>NC_091745.1:73646101-73952768 GCF_043380555.1 Nothobranchius furzeri
TAATTGATTACATTACAATATTACTGATTTTAAAATGTAAGGCATTACACTACTTTGGCATTACTTTAAGTTACTTTCACCAAAACAACTTCAATATGAATCTGGTAATGTGACGCTCAGTGCTTTAAAATGATTGTTTATTAAATAAAAGCAACAACAATCTGTACTCTCAGCACGCTGCCATCTTAGATTAACTGAGCAGGGAGTGAGGTGGTGGGGGCTCCAAGCCTATATTTGCCTTGGTCCCCAAATGCCTTGATACGGCCCTGGATGTGGGACTGACTTCTGGGGTGATCTGATTCTATCACATGTATAAATATGAAATGCTTATATATTATTGCTTTTCACTGGTAAAAATGTGTATTGGGGCTAAATCTACCTACTTTTTTTCTTTTCAAGCTCTTTGTTTTGTTTTCTTGACTTTATTTGAATCATTTCTGGCCCTTTCTCTCTCTAACCTTCCTGCATGCTGCGTGTTTTCTCCGTCTTCCAGAAAAACTGTTTCCTAGATTTCTAATCAGCCAAAGGGATCTACCGAACGCAAAAAAAAAAAGCTTAATATGCGCTGCGCTCCCGCAGCAATGAGTCGAAATCACCGAGCGAGGGCACAGATTATGAACTCAGCTGAAGCAAAGCACGTCAGAAATGTACAGAAAGTACAGAGAATATGAACGATCGCAAGTGAATGACTTTGTTTTGGTGGAGCGATTTTGTGAATATAACAGCGGCCGCGCGCAGGACACAGCTGGAGTATTTGAGCCATTACCGCTGCGTCCTCTCTGCTCATAGAATGCCCACAAAGCTGAGTCCATAAATGACGTAATATATGTAGATACCGGATCTTTATTTTGGGCTTTCCGCAATTTTAATTTTTAAGAAACCCACATCTTGATTCTGGGTTTAAAAATGCATTGTAATTACTGCGTTACTGACAATTGTACTGAGTAAATATTACCATTTTCTTTCCCTGTAATGCCTTACATTACCACATTACAGCAAAAAGCAATGCATTACAGTAATTCATTACTTTTGTACCGCGTTACTCCCAACACTGGAAATCAGTGGATCAAGATAAAGACGTGTTGATTTTCCGGGTCCAAGGCTATTAAAATCAGACTCCGGTTGTTCTAAAGAGGATAAATCCTCTTTTTCTGCGTCTCCATAAAAGTATTTATAAGCGTTTCTAACCGCTTTAATAATCAAAGCACCTGCTACCAACCCAGTAACGGCAAACATGGCCGTATTTCTTTGAGTTTTTGATTGTTTTATGCTCTGACATGTACGGTCAAGGATCGTCATGTCCAATCTGTCACACCCTGTCCTGTCTCCCCTTATGGTTTAGTCATGTGTCTCTGTTAATTGCTCCCACCTGCCTCTCATTTTCCAATCACTGTGTTTCGTATTAAAGCCTTTAAAACATTCCTGCTTGTCTGCCTGCCTGCCTTTGCACCCGCGTGTGGATCCTGCCTCAGCTTCACTCACCGGCACGCGTCTGACAGAAACGATGATCCAACACGAGACAAAGAACTGAAGGGGTTTAAATACAAGAGGGTTGGGAACTTGGGTGATTGGAAAATGAGAGGCAGGTGGGAGCAATTAACAGAGACACATGACTAAACCATAAGGGGAGACAGGACAGGGTGTGACACAACCAACTGAATTTACCACAGGATGACTCCCGTTGAAGGAACACTTGGCAGTTTAGGCTTGTTTTAGCACCCCCTAGTGTCCGTTAGTGAAACCAAACGTAAAACTTATCTCCTTGCTGTGCGTTCGTATTTTTATTTTAACACCTTAATCTAACAGCTGAAATGTATTTTCATTAGTGTCTACAGGAGTGATTCATCACTAAATAAAACAAATCAGCTGTGTTCATGATCTAAAACATGCAAGAAGCTGGAAGCAGACTGCAGCGCCAGGTATGTCAGCTCCTTTTTCTAAGTCCAGCGGGGAGTGGCCCAACACTCTAAAGTTGCAAGTGCGGTATTTTGGCCACAGAGGGCAATGGGAGTCTGAGAGGCATTTCATTAAACCTGTAAAGGGTCCTTTTAGCACATACTGGGTCAAGAAAATGATTTAAAAATATGAAAAATTGGCAAAGTATGGCTTTAAACTTCAGAAACATCTGAAGGAGGATCAGTGGAAACAGGATGCAACAAGACAACATTTAGAGCTTGATGGCAAAGGCTGTGAATATTAATGTACACGATATTTCTCAGTGATCTTTATTTTAATAAATAAAAATATATTCAAATCATCATTATGGGTGTTGTGTGTGGAATTTAGACTATTTTGGTATAAGGCTGTAATATAACAAAATGAGAGAAAAGTGATGTTCTCTGAATATTTTCTGAATGTACTGTATTTTGGAGAAATTATCATGCTTTTAAAGGGATATTCCACCCCTAAGTGAAGTTTGGTCTACTTCCATTTTCCCCACAGTTAGAAAAGTGAGAAAAAGCATTTAGTAACCAGCACAGAAATTCTCCTGATCTGGCAGCAGTACGTCTGCTTTTTAGCTTAGCATCAACAGTGAATGACAGATACTAGCATTTTGTGTGCAAAAGTGATTAAAAATAGTCAATGCAAATTGTTCTTGGTGAGCTCAATAATCGTGTCGACGGAAAATATAAAGTAAAAAGTAACACGAAGGATTTGCAGGAGCTGATTTAGACTTGGAACTACATTACGACAAAGCACCACTGTAGCCTGCCGCTGCTTGGCGTATGGATATAACACAGCGGTCCAAAAAACCTCCGGCTTCCGTAAACAAACATCTGTGGGAATAACGTGAAATACGCTGCAGCTGTATGTCTTTGGCTCGTTTTCACATCCCTTTGCTACATAAGTAAGGCTTTTTCTTGTATTACACTTGTATAATAAACTACGAAAAAAAATACTGTGCAAATCACACGTAATTTTTGACCGCTGTGTTATATCCATGCGCCATTCAGCAGTGGTTACAGTGGTGCTTTGTCGAAAAGTAGTCCCAAGTCTAAATCTGCTCCTGCAAGTCCTTTGTGTTATTTCCTAGTTTTTATTTACAGTCAGCATGATTATTGAGGTCACCAAGAATAATTGGTATCATTATTGAGTAATTTTAATCACATTTGCACACAAAATGCTAACTTTTGCTATTCACTTCCATTGTTTATGCTAAGCTAAAGCAAATGGACTGCTTCCAGATCAGGAGAATTACTGTGTTGGTTACTAACTGCTTTTTTCTTGCTTATTCAACTGTGGGGAATATGGAAATAGACCAAATTTCACTTAGGGGTGGAACATCCCTTTAAATATACTGAAACTCCATCAACAAATTTGCCAACTTTTGATTATGACCAGATTGATAGTTTTGAAATCTTGGCATTGCTGTTTTTTTCTACAGCGCCGTGTTTTCAAAATAAATAAATTCACGGGGATCATTTTACCGTTGCACAAACTCCAAAGTCTTTGCTGCCTCATCTTGATATTGCAGGTTGAAGATATAAAATGTGGCAAACACCGCTGCAAGCCCTGTTGAAAATGTTGGCAGGACCCCCTCAAAGATGACATGGCCTTCAGCACTGACCATCCATCCACT
The DNA here is from genome assembly GCF_043380555.1 of Nothobranchius furzeri. NCBI lineage: Eukaryota > Metazoa > Chordata > Actinopteri > Cyprinodontiformes > Nothobranchiidae > Nothobranchius > Nothobranchius furzeri. The sequence continues at coordinate 73,649,682 of NC_091745.1, forward strand.
CAGTTTTTGCTCATTGCCACCTGTGGTGGACAAAGATGAACGTTTTGTTACATTTTCTCTCAAATTTTTATCCACACAATATTTGAAAACATCAGAACTTCATTTAAGGTCAGCAAGACAATTCTATTCTAGTAAAGGCTTTTTAACAATGTTAGGCAAGTACCTTTGGATCTCCTTTTTACAAGTGTTTATATTCTTTTTACACATATTAAGCAACTTTAAGCGAAACTTGTGAATAGTGCTAATCAGTTCTGAACTCACTCAAAATCAGACGAGGGCTGGCTGGCAAACTTAGGCTGGTTTCGACATCCGCTGCCGTTGCAAACTCCTGTAAAACATGGACAAGTGTACATTAGCAAGACAGTATGCATATACATACAAAAATGGACGAAGCTCATACTATTTATGTGCAATAAGCCTACATCAGTAGTCAGAATCAGCCCATCAGGGGACTCCTTGAAGTGAGCCATCAAAAGCTGGACAACAAGGAATGTTAGATCATCAGTTTCTTCTTGTGCCAGGATTGTCTGGACATTAGCAGTCTTGACTTTAGTGCGGAAGTACTCCACAATGGCATTAACAAACTCCTCAATTGACAGTTCCAAGGCACGGAGGATGGCAACATCAGTCAGCAACTCAAAGTGAGAAAAAATTCCACGTTGTGTAAACAGGTATGGCCAGCTGGTTTGCAGATCAGTTAAGGAGGGAGCAGGGATCCTGTTTATATGTTTGCGCTGAAGGCTAAATGTGGTGTTCATCAAATCAGTCACTTCGGGCCTATCCTGTCTGTTAATGCCGTACTTGCTGTGAGTGCTCTGTAATCTTTGACGTTTCTCTTCCACTGTGTCATCAGTTTCCTCTGGAGGAAGTTCTGGCTGGAATCTTGTACATCCATACATATCAGTTGGTCCCCGCTTGCAAGTGAATCGGACACAATCACGCTGCCATCTTTTTATTATTTTTACAAAATGCAGGACCAGAGCGAATACGGTTTGGTTAGAAAAATGAGACAGTCCAAATGTTACAGTTTTTTTCGATTGCTAAAACACGTTTTTCAAAACTGCACACACAAAACCCCAAACATAACACACAAATTCCTAAACCGTGGCTTCCCTTTGCAACAAAACCATGCCATCACGCATCTTAACATGTTCCCAAAATGGAACATGTGTTTTCGTTGGTAAACACAGCCACATTTTCACATGACACATACATACCATTCATTGCTAAAACACAAGTAGCCTTTGGGTGAACACTACCAAGCATGGAAAGAACACTGAAGAGCAAAACTGAAAACACAATTGTCTAAATGGAACACAATGAATTACACACTGAATGTATGACAGTGCCCACTTTTCTCTGAGGCCTAGTCCACACATAGCCGGGTTTTTTTAAACGAATATCCGCCCCTCCAAAAACTTGCATCCACACCACCTCGTTTTAAAAACAACTCTGTCCACACGTACCCGGATAAATACGTTGTAAAGGACATGCCGGACCTGTAGGCGGCAGTACTTCCCCCCTTCTTAACCTCGTCCTTCGTCTGTGGTCTTCCACAAGGAGCAGTAATTCCGCTTGCAAAAACAAGCAAGCAAAAAGCGCTTGGACAATTGATAAAGCGAGCGCAGCTCTGAGGGCATCCATGCTGTCGGCTAGTGTAAACACAGGTCGCACACGTGATGTCAGCATTTTTCTGTCACGGAAAGTGACGTTGCAGACCTTAAAACTCTGGTTTTGTCTGTCCACACGCAGACACCCAAAACGGAGAAAACGCAGATCTTCACTTTGGCCGGAGTTTTTAAAAAGATTCCTCCCACTGAAGCGAGTGTTTTCCAAACCCCGTCTCTCAGAGAGACTTGTCACTTAGAAAATGTTCCCTGATTATGAAACTTTGGCTGAATAGAGCTTGTTCCTGTCTCCAATGTGGCGACACATCCATGAGCCGTCTGAGGAGAATCCCAGAATCTCACATCCTCTTCAGCTATGATTACGCACAAGCGTGACTCGTCAACCCGGTCTCACAGTAAGACTGGGTTGGACCTGTTCAGGTTTACGCAGACAATCTTTACATAGAATCATAGGCGTCATTTTAACCGGGGACATGTCCCCGGCAAAATTTGTGATTGGCAGCTGTGCCCCCCCCCCCACTTTCAAAAAAGCCTGCTGATGAGGATTTTTGTTTTACCAGCTCAGATCTTATACCGGGGTCGGCAACCTGTTCCCATCAAAGAGCCATTATTACCCGTTTCCCACGGTAATTTTGGACGGACCTTAATAAGCAGTGGCTTAAGTGAAGCAGGCAGGTCGCGCTAGAAAATTTCGTTTAAAAAGACGTCATAAATGTGTTCCCCCGTCATTTTTATTTCTAAAATATGAAGTAAAAACTCACAATTTAATTTTCATTCATTTGTCATTAATATGTAGTCTACAACCGTACGTTAAGTGGACCATCTTCCAGTAAACGCAAAGCATCCAGCCCACCTCTCCAAATGCGTAAAATGTGCATCAGCCGCTAGATAGACGCGCCGCGTGCACCGTCGGCTACGTCAGCCCAGACAAGAGCAGAGCAAATAGAGAAAGAATAGAGGATAATTGTGTCTGGATGTGGACGGAGATTACATTTTACAGCAGCCTGATCATCATTTAAATACGTAACCCATCACCTGTCTTCTAGTCCATGCTATCAGCATTATTTTAATTGGTGTGTGTGTGTGTGTGTGTGTGTGTGTGTGTGTGTGTGTGTGTGTGTGTGTGTGTGTGTGTGTGTGTGTGTGTGTGTGTGTGTGTGTGTGTGTGTGTGTGTGTGTGTGTGTGTGTGTGTGTGTGTGTGTGTGTGTGTTTTCCACTTCCAACACTGGTCTAACCAACCAGACCAGCGTGTCCAGTAACATATTAATGTTACAATTAAACAGTTTCCCTTCATGTAGGCTAGGAACATTTCACCTGCCGTGGCCCGACCGCTTCTGCTTCACATAAACTTTGTGCGTAATCAAATGTCTCTACAGGTGCTTTCTGAGCTGCTGAAGAGGCTATTCTGCCTCAGACTGGATGCGTCATGCGTCTCCATATTAGAGACAGGAACAAGCGCTGTTCAGCCAAAGTTTCATAATTTCATAAAAAGAACATTTTTCCAAGTGACACATCCCTCAGAGAGACCGGGTTTCCAGACCGCTTCAGTGGGAGGAAATCTTATCGCATGCACCGTGGTCCTGCGCTGCGCACCCCTCTACAGATCATCAGCCCACTGTCCGCCGTGGGCTCTCCGAGCCGCGCTGGACACAGTGTCCAGAATAAAGCTCTGATGTTCTGATGGGAATATTTTCTTGATTTAGTTACCTCCGCGATGTGCGTTAACAATTAAAATGTCAGCTCATCCATGCGCATCAGTGTGCGTCGGGGTAATTCTTTCAAAACAACCAACATCCTTGAGTTTATCCGTCAAAATAAACAGTCAAATGGAAATATCTGTAACCTGTTTTGCCTTCTTGTGAAGATTGTTGCCAGGAGAAACAACTAAACTTGATGAACCCCAGAGCCACGCGCACTGCACTGTACTAACTGTAAATGAGGAGGAGAAGATAATCGAATCCTTTTCTTTTCAACATGGTTTAATGTAAAGTTTCATTCAGTACAAACTTTAGTTACACCAATCTAATGAGACAGAGCCTGGATTTGTATTCTGAACAGTTTAAACATGTTTAAAACGGAGACGTGCGTGACGCGTCTAAAATTCGCACCTGCTCCGCTATTATGGAAATTAAACTAAAAAGATGAATAACATGAAATTATTTTAGGCACAGACAACATCCCCCACACTTTTGAAAAGCTTGCAACGCGCCTGGTCGCTCGTGTACTTCAAAGTTATCTTTCATAAGACGATAATCAATAAAATGATTTATATAAAGTGGATCCAGAAGTTGTAGCCCGTCTCTGCCTACAGTTTTTTGATATTTTTCACCCTGTTGGTGGTTTTACTGAGCAGGTGCCACTTTTGTCATACGTTTCTTTTTAAAACATGTTTAGACTGTTCAGAACACAAATCCAGGCTCTGTCACGTTTGATTGTTGTAATTAAACTTTGTAGGTGGGGAAGGTCAGAAAGCAGCTCAGAAGCGCATGTTTTGTAAGTATGCTAAACTTTGACAAGTGGGTTTCTGGTGATCTATATATTGACTTAATACTGACCAAAACCATGATTTACATTCTTAAGAGTGAAAAACTCACCCTTCAGAAGCTTTCAAGTTGGAGGATGAAGAGTGATTGTCTTCTTTTTCTTCTTCTTCAACGTAACTGGCTGTTCAAGTTGACAACTTCAAAAATGTGCTTCAAAGGAAATACTCTATTAGACCAGACCGTTTTTTGCCGTAATTTTCCAGCTGTTGTTATTCAACAGAAAAAAACATCAGATTTAACATTATCCTACCGTAATTTGGAAAAACGGTATGTTACTGTTGGAATTCTGCAGTAAATTTACAGAAATTTCTGAGTGTACGAGTTGACGAGAGATCCCCGAATACACCCATCCTTCCAGCTAAGCTTAGCTGACTGACTGACAAAGGGGTTCTAGCGCCCTATTTATAGGCTGGCAGGATGACGTAACAAAGCGACGTAATAAAGCGTAAACAGGCAGCGTCATGTGCAGCGCCACGTGCGTTTTCAGCGTTTGTGAGATCATCATAAAGGTGTGTGTGTGTGTGTGCGCGCGCGCACACTCTTTGACTCATAAATATAATGTGAAAAAATAAGTCATGCAACATTTTCCACAAATGCACACGCTAATTCTGAAGTTCACACTCTGTGGTTCACAAATATAATTTCTAAGAACACTTGTAATATAAACTCACAGATCATACGAATTGCTGAACGTGCATTCACGAACAGCTTCTCATTTGTGAACCTTCCAGCATTCGTGAGAGAAATCGGTGTGCTGAATTTTGAGACACTCCTTACGTCGCAGATCAACAAACGTCACCATTGGCTAATGAATCTGTCAATCAAATATATGATTCTGCCAGGGCTGTTCGCTTTCAGCCAATCATATGGCGCCTCATGTTACGGAACAGATCTGCTGTGCGCATGCGTATTGCAGTTCACACGGCAGAGCGGGATGGACCGGTCACAATCTGTGAGTAACCGTTTTATCTTATTCCCTCGTTGTAATTGATGCAATGTTATAGAATTATGAGTAGAAGCGTTCTTCATTGTCTAGTAAAATGTTTTATGTTCAATTCAGTCCAGACGTTGCGTGAAGTCTGGTCCATTCTTCATCTAGTTTAACATCAAGCTAAACTCAAGCGAACATTTGTTTAGTTAGCGTGTCTAGGTACCATTTTTTTCGGCCACGGTTATCAAACTCAAGCCCTTGGTCTATTTTTATTTGCCCCGCGAAATCAAATATCAAATATATAATATTAAAACTGGCCCACCGGGCGATTTTGCTGATAAGACTACTAATCCCACAGTGCTTTGCGGCGTTAGCGCGCGAGACGAAGCAAGCCCTCTTATGTTTACGATCATTAGCATCCATGCTAGTAGAATCAGCGTGTGCAGCGTTACCCTCAGTCTTAAACAACTGAAGATACTCCTCTTAGCGCCCATTTTACTCAGCGAGTTTCCGACTTTGAACGCCTAGAAAGAAGGTATCTGGCTGGAACAGGTGACCATCAGAGTGGAGAGAACTGAGCTTGAAACATTTAATTGTCATGAACTTTTTCTGCTCCAAAGCATGAAAGTTAATAACTGAGATATTTTCATAGAAGATAATTGCTATTTTTGGTTTTTGTTGTTGGCCTGTAAAAAAAAAAAGATTCAACTTACTCTAAAATGGGAACTGGACAGACTACAAATTGAAGAATAGAATAGAAAATCCCTTTATTGTCCCTCAGTGGGGAAACTGTGATGTCACAGCAGCAATAACGTTCATTACAGAAGCCAAACAGGAGAGTAAAACATAATAATAAAGAGTAAACTAAAAGAAAACATAAAACAGACAAACTTAAAATATCCAAAAGGTAAAACAATCTAAATACTGAATATGTACACATTGTAAGGAGTAAAAAGAGTAAATAAAAATTGAGACATAAGTAACGAGTGATGTGTTTTATTTAAAATGTACTTGCTCGTGTGTAATTTGGTCATATCAGATTCTGTGTTCAGATGCAAAAATAAGTTTCTTTCCAGTTGAATAACAAGACATCTGTAAATAAACTTTTCAACAAATATTGAGTTTGGCCCACAATTTTGTCCCAGTTTTTAATTTTGTCCCATTGTGAATTTGAGTTTGACACCCCTGCTTTAGGCTGTGCGTGCAGTAATAAGGAGACAGACACTGGCTGAGCCGGTGCATAAATGTTAGATTTTCTGGTGGTGTGCGATAGTTAAAGAAATATTTTTTTTTCAAATAAAATACATCTTTCAATTTTGGCCAATGAGCTCTGGCACATAATAAACAGAAATACTGCTTCATCATTTCATGTACCTTTGAATCTACAGTTGGTCTTATTTAAAAATGTTTTTTTATTAAAACTATCATAGCTGGAGTGTTAAAAAAATAAAAGTGCCATAAGATATTTGGAAGTTGTTATTTTATTTATTACCCAACAGTTATCCAATTCATGTTTGTTCTGTTTTTGTTTTTTTTTTCCTCTAGGAATCATTGAGGCGTGACATCCTTCAGAGGTTTTACGATCGACTGTCAAGCATCTTGGAGAGGCAACCTGTTGATGGGGAAGGGCTATAGAGCTCCGGACCCCACGTGACTCTCAGTTTGTGGACGCCATTTTGGCATGCAAAAAAGGTAAACAAACACGGATGTAACCATGAACATGAACGGGATCCGCTTGGATTTTACTTCGTCGGATTTTACTTCACACTTTAAAACAGAAGAAATCGTTTTATATAGTCAGAAATTAAATAGACTAAACATCTCCGACCCTTACCGTGCCCCTGGGATACTTTTTTAAAACGCCAGAAGCTGTCGGAGCGGACTTCTTACCGGCACAACACCGGACCTGACCGGGGAACCCCTTGGGATTTACCCGGAGGAGCTGGCTCCGGAGGCTGGGGAGAGGGAAGTCACGCTACTGCCCCCGCAACCCGATTCCAGATACACGGATGAAAATGGATGGATGGACGGACAAATAACAGATTTACACGTAAGTAGTCTCGGTGAGACAGATAATAGCAATCCAAAGAGCTTTTTATGTGTGATCTGACAAATGATCAACCATTGCTTAAAAATAAAATACAGCTTAGCCGGTTAATTGCTGTCATCATAAAACACGTAAACGGCAGCACGCAGAACTCACGAGGCAACGTTTTACGTGATGTTTACTTGCTGCTATGAGTAATAAGACAGAAAAAGCCATGCCAAAATAAGTTTAGGAAGCCCACTAAGAATCGTAATAAAAGCATTTAAAATAAATACCATACACAGTTGAGGAAACGTTGGTTAAGTACCTGATATGAAGTGGTCGCTGCATAAGTGAAAACCTTTACTCTCGGGATCCCACAGCTTCATTTTCGCCCGGTCACTAGTGCGTTTTATTACAATGATCCAACGTTTGCGGTGCTCTGGATCTTGGGGAATCCTGTAGATGACTCATTCCTTATGTCGTCTGCGTCTGTTCTGCATCCTGGGGCACAACAGGAATCTACCATATTTCCCGTTTGATTGAGTTTTCTGACAATAACAAATAGTCCAGCTGCTGGCTTCTGCCTGCCAAATGGCGCCGTTTCGATTTGAACTGTTGCATGCCGGGAGAAGTGACGTCAACTCCCGGAGCTCTATAGTTTGCTTGTCACCATTATTTAGTTTTATTAGGTGCTCTAGGTGACATTGTTGATGTGGGAGGGAGAGGATATACTTTCTGCTCTTTCCGATCTGAATACTATTATCCAGCAGGAAAGAGATAATCAAAAGACATTAATAACAGTACACGTTGAAAGAGGTTCTCGTGGCCGTCAACGATTGGCGGTGTCGCGAGAGGCTCTCAAACACCTTGTGGAAATGGGTCTGCCAACAAGTGTCATTACCAAACTCCTTGGTGTATCCAGAGCAACTCTATTTAGACGGATGTCTGAAAATAATATATTTATTTATATATTTGTATCTGCCACATACAGTAAATGCAGTGATGAGGAACTAGATTTATTTTATCACAGTAATTAAGAGCAACATGCCAGATGCTGGGTACAGGGTAGTCCGAGGTGCTCACTTGCCCAGGGACATAGAGTACTGTGGGACCGACTGTATGCATCCATGCATCGTGTGGACAGTGCGGGTGTACTTGCTCGAATGACACATCTGGGATGTGTAGTGAGGACGTACACAGTTCCTTGCCCAAAGTATATGGTGCACATTGATACCAATCACAAGCTCATCAGGTAATGTCTGTGTGTAATTGGAGATGTTATTTTTTGTTTTGGGAGTTACATTTTTAATTGTCTTGTCAGTGGCGGCTGGTGAAAAATATTTTTGGTGGGGCTGTGCTATTTTTTTTAAACAAACTTGTGCTTTCTGAGCTTTGTGCACAACTTCACTATTTCCTGAATTAAGCACAGCTCTTTTAGTTCCTGTCTTACATCATTGGACAAACTGATTAATCCAGGTGTGTCTGACTATTGGCACGCTGCCTTGCAGACCAAGGTTGAAAAATACTGCATTAAATTGCACATAAAATAACATGACCATAAATGGTAAATAGGCAATGCAAGAGGCAAGTAACAAAAACATTTTGTTTAATTTCAACATTTGAGTGAACACCAAAAATTACGAGCAGGTCACTGTTACAGTAATGGTAGTAAACACCACTTAGACAAAATGCCAGAAATTTACACTGTTAAATATTTCTGGAGTGTTGTGCCAAGGTCAACTTTATACAAAGATCAAGTGGATGCATGTGTGTGATACCTCATTTGTACAGAAATTTTGCCCTTCTGTCCTTCTGAGTGGCAAAGCTCTCGATGAGCTTTTTATTGAAGTCAGGAATGTTTGTGACAAGCTTTTTTTTCATGGAGAGCATGGCAAGAGCATTCAGCCCATCCTGTGTCATGGTGTTCTTCAAGGAAAGTCTTAATCCTCTTTAAAGTAGAAAAGCACCTTTCTGATTCGGCTGTGGTCATGGGTGTGGTGACAAGAATCTTCTTTTGCATGGCTCACAATGGTGTGAAAAACCTGTCATATGATAAATAAAAAACAACAGATAAGTACAAAGGAAACACTTTCATAGGAAATAATGTCATCAGTATCCTCTTACAAATGTCATATTTCCCAGTTTTTGGGACAATAAAACATTTCTGATTCTCAATCAGATGTTTTTACCTCAAATGTAAAAACATCTGATTGAGAATCAGATGTTTTTACATTTGAGGTAAAAACATCTAATTGAGAATCAGAAATGTTTAATTGTCCCAAAAGCTGGGAAATTTGTTTGCTGCAGCAGAAGTGTAACAAGTAAAATGGAATCAGATTGATGTATGTACAAATTTACATGAAATAAACATTTACGTGATTAAATATGTATAATAAGTATGTGTGTTGAAATTAGTTTTTACAGTTATTGCACATTAAACATGTTATTAAACAAATGTCCCGGTTTGTGGGACAACCAAGGATTTCTGATTCTGATTGTCTTGTTCACAGAAATGTAATGTACAGCTTACCTCTGCACCCAGCTGCTGTTGTTCCCTGCATGGCAACGTTAGCTCTGCTGCCTAGCATAGCTAGCTTCACCGTGTTGTTGTCCATGTGTGCCCGGGATGACTCGTGTTTCTTCACCTTCTCAGAAAAAATGTTTCATGTCTGTAACTCCTGACTCATCCATGCCTCATCTGTCCCAGCCGTTTTGAATAACAAACACGGAAAGCAAAATAACGCATTAGCGTGATTGCATCCAGCTAGCCACTGCTTCCTGGTGTACCAATTTCTGGAGAAGCCTAGTGTGTACAGTTTACCTCTCTCCTTCTCCTGCTGGCTTATCTTTACGTCGGGCTGATCTGGTCCAAGCTCTTTGACATTAAGATTTTCCACCATAGTTCTCCTCTCGAACGGATGCTGGAGAAGAGACCGAACTGAATTCAGTGGCTGCTGAGATCCGGTATCCATGCTGGTTGTAGTCACCGGCAGCGTCCATGTTACATCTGCGTCACGACCAAAAACGACTCTGCCGAGTTCTACCGAACACCAACGAATCCTTTGGCGGTAGCTCCATCGCCCATCATGCTTCTGAAACGTTCTGAAACAACTTCGACGCTGATTGGATACATTCCCATTCCTACCCTTTGATATTCTTGTCAGCAATTGGACAGCTGGTCTCGTCCTGTTTGGGCGATTGAAAAACAGCACACACAGCCTCCACCGCACGGCAGAGACCGGCAGAGACCAATATAGATATATATATATATGATTTATTTTTGTTACAAAACACACAGTTAACTTAGAATATGTGATTATTGTTAATTTTATTTATTTATTTTTTTAATAAAAATTAAAAACACGGAAAAACTGGGAGGGCGGCGCCCTATCGCCCTCTACTGGCCAGCCGCCACTGTGTCTTGTGTTTCCCCCAAGCCCCCACAATGCCGCTCTAAAAATGGTCCCATCCCAGAAGTAAGAAAAATTGCAGTTCCACCCTCATCCGCTGGGGGCTGGTGTCACAAGCGAGCAAATCTTCATTGACTCCCATGTTAAAAATGCCGATTTCACAGCAGAAATAAACATGTTTACAGCCTGGTACCAAAACATGTTTTTTGTCTAAATTATCTAGTTTATACTCATGACAACTCTGAGGGGGGTGAATTTTTTTCTCACTCTTCTGTTTAAGTGTATTGAAAGCCTAAAATTCTGTATAATTAACGAGCATCCGACCCACGTGACCGCCGCCTCAGACCCACGTGACCACAGAGCTAGCTCTGTGGAAAGGCCTCAGTACAGCCTCGGTCCCTCCGGGGAAACTGTTACGGGATTTTGAGTCTCTGTGCTTGTGAATTCTGTTTTGGATATTATTGGTGCAATTGTTGGACAAAATGACTTGCTGTGGTATTAATTGCACTAATAGAGCGTCCAAGGAGTCTCCACTTCATTTTTTTCGGTAAGTTAAAATCTATATTTGTATTTTACGTCACTGCTGCCTTTAAACTAGCTGTTTACCGAAGTAGCTAGCTAACTATCAGTTTAACATGTAGCATGTACTGTTTAACCCATAGACTGTACATACAGTTTATTTAACCATGAAATTTAAATGTAAAATACGGTAAAATAATTAAGAGTGCATATTTCGATGGGTAAAAGGGCAAAACCCAGTGCATTTAAGATAAAAATGGGTTGAAATATGACCGCTTGGAGGGACACTTCTGTGTTCCATTGTTCCATCCGGTACTCCGCAGCGGTCAGGCCGGGCAGCCTGACCGATGCGGCGGCTAGCTTCTGCGCGAGCTGACCGCTCGTGTAGCTCTCGGTAGGGCTGGGCGATCATATGATCGCACTTTGTGATCACGATCATTTTCAGTTAAATTACGGTGATCAGCTGGGAGTCTCGATCAGAAATAACGGATGTTTGCAGCCTCAGTAGGGGGCGCTAACCCTCCATGCGCGTTGGTTGCCCACCGCCATTTAACAAAAAGAAGAAGCATTTGCAATTACACTTTTCCTGCTCCGCTACTTTGGTGAAGAGGTTTAATAAGCAGAATGGCCAAACGTGGAGCTGAAGACAGCGAAGTAGATCCCAGTCATGACGCGGAGTTGTCTTCTGGAGATTAAGACATTGTTCAGAAGAAAAGTTACTCAACGTCAGTTGTGTGGCGGTGGTTCGGGTATCTCAAAAGTGACGTTGAGCAAATAAAGCCGACATGCAAGGTATGTCGGCAAATGGTGCCTTCAAAAACTGGCAACACAACGAATATATTTAATTATCTAAATAAATACCACCCAAGTGAAAACGCAAGCAGAGTCCGGACAACTTGTTAGCTTGTCTCAAAGTAGACTTAGCACTAGCGCGGCTGCTAGTAGTGGTCCAGCTGGCACTGGCGGTGCAGCTGCACAACCAAAACAGCAATCAATCATCTCGTCATTTTCAGCTGTTGCACCGTACGAGCAGAACTCAAAGAGAAGCAAAACCATCACAAAAGCTATAACTTTTTGTATAGCAAAAGACATGATGCCTCTGAACACAGTAGAGAAAGAAGGATTTAAGCATTTAATTAAAGTGCTGGACCAGAGGTACGAAATACCTGGCCGAAAGTATTTTTCTCTAACTGCACTGCCACAGCTGTATGATGAATGCAGAGAAAAGCTAGAGATGGAGCTCAAAGATGTTTCATTCAGCAAATAATTTGTTTATTTTGTACCTGTATAGCATAAAGACACACAGAATGTCAATAAAAGGTTTAACTAATATCTAGTTTCTTTATTTTTGCATTTTAAGCTGCTTTAAACTGACTATATAAAAATTAATCATGATTAAAATCGAGATCGAACGATATGGAAAAATATATCATGATCATTCTTTTTGCCATATCGCCCAGGCCTAGCTCTCGGACTCTGAGACAGATCTGACCGTGGGGGAAACCGGAGTACCCGGAGGAAACCCACGCATGCATGGGGAGAACACGCAACTCCACGCAGAAAGGCCGCAGCCGAGTTTCAAACCTGCAACTTTCATGCTGCGAGGCAACAGTGCTAACAACTGTGACACCATGCAGCCATTGATGCCCGAATGTTGTTCCTAACATCAGACACTGGTCCTCCATGTAGGTATCCACCATATAGATCAGGAGAGGGGCAGTTTCAGGAGTTCTGGTCTGCTTCTGGTCCAGCTGCTTCTTTAGGTGTTGCTATGATCGTCCATTAAGAGGTCTGTTTATAGGTTCATCATCCATTTTTGTCTGACGTTCCCTAATCCCAGCCTCTAATCCCATTCCAGCAGCTGTTTTCCTTGTAGAGACTGCAGGTGTTCTGTGGCAGTGAGTGAATCCTCACATTAAGGAGGTGAAATCATCCAGACTGGAGGCTCAGAGCATGTAAACACAAGGTGTTTCCACAGGGATGCTATAGATTTGTTAAGGGTTAACGTTCCTTAATCCCTTCAAAGGCTTTGTCACAATTTAGACAGCCTCTCCAAAGTGTTGGGAAGGGAACGCCGTGATGTTTCCTTCACTCGGAGTCATATAGACAGCATGATGGTTTGTGTGATCCGCGCGGTTTCACTTACACCCCTTTAATGATCAGGCTGTTTTTATTATTTTTATCAGCTGATAGCAGTTAAAATTATGGTAAAAAAAACTTTTATCTGTTTTTGATAACTTAATACCCAGGAAGAGCATCTTCTCTAGACATTAAATATAACCCAAATGTTTTATTATGAGCAGATCTGATGAAGGTGTAGACAAGCAGTCTGCAAAGTAAAACTTGTTTAGAGTCCAAACTCTTACTAAAGCTTTTGAAAAGAAAAAAATGGTTGAATTTTGAGAAATATCCACAACAGGGGAGCGAGACCTCTGAAAAATGTATATTTTCTCTGAACTCATAGAATAATGTGAGGATTCTGGGAAAAGTTGGGATTCTGAGATTAAAACGTAAATCTATCTAATCATAATTCTGGCAGTTTTTGTGTCCTTCTGCTGTGGAAAGTCGTGCAACATGAAGATACTGAGAAGATGCTTAAAACCTGTATTTTTGTTCCATCCATAAATAAAATCATGAGCTATTTTTTAATCCAGATTTGATCCAAAGGGCCATCGTTGGTTCCAGACCCGTTCTAGAACATTCCTCTAATCTTAAAGTCATCATCAGTTTCTTCCTTTTAACAAATATTTATTTTTTAAAATATTTAATATTTATAACTGGAATATTTGTTCCTCCCTCTCCCACTGCAGTTAGTCCTGTCCTGCAACCCTGTTTTTGCAGCTTAGTGAAGCCAACCATCACTAACCTGGGGGTGGTTTTGGACCCAGAGATGCGGATGGACTCCCACATTAGCCAGGTGGTTAGATCCTGCTTTTCCCGGCTTCGCCAGCTACCAAAGATGAAGTCCATCCTGAAAGACGTGTCATATTTTCTCCCCAAGCCGGACCTGACCACAGATATACTGCAGCTCGGTGAGTTGGTAGATAGTGCTTGATGTTAGAAGTCTGTATGCCATCAGATAAACTCACTCTTTTTTGGGGGGAGTGAGGCTTATATTGCAGTACGCTCCAGTCAGTAATTTCCGGTAAGTATTTTAAAGCCATATACTTAATTAGTTGTTTGTATGAAGTTTTCCTCTAGGTGATCCAGCGAGGCTTGACCTTTGGGTGAGCAACCAAAGAAGAGAGTGCTGGACTCCCAATTCATTCTCCCGCTTGTGCAGTGAACACTTTGAGAGTCATCACTTCACCACGGACTCCAGGGTACAAACACATTACTTCATATTTTGGTTGAGATTTAAAAAATTGAAGCATTAGCTGTATAACATACCTACGTTACATTGCTGTGTAACTAGAAGAAAATCTTCCCCACCCTTGAATTGTCTGGGACTAGGGCTGTTTAGATGGGAAACAATCATGTTATTAATTTCCATCTAATTCTATGGTTAATTACTCAGAGAAACAATTAAATTTTTGGACAGTCTTTAATGTGTAACTTTATGTATTGGGATGAATGACAAATATTCATGTTAAACTAAAACGTTAGGCATTTAGGGGGAAAAAAACAAAATAATAAACATACAGATGTCAAATAAATCAAACTGTAATTAAACTATATATTTTCAAAGTCTCGATTCTGGATAAAATCCAACAACATATGCGTTATAAACCACAAACACTACACATGTCTTTTACACACACACACACACATGCAAGCACATTCACTCACACACACACAGTGCTCTGGTGTACCAGTGTGTTCTTCAGAAGCTGACCTTGTCTGATGTGTGTATATGTGAATCTCTTTTTTTTTTAATTAAGTAATTATGTTTTTTTTATTGTAGGGGAGAGTTTGCCTGAAGGACACAGCCGTACCTACAATCTTCTCGTCCTTTAAGGTCAAAAAACCTGTTCCAAGAAGGGAAGAACAGGTAAGTAGGAATGACACGGTAAGTTTTGAGAAGGTTGCAGATGTAGATGCAGGTGTACATAAAAGTTGGTGTTGATCTGAGCAATATATTGATGTGTGGAGTCACCTCGAGGTCTTTGTTACTCAAAATGTAACACATGATGCCATTCCTCTGCAAGCAGTTGAGTGTGATACTGCTCATTCTGGTCACAGTGTTCAACACCAGAATGACTCAGACTCTGGTCAGTTTAACGCTGTGCCATTACAGCCAAATAGCATCCTGAGTGACCATTGCTATCAGATCAGAGTCTCCCAAAACGCTTAAAAGGAGTTCTGTCGGCAAATGAAAAGGTATGCGTAGTTCAGAAAAAGCTTAGATTGCAATCCTGGAAGACAAGGAGACTGAAGGCAAGAATTTCTTCTTTGAAAAGTGTCACCAAAATTCTTCAGAAGAAAGTAATCATGTCCATGTGCTTGTAAAGATGGCTTCAGCGTGGTACTGCAAAATTAGATTAAATCATGTAGCACAGCAGGAGACGGACCGGATAAAAGAAGGCAAAACTGTCCGCAAGAAGCTCACAAATTAATCCATTTTTATGGAGATTAGAGAAAAGCTGTCCTCGTCATAACTTTTAGTCTGTCTGTACATTTTGTTATGTGCTTGTCAGAAGTTGTGACCATGAACATTTTTCTGATATTTGCAGACAGAACATAACATATGAAGAGGCTTCCTTTTATTGGACATCCTTTTAAATGTTACTTAGAGCCTGCATGAACGGGGCCTAAGTATACACTGACGAAGCTCTTTATCCTTGAAGTTTGACCCCAACATACAGGATGCTTCACTAAGTTGTAAATGGACTTTAAACAGTCAGGCACTGTTTCATTTACTGTTACATATATGTTCCTATCTATCCCTTAGAGTCTGCATGAACGGGACCTAAGGTGATATTCTAACATTTATGTAAGTGAACACTTGATAAAGTTCAGAGTAAAAGTTACAACATGCTAAATGCATATGCAACCTTCTCAGTTTTCTGAGATATATTTGATGACAAATTTCTTGATAGGTTGATGTTACATTGAAAAAAAACATAAAATATCTTAAAACTAAAATCATTTTGATATGTTATTGCATAGATAAGCTGTATTGTTGAATCCCAGCAGTATGGGGGTTTTGGTTTGTTTGTTCTATTTT
Source organism: Nothobranchius furzeri (assembly GCF_043380555.1). NCBI lineage: Eukaryota > Metazoa > Chordata > Actinopteri > Cyprinodontiformes > Nothobranchiidae > Nothobranchius > Nothobranchius furzeri. The sequence continues at coordinate 73,665,910 of NC_091745.1, forward strand.
GTTCCTAGCAGGTACTCATTTTCTCTCTGCGGTGGAGTTCCTGCCAGTTCACCCCCCGTTTCAGCTGCTGAACGTCATCAGCTTATCTGAAAGTAAGATTTAAAAGACCCTATCATCTTTGGTGATCTCACGCCTACACAACATCCTTTGTTCTAATGGTGAAATTAATTTAAGCTGATCTTTTACCTGCTGACCTCTCTAACTTTATTCCTGTTCCTAATTACAAAGAAACACCTGTGCAGAGGAGGTGTTTTGAAGGTGACAGTTTCTGCTTATCAAGCAACAATTGACAGCTACAGTAAAGCCTGATTCATGCTTCTCTGTCAGCTCCAACAGGGAGAGGCACGCACGCACGGACGGAGACGTTTAGCTCTCATACTTCTCCGTCTCCTGGGGAGTGTTGCAAAGCAATTCCCGGACCGGACAGCAGAGGGCGGAGAGCTGTTCTGTGGTATCCTGTCATGTATCGGTCCAAAATAGTGTGATGATATTGTGTTTTTTGTACATAACAGACTTTTTAACAGACAAATTTGTCTCATTCTCCTACACCTCTTCACGGGCTCGCCACCTCCAAACCCATGATTCCTGTCATTTCTGTCTACAAATAAAACGCTTGCTGTGGATCGTTTCACTCCTCCAGTCACGGGAAATAAACACGTTCATGTTTTTAGAGGTTTTTGCGAGGTGTTCTTCAAGTTTCTCCGTGTCTGTTGCTAGTTATCCTCGGCTCTTTGTTTTTGAGTGCGCAATGGCGGCGCTGTAGACGACAACGGCATCCTGACCAATCACAAGCTTGCTCTGTCCGTCTCGTTAAACAGATGTTTAAAAATGTGGGCTCGACTCAGTGCGTACTTGCGTGCCTGCTGGGGCCCTACGCAAGGACGGATAATGGAGTTGCGTGTCTCCGCACTGACGCAGGAGAAGCATGAATCAGGCTTAAGATCAACCCTCCTATATTCATGAAACCAAAGAAGTCCAATTGCCTTCTTTAAAAATCCTTTTGACGTCATACTGAACAACTGTTTTATTTGATTCTAATTTTAATGATTCTGTCAGGTGGAAATGCTGTGTGATTCCTGTGCCATGTGGCCCATGATCTGTGTCAGCCCGGTTCTGAACGTGGCATAGCTGAGTTCTCTGTAGCAAGGTTTTCTGGTGCTTGTGGCCGTTCCAGAGTGCACCTGATCCAGTCTAACCCCGGCTTTCCACGGGAGCCGTCAGCAGCACGTTACTGCAGCAGCACGTCATAGCTGCTGATAGGAACCGCTGTGGTCAACAGAACCTTTTCCACCGGAGCCGTCAGCAGCACGTTACTGCAGCAGCACGTCATAGCTGCTGATAGGAACCGCTATGGTCAACAGAACCTTTTCCACTGGAGCCGTCAGCAGCGCGAGTCGGCCGCGTCTCAGGAGCAGCATGTCGCGGCCTTTACGCGCCGGTTCTATTTTCTACGCGCGACGCCTCTGAAACGGGTCAAGTTCGACATTTTTGGGGAAGGAAAGACAGGAAATCGGACGCGGAAATGGAGAGAAGCTCCCGAGATTTTCAGAATAAAGAACGTACTGCCTTCCGGTTGTTTTACTTTTAAAAAAGTTTACTAACTGTGCGTCCCCGTGAGAAGTTATCATCTAGCTAGCGGTCTCCTTTGTTTTTCAGGTCCGTATTGGCGATTATGAAACGGACAGAACATAAAACACAAACCATGTTGTAGTTTTCTCCTGCTTGTTGTTGTGTTTACTGACGAAGTCACTCGTGTGACTTCGTGCTCGGTCGGTGACAGCTGCTCCCCTGCTGCTTCGCGTCTCGTGGGAAGGGCCAAGCAGCAGCTTATGCGAGCAAGACGTGCTGCTGCAGTAACGTGCTGCTGACGGCTCCCGTGTAAACCCGGGGTAACACTTCACATCCCAGCACACGGCACGAACACATGCTTGTCGATGTTTGTTGTTCATGTTTGTGGTTCATGCTTTACATGTTTATAGTTGTTCATCCCACGTTTTCTTGATGACTCTTAGAAATGTTTCTTCACAGGTGCAGCTGCTGGTTGCTGTTTTTATGTTGGTTTCCTAGTTGTATTAATTTTTCTCTTATTTACTTGTTTATCCTCTATCAGCAGTCTTTATTCCAGATTGGTTCAGCATTTACATGCTGATGTGGCGATACATAACCCAAACCAATATTACTCAAGGGGAACCTCATACACATTAAGGCTCCTCTTGATAGAGCAAATCTGTTCAGCACATTCTGACAGACAGACCACCATTCTTCTGTCATGTTGCTGTACAGGACATTTTTAGAGTTTTTCTTTTCTTCATTTAAAGAGCAATACTTTCACATGATCATTTTCCCACACTTTCTGTATACAGTAATCCCTCGTTTATCGCAGTGGATGCGTTCCAGACCTGGCCGCGATAGGTGAAAATCCGCGAAGTAGGGACTCCCAGCATGCCCCTCGCGGGGATTCCCTCCACGTCGCACCTACGTCACAAACTGCGGCTATAAACGGAAGTCGCCTTTCCAGCTCACCACTCAGTCATCGTTTCTTCAGATTCATGATCAGAGTTTCCAACCTACCGATCAATCCAACGAACTATCAGCTCATAGTAAGTTATCTTACTTATTTCTGGAAAGCCCGGCATTTCCGTGTCACTTCGTTGACGCTCGAACGCTCGGGGGTTTCCTAAATCAGCCGGTGTTTCACCGACGCTATCACTTCCGCGTCTGTGAAACCACGCTCCCTACAAGCTCAACTCCCAAGTCCAGCCGACCTGTCTGACATACAGTACTATATTGAATTATCGTATGATCACATTCTGTTTTTGTGGGTAAAACTCAAGAAAAAAAAATGTTACTTGGTTTTTTTAGTTTTATTACAAAAAGTTAATTTTATGATGAAATTGATGAAAAAAAACAAGAATTTCTTGATATTTCGCATAGAAAAATACCGCGAATCAGTGAAAAATACTGCGAATCTGCGAATTCCCCCTGAAAAATGCTCCAAAGAAAAAATCCGCGAAGCAGCGAATCCGCGATGAACGAACCGCGAAGTAACGAGGGGTTACTGTAACTGTATTTTATTGTTTTTCAATAAAGAATGACAAATTATTTAAGTTTGGTTTTTGTTGCACACAAATATAGACCTGTAAGAAATATCAACAAAGCTAATGTTTACATAACAATTATGATTGGGGTTTGAAATACAGCACTCTGTTTATTTTAGTAAGATTTTTAAACCAAGTAAAGTTAGTAAAGAACACATTTCTATTGGCTGCTAAGAAACTGTTGGGATTTAAAATGTTCCTGTTGTACAAATAACTTGTAAATGATTATTCCTCACTTTTTTGTCTTAACCAAAGAAATTCCAGTAATTGAGCAAAAACATTTATTTTTAACACTACATTTTATAAAACAGGGCGCAAAGTGTCGGCACCAAACTGAGCTGGAGAAAGCCACATCCTTACTGAAATGATGAACTTAGAAAAAACTGTCAGATTTCTTGGTGAGAGGCAAATATTCACAGGTAAAAGTCTTCACAGGCATTACTGAGTTTTCAGTAATCCTGTTTGAGTGGAACATACTTTTTGAGCCACTGCCTCCTTTCTTTGAAACCCATGACCACTTTGTGTGTCTTCATCTAATCAAGCTCCATTATCTCTTCCCTCTCTGGTTCCCTCACTCCTTCAGCCTGACCTTACATGGAGAGGCAACAGGGTTGATGTCACTGGAAGAAGAATGCTGCAAGAATCCAAGCAGGAGGAGAGGAGGAGTCTGACTGAACCATTTATGAGCACATATACAGAAATGGGGGCAGGGACAAAGGAGAGAAGGGTGCTGTTTATGTAGAAAACACACAAGTCCAAAACCAAAGTCGAACGAGAAGGAACTTGTTTGGGAGGATGGTGTCATTCCTTTTCCAGGCTCAAAACCAGGGGGGGAGGGTCTAATAGATGGGGAGGGAGGGGGGAAGAGACACAGAGAAGTTACTCATTTGGACCAAGAAGAGAAAACGAACAAAAGGAAGAGGAGGAAGTAAAGGGGACATTTTTACTGCAGCTGGAACAAGGTAAGAGTTTCTGTTAATCAGATTATAAACAATGCGCTGGCTTCACATGTGGCGGATAAGGCAGCTAATACCTAATAAGGTAAAAGTCTTTTGTCTGTGTCATGATGGTGCAAGATTTTCCTGTCGTGTGACAGGCTGCTAGATCTGCCCCAAGGCAGGATTTACAGTAAACTCGTATAGGTGGAGGTGGGTTAGAGATTATGAACGAATCTCATGAACAACGTCCCACCGGCTGAAGGACACCGACGATAAGGCATGGCTATGCGGAAGCTCCAACAGGAAGTCCAGCTGAAAAGTTGATAAAGCTAGGCGGCTAGCGGCGCAAGTGGGCGCGATTCTTCACGAAGAAGGTGGGTTATTAAAGTTGACAGCGTAGTTAAGAGAAGCCAGAGACTGTTCGTGTATCGGGTAAGGAGAAAAGAGGAGGCGTTAACTCGAAATCCTCTGACTGATACGTGTAACACGCCGCGGAATGTGTGCGAGGTGTGACCATTGAGCAAGAGGTCCGAACCGGTGTTGAGCTGATAAACGTACCTCTGCTGCGCAAAGCACCCCTCACACCGGAAGTGAACATCAAGACAACTATTTTTAACTTGTATCTCAAATTCACAATTTGATTTAACGTTTTATAACCCTCTAATGGTTTATTTGATAATTATGTAGTTTAAATTAGTTTTTGTGGTAAACTATGACGAATTTTGAATTATTTCGACAACAATGCCAAGAAATAATCAGTTAATGCGTATATTGTAGTAGCTAATCTATTTTTAAAACCCAAATACTTATCAAAATTTAACCGTGGCAATCAAATTTAAAGAAGTTCGCCCGCTTGCTTTCCGCATGAGGAGTGCTTTTCCGGAAGGGATGCGTTTTTCGGCACAACACCGCAGCTAACCTCACACCCTGGAGAGAATCAAAGGTTTCGGAGGTGTGGAGGTGAGTGTCACTTTGCTCTTCACGCGTTGGTAAAATTGTCCCATTTAATAACCCATTTTAACGGTGAAGGCTAACCTTGCTGTAAGTCGTGCCGAATACGTTTTAATTCGCATTAAAGGCTAACTGGTTAAAACATTTGGTACGCAGCGCTAGCCTTGCTCATCATCAGTGACCGGCTGTATGCGTTTTCTGTGTTACTAGAGCCACGAAAACATCCGTGATATGTGTGACGTCAACATTTTTCTGTCCGCGTTCTGGTTAGAAATGTTTGCTAAAGCTGATAAAATGCCAGGGCTTGTTCGAGCAGCAACATCTGGATGCAGGTGGCACGTTTTACGCTCCTGTTGTGTCCACATGACTGACGTGGAGGCCTCTCAGGGGTCCTCCCTCTCCTCCGTGGACAGGGTGATCAGATGTTTTGGAGCAGTAGAAACTGTAAAGGTAAAAAGAAAAAATAAATAAATAAAAACTCTCTGATAGGTGCAATCAGAAAAAAAGTTTTGCGTTGTTTTTGGTAAAATCATAGGTTCTTGGCTTTGTCTTGGCTCCTGATTGGCAAATCGCATAATTAGATGCTCATAGTGGATTTTAGTCAGATCTACCAATATAAAAAGTTAGTTATGTCCAAATGGTTCAACTCAGTGCTGCTAAGCAGGTTTCCATGAATCAGCTGCAACCATCTTTATTAAAGATTTGGGGGGGGGGGGGGGGGGGGGGGCTTTTGCAAGAACAATTTGGAGCTTAGAGGGAATTTTATCAGTTTTGTCAGAGGACTTCTCAAATTTTAGGGGAGGATTACATAAGAGATGCATTGAATTAAGTGGATTTTGTTCTGAAGTATGTGTAAATTGTTAAGCCAAATGCAATCTTTAAAGACCAAGTTCACTTATTTTTTAATCTGCATAAGTCTCTGGTATAAATGAATGCCTTGTGAGTCTGTCTCTGTGAGGTAACATTTCTGAGACTTCTGTTTCAGGAAGTAGAATTGAGCCAGAGGAGTGGGGAGCAGAAGACGACAGGATTTGGAGTCTTATTTCCTGATATTCAGACATCTTGCTTCTGATTGGCTAACAGCAACGCAACTTGACTCCATTTACCTTGCGACATTGATGATTTATCTCCACAAATAACACAAGCCTGAATAGTTCTGCCACGTTGTGGAGTCGTTAATGCTAACAGTTAGCTTCTACTAGCAGACATGCTCTGCTCTCTCCTGGATGCTAAATCAACAGCCTTCACCGCTGTGAGCCAAGATGGCAGAGGTCATGATGCTAACTTCCACTGTGACGTAGATCTGACTGCCTTTTCTAAGCAGAGCATTTCCAAGTATTTTGTCTATCTGCAGCTAATGCAGAATGTAGGGGTAGCAGGCTATTTTCACGTTTAACCTGCATGTTAAATTTAGAGCGACTGATCATATTTAAAAAATAACTGTGAACTTGGTCTTTAAAAGAGGGATGGATGACTATCTGTCCTAATTGCAGCCTTCATGAGTCAAAACGTGATTTCGGTGCATCCATTTGGCTCAAAACTCTTCTCGACTAGTGCTTTTGAATTATTCGGTTTCTGTCTTGTGACTCCTCTTAGGTCTGCGTTACTCTGTAGGTTATTGGAAGCAGACCAGGCCGTTTGGGGGGAGGTGGGGGTGTCTGGCACCGAGTCCCTCGGATGATGTTACAGGTTTCGAGATGCTGTCTGTTCAATGAGTGAGAAAACAACGCCGGCGCACATCGCAGACCCAGTGACCTGTAAGATTGGACTCAAGGGTTGTTTGTCTCCGCATTAGTGACCCCTGGCCCAGACATGCTTTCCCAGAAACTGGGTGTGCTACTTACGTCAAAACAATGGAGAGTCTTATCAACAGCTCACTAGTTAATGATACTGGAAGGAATAACTAGAAATGCGGGTCAGAAATGAAGGTTGTTCTGTGAGTTATTTTACGTCAGAAGACAGAAACACTAAGATGGTGTTTTAGACATTTTATTTTCTACTAAACTAATTTTAATAATTTTTGTTTTGGATCTTCTAAAATGTAGTTTGCACATGCATGAGGTAAACTTGATCCTTGTACTTGGTTTGATTCTGTCACACCACTTTACTTTATTTTTTAAATTGCCACCATTCCCTCAGCCATACAGCTGTGCCAACAATAATCGGCCGTGACTTGTGACGAGTCTAATCCTAAAAATGCCAGCTACAGACAGTGAAGTGAGTGGCTATAAAACAAAAAGCAGGCCTTTTTCATGGGAAGATAAGAGGATATCCATATGAGCCAGAGTCAACAGAGGAAGCGCTGTGAAAAGAGGAACAACTCTTGACAAACTTACTGGGCACAGTTGAGTTGATGTATCAACACAGACATTAAATGAAGGAAAAAAATGAATAAACTGTCTTCTGTTAAAAAAATGTAGACTGCTTCTATGACCAGCCTCAGTTCAGAGAAACAACGTTTACATCCTTAAGAATTGACTAGCTAATAGCTAGCTCAACCAAAGTGTATTGCTGCCATCTTACAATGGCTCAAATCTTAAATACTGAATCACATTAATATGATTTAAATTTTTTTAACTGCTCAGTTTTGCCTAAAATGTGTTATTTTGTAATTATGTTGTTTATTTGTTTACATTTTTTCCCTTTAGTCTTTAAAATACCAATATTTGCCCATAACTTATTTTTTGTCTGTTTGATGTCATCATTTTAAAAATATTAGATCAGATGATACTCAGTACTCAAGTAGCCTTCTAATCAGATACTTTTTTACCCTTACTTGAGTAATAAAACCTATATCAGAAAATATTGTCCTCGGTTTGTGTCCTTCCAGTGAGCTTTGCAGATCTGGGAAAATGTCATCAGGCAGTAATCGTTGTTAAATTCATAGTTATTCTCTGAGAGAGACCAACTCTTATCTGCCCCTGGGAGCCCCATAATGCATAGCGTCATTTCAACATGGGGGTGTCCGCGACACGGTTTATATGCAGGTAGCGGTGCTGCGGCTGTTTTATATAGCGACTCGTTGCATTCTCCCTCAACCCAAATCCTCGGATCACCCACTTTGGCTAAAACGCTAACGTTATCTTGCCTTGCGTTGACTGTAGAGTTGTGGGTGATGGTCACGCAGATGTGTCGTGAGATTTGAAGCGTCGCTGCCTTTCACAGACACTTTTTCTGCACGTGCTGCAAACAGGACAGCCATCTTCTATCAACTGTGCCTTGGCATTCTTCAAATATCCAAAAATGCCCGTACTTCCCACTTTGTCTTCTTTGAGGGATAAAAAATGTCCTCCTGAGCGCTTCCGTCTCCTCCTTTAGCCATTATTTCAGCTTTAGCTTCAAGAAAGTTTTGGTTGTAAACAACAAAGTGCGCATGTGCCGCCGGCAACTTCAGCAGATGATACGGTGGCTGGTAAGGGTCACCGCGTCTACACCGCAGCCACGGTAATCCACCGAGATAATATAGTTTTTTTAAAAACAAGACGGTTGTTATTATTGTCAACTTTTTTACCAGGGTTTACCGCTACACCTGTTACCGTGACAACCCTAGTCGCATATGTGTGTTTATCATGGCTGCCTCTTGTAATTTGTGTCCTGTTTAAAGCCTTGTTTGTGCGCATCCTCTGAAATTAATGCGGTGTTCTATTGACGCCATGTTTTTTGGGGGGTTGTACCCTACAAACCTAGAACTTTATCTGGTCTGCGTTTCGTATTGTGCCCCCTAGTGGACTACTCCAGTACTATGTGCAGTGTAGCAGCAAGTATGTGAACAGGACACAGCTGTCCTCCAGCGTCAACACCAGGTTAAAAAGCACATATATTCCCGGCCTTACATTCCACCGTGGTCTTGACTGCTTTCAAACTAGCAGTTAGCTTATCATTCCTGTCCAGTGTAAACTTTCTCCAAACTGAGGCCATTCAGGCAGCTATTTACAATGTGAAACAAATGATAGTTTATAACCTTTTACATAAAGAAAACTGGTGGCAATGTCAAAATCTTCCTTTTACCCTGTTTCATCGGGGGTCCTATCCATTTTTTTTCACCTGGAAGTGTTTGTGTAGGAAAAGCCAAGTCACGGGACCTTCCTTTCCTTTCTTCGAAAGATTTTCCCATTATTCTTGACATTGATCCTGCAGCTAACATGATGATTTCCTCAACCCTTCTCACGTTTATCTTTTTGGTGTGTTTTAGTAAAACAATGGAATAAAAACCTGTTGGGTCCTAATTTTTAACTCTAGTGTCTAAACTGTGGTCATATGCAGCTGTGTTTGGTACATGGGTTGACTTATGGTGGGGCCCTTACAAAGAGCTGCATGAAGCCATCCCCCATCACAGCTGTACAGCAGAAATGATTAAATGCAGCCTCCAGTGATGTCATCCACTTAAAAATTGTGGGCCAGGGTTGAATGAGAGGCTGAAGACGCTGTTGTGCTCTTGCCACAGAACGTTAATTTCTACCTCTGGTTGTGAACGCCTGTCAGGATGACGGTTCCTCCTCATTGAAGAGCTAAAAATAACAGGAAAGCTGCAAAGATGTGTTGAGGGAGTTGATTAAATGGGAGAAAGCAACGGAAAAGTAAAGGTGATGTCACCGAGTTGCTGTGCCAAAAATGTTCCTCAGCAGACGGTTTCGTGTTTCAGGATGGATTTGTTGTAAAAGGTCTGGAGCTGAGTGCTGAACTGATCTCACCACACTGTCCCTCTGGACTGCATCAAGGGAAACACAAAACCTAACCACAACTTATCAGCGATGTTGAATAATTAAGACTATTTTCTTTTAGCAACAAAGAGGCTTCACTGCTTCAATTACAAGAACTAATCACAGTCTACAACACTCGTCGGGGACTCTTATCATGGGTTTAAGTGCACTGTTGCTGAAAGTCTAGCCGGTCCTGATACTGAAGGCATTTACATGTAGGTGAGGTTGGCCCTGGGCCAGGTGGGGACAGCCCGTCCTCGCAAGGCCAGGTTTGGTTTACTCAGCCTTATCAGGTAAGCGGATGTCTCTGGGCATATGGGCGGGGCAAAAGAGGTACGGAGAATTCAGTGGTGTCCTTTTTAAGCGCCGCAAGTTAAGCTAGGCATACACTGTGTGGCTTTTTCACTTTTTTGAGACGATTTTCCTGTCGTGCAGAAATCTGCAAGATCGAGGGGAGTTTTGCGCTGAACGTTTTGTCGTATACAGGGGGTTACGAGAGGTGATTAGCACCACGAGACCAGCTATCGATCAGCAATCGTGAGCTCGCACGGATTTCTGGCGTGTTCGATATTTTGCTCGTCTCGTGAGGGTAAAGGCGACGCCACGACCCAAAAAGTACCAGAACTGCTCATGGTGCATGCGTCAACACGGCTCACCAGCTATTTCCCTATTAACACACGTCGTTCGTTTTTATTCCTACACTTTTTTTTTACACACACAATGACAAGGATTGTCAAGAATGGGGTTTTGTCGTGTTTATGTCAAATTAAACTGATCACAAAGCATGGTTTTACTTTATTTCTTTCGTCTTCCTCGTCCAACCCCCATAAATCCCTGTGTGTCCTCCTACAGCACTCCCAAAGGACAACAGACCTCAGTAATAACACAAAAAAAATTCCAGCGTGTTTTGTAAAAACTGCTATATTTACCATATATTTGGTCCGGCATGTTGTTACCAGACGTACAGTGTGAGCACGTGACTCGTGAGATTTGCTCTGTGGGGAAGTCGTACAGTTTCAGCTGGAGCTGAGTGCTACGAGTGAAAAAGTCGCACAGTGTCCGCCCAGCTTTAGTAAACAAAAGCGGGCGGGAGACTCTAACATGAAGCACAGAGCTTCCTACTCTCTTACTTAGCAGCGGTGCTGCAGTGGGCTCCTCTCCCAAGAGTTAACAGTGTCAAAAGCTGCAGTCAGGTCCAGCAGGACCAGAACAGAACAGTCCCCTGCATCACTGTGAGTCAGAAGGTCATTCGAGACCCTAAGAAGAGCTGTTTCAGTAGAATGAGCTCTATGAAAACCTGACTGGAAGCTATCATAGATGTTATGTTCATCAAGAGCAGCTGTGAGTTGTTTAGCCACAACCTTTACCAAGATCTTGGAGATGAACGAAAGTTTAGAGATGGCTCTGAAGCTGCTATGGAGAGAGACTCGTTTTTTTAAGAAGCGGGCGGATTACAGCGTTCTTAAAGTAAGCAGGGACCTGACCAGAAACCAGAGAATCATTCATTATCGATAGTACGCTGGGACCGATTGACTGAAAAGCGTTTTTAAACAAAGATGAGGGTAAGATGTCGAGGGGGCATGCAGAGGTCTTCATAGAGTTAACTAGTTTGGTTAACTCTGGCAAAGAAACAGAAGCAAAGCTATCTAGGATGATGGGCCTGGTTGGAGTCGGGAGAGGCAGCGATAAGGCTGAAGGAGAGATGCTAGATCTAACCTTATTGACTTTGTTCACAAAGAAAGACAGAAAGTTCTCACAGTCTGCAACAGAGTGGATGGAGGCTGTAGGAGAGGCAGGAGAGACGATACTGCTGATGGTGTTAAACAGCACCTTGGGGTTCCCTTTGCTCTGGGACATCAGGTTGGAGAAATAAGCAACCCTCACGTCTCTGACTGCAGAGTTAAAGGATGTCAGAAGATCCTTTAGATGCAGCAGATGGACGTGGAGACGGGTTTTCTTCCACAAACGCTCAGTTTTTCTGCATTGGCGCTTCAGGCTGTCATGAAACCAGGGAGTAGGGTTCACTGCAGGAACTGATCTGGTTCTGACAGGACAGATGTTGTCCAGAATGGAGAGGCAGTGCTCGTTGAACTGAGAAGGTAAGGAATCCGGGTCGTTATCAGAAGAACAGGGTGGATCAAAAGCAGCAGAAAAATTTCTAGCTGTGCTCTCATTAAGAAAACGAGAACTAACCATACGGCGAGCAGGAGGTGGGGACGCAGGAACTGACAAGTTAAAGAAAATGCAATGGTGATCAGAAATATTAACATCCTCAGGACAAACACTGTCAGTGTTTACTCCCAGGGTAAAAACAAGGTCTAGAGTGTGCCCCCTGGTGTGTGTGGGGCCCGAAGCATGCTGGGTAAAGCTGGAGGAGTCCATAAGGCTGGAGAAATTCATGGCAAAGTGGTCTGAGGGATCATCAATGTGGATGTTAAAGTCACCAACAATCACCAGTCTGGACAGCTTCACAGTGGAGGATAGAACGTCACTAAACTCCTGAAGGAAAGGACTGTTTGGATCAGGTGGACGACAAACCACAGCACAGTAGAACGGGTCATCTAGTCTAGTCTGGGTTATCTCCAGGTGACTGCAGGAAACTGGAGTGTCTATTTTGCATCTAAGGCTGTTCGGTGGCTCTTTAAAGAGCCGTTGTGTTGGATATCACTCACAAGCATTGCAGAGAGGCTTTTACTTTAAGGTCAGAAGATAGAATAGTCTCAAAATGCTTGTTGACCCGATTGATCTCATCAAGAGAACGACGAAGGTTGACTAGATCAGGAAGTGTTCTCGCTTTTATTAACCTTTGTTTATAAACTTAGTCAAATCAGAATTAGACACGTTTAAAGGGCATTACCAGAAATCCCGCCTTCCCTCAGATACTCAGAGGTAGTGGGAATGTTTTACACATTTATGTGAAGTGAATGTTAAAACCTTAAAACTATTCTTATGATGTATGAGTATACTGATAAATTGTTAAATCAACAGTTACTGATCTGGTGTAGTTTAAGATCTGACATGAATCATTGCAGGAAAAATATTAATTTTAACACATCATTGATTAACGCACAGATTATTCCAACACTTTGGGATTTAACAAGAGATGATTGTATGACACTTAATGCAGTTATCACGTTTTCAAAAGCCATTTATGATTCAAGGAAGATTAACTTTATTCAGAGTGCAGACAGTCTCATTTTCTGCATGACTTTTGTTCCAGCCAAGATAAGGTGGCTAGGAATTATTATGTCTCCTTTGTCTGGTGACAAGGCCTTGTGTAGTGCTTTCTTGTTTGGAGGCCAGGCAGATGGGATTTAAAAACTTAATTTGTGGTCATTGGTGATGTAAATACTGGCCTTTGGGTACGCCACAACTGCATGATGATGCCTGCCTGTCAAAGACGTTCAAAGCCTTTAGGTACCTTTTTTCACAACGGTTGTAGTTTATAAAATTAAACAGTAATTATTATGATTTAATATTTAACTATGGTATTAAAGGCAGCTGGTTTGTAAGCAGATGTCTGGTAGAGAAGCATTAGTTTGAGAGGTTGTGGGAAGAATCGCTGAAGTTTGCACTTGGGTCCAGTGATGTACAGTAACATTTGTTTAGGGAGTATAAAGTCAAATATTTTTAGCTCCACTTCTTTTTGACGCAGCTCCGTTGCAAGTGTGATGATTGTTGGTTGCTCTCATCCCTGGTGGAAAGTGGTTGTTCTTCTACAAATCTTGTTGTGATTTATGAGACTGTAAAGGGCTCAGTGTTGCGTATTGTAAACTGTCTTTGGCATAAAGGCGTTTTGTGTTGTCTCTTCTGTCGGCTCTGCAGACGTGGATTAAAGATCGTTTCACACTTTTTCCTCCCCGTCTTGCTCAAGCTTTTTTTCCCGTTTAACTCACATTTGCAAACTTCCTTCAACATGTTTGTTTTAATTATGCCTCGTGTTAAAATCAGGGCTGTTCTGAAAGAAATGAGACAAACAACAAGCTAGAGTAAATATTGTGACACTTGCACTTCAGGTTATAAATTAGGATTGGTAATTATTAATTTGACAGTATCACAGATTCTCTTTCACTTTTCAAGGTTTTTTTTTATTTGCAACCTCTAAAGCTGGTTTTAATTACAGTGCGGTTTGCAGGCCAAATGTTTCATTGATGTGTCACCACCACCGATTTCCCTGAACCCTGAAGCGCTAATTTTACCAAGGAATGCAAACTCTTTTGACTGGAGTCAGCTGACACGTGTTACGTTAATAGTTGGTGTGTGAACAGGAATCCTGACAGTTTGGAATAACCAGCAGCCTGCTGCCTATTTTTTTACCTCCACAGCCTCTCGTGGATGATGACTTGAGGTCATTTTTTTTCCTCTTTTTTTCAGATAAATCCAAAATATGGAGGACTCCAGCAGCAACAAGCCATATGTGGTGACGTCGTCTTTGAACTTCAAAGTCACCACGCCGTCCTTCTACAACCAGCCTAAGAAGTTTTCTTCTGTGGCACCACCAAAGCCCAAAAGCCAGACCCCACCCACCGCTCCGTCACCAACACCTCTGGGCACAGCTGTTATTGGTCGAGTGGGGGACCTGCCTCCACCACCCTCTTCTGTCTGTGATGGTAATTCCATTATTCAACCTACTTTTTTCATTCTGCATCCTCTTATACTTGTCGAGACATTTTAAAGGTGCATTAAGTAGAAATTACGTAAGTACATCCTGTGGTCAAATTCGGGTACTGCAGCCCATTTTCAAAACGCACGACTCATTTTCTCTCTCCTGTTCTGTGAGTTTGATTGTTGCCAGATCTGTTACTGATCAGCACCAGAAGATTCTAGATGGGGTTGGGCATCGGGCAACATTTAATACCAGGACAAATTTTCATTTTTTTCCCAGAACCACTTTGGATTACCACGACTTGGATGGCTGAGAACCTTCACCAGCATTTGTTAGAAAGAAAAGTCAATATTATTTTGTTCAGTCTAGTTTTTGCGTCTGCGTTGGTACAGAGGCACACAACGCTGTTATCCGTAGTTGCTAGGGCTCTCCGACAGGTTCGCAAGGATGGACGGGGTCGAGCCTACTTTTCTAAACATCCGTGAAATGGGACAGAGAACGCAAGCTTGTGATTGGTCAGGACGTTCCTTCCTTTTAAATTTGCCAACAGCATCACCACTGCGCCCTAAAACAAATGGAGTGCAGCAAGCATTTTGTTTGTGGTTGAAAATGATGAGAAGTGTGGGTTTAGAGGTGGCGAGCGCATGAAGAGGTGGAGGAGAATGAGGGATAAATGTGTCCCTGTTAAAAAAAAATCTCTGAAAAACAAAAAACACAATATAATAAACAATAGTAAATGCACTATCTTGGACCGGATGCATGACAGGGTACCCCAGAAAAGTGCTACACCCTCTGTTGTCCTGGCGAAGAATTGCTCTGCAATATTCCCAAGGTGACGGAGAAATCTGAAGGCAAAGCATCTTCATCAGTGTGTGTGCATCTCTCTTGTGGAGCTAACACAGAAGCGTAAACTAGGCTTAATCCCTTCCTGTTCAGAAGCTGATCAGTTTATTTTTGTCATGGTGGTCTCTGGTGCAGCAGTCATGCCTTCCATCCATCCCTGTAGAGATAAACATGAGCCCGTCGTTGCACGCTTACATCCAGTGTTGTGGAGTACCGGAATACTAGTACCGCCATTACGTATTTAGAATACTAATTATGAGTAACTGTATTCCAGTACAGTTACTATTTTTAAACGTGGTATTTAGAATACAGTTACTTTTGTAATATCATTGGAATACTTGTGTACTTTTCACCCGAAAGATGAAATAAAAAAGTTCAATAAATAAAAGAAATTGGCGGGCAGTGTGTACGGTCCATTGACGGCTCTCTGCTCTCTTTCTAGTCTCTGCTGTAAGCGCGGGGTGGGATCTACGGTCTTTCTCCGCATGTTATTGGATACCAAACATCCAGATGTACTCACCGCTATGGATGTCAAGTCAACGATGCGGTCCGCCCTACTCCGTCAAAAAAGATGCAAATACGTCCTTTTCGAAGGAAACTTAAGTACCTCCATCCACCTCCCCTTGACTCAAAGAAAACCCCAAGTCAAAAATAGTCCAAAGTTGATGCCAAAGCCATTTCAAACGATCCACCGCTATCTTTATATCAGTAACATCCCGTCCACAAACAGAGTGCTGTGATTGGCCCACCAAACCAAAACAACGCTGTGATTGAACCACAACGGAGCAGCGGCCACCTTGGTTATCTAACTTGCAGGTACATCCCGCTCATTTGGCACACAGAGTGCTATGATTGGCCCATCAAACGTATAGAGCGCTGTGATTGGACTGCTTTGGATGTCTGTCAATGAGGCAGTCCGCCATTCCATCTTGGAAAAACTACTAAACACATAAAATAATAAAAATAATACATAGTTTTTTCTAAATAAATGAGCTGTGATTGGCCAGTCCCAATTCTTTTGAAGCGTTTACTCTAGATTACATTTTCTTACAGACAGCAATGCTGTGCAATGTTCAAGCACTTTCTCACAGAAACAGAAATATGTTTTCTATTGACTGTTTGATAAATAAAGTAGCAAAAATAATTTTATCTTTTTATTTTTTTCCCAGTCGGTACATGACATTTAGCATTAATATGCCCTGCTTTCCTGCGGGAGTAGCTGTCAACACATATTGTGACATTTAATAGACCTAAATGCTGTTTTTATGGGAAAGTATTCTAAGTATTCTGAATACAGTACCAAGATTAAACAAAGTAACCGAATACATTACAGAATACATTTATACAGAATACATTTACATACATACATTATACAGAATACATTTAGAATACAAGTATTCTGTAACTAAATACATTTACAAAGTATTCTCCCCAACGCTGCTTACATCGTCTGTAACCGCTGCCATGGCATTACATCACAGAAGGTTCTGCTAGCAGCCAGGGAAGTTCCTACAAAAGAAACCATCTTTTATAAAGTGCCTCTCAAGATAAAAATCATGAACACAAGAACAAAAATTCAAAAATAATTAAGCTGCTCCTCTGATGTGGGGACAAAGGTGGCGAGGTCTTCTTAGTCATAATCTCTTAATCTCATTCCTGATGGTAAAAGCGATCAGTGGAAATATCCGATCTTGAATAAAAACTAATCTTTTGTTTTGGGATTGTTAACAAATTCCTCATTTCTTCATCAGAATTCCCTCCTCCGCCGCCGCCTCCAATGGACGATGATTTGCCAGCCCCTCCTCCCGTATGCCACCTCCTACCCTCTGATGCCCCCCCTTCGTTCCCCGCTCCACCTCCGGTAGCAGATGACCTGCCCCTGCCTGCTCCCCCTGAGGAGAGTGCCTGTCCTCCCATCTGTCCCCCTCCACCACCACCTCCACCTCTCCCATCCTCCAGTTTTCCTACTGCTGCTGGTGCCCCACAGGTGAGTTACAGTGCTTCTGATGGATTTCTTTTTTTGGGGGTGTGGGGGAGGGGGGGTTGCTTCATGTGTCTGTATTTATATGTAATCCCATCAGTTTAGACCATTTTTCTGCACTTTATCATTTGATGAAGTTAAATTGACTAATTTTGAGCTTCTAACGTATTATTGTAGAGGTTTGCCACTTTTAGATATGATTTGGTAAAATAAATAATAAATGTAAATCATGAATATTGAGGCCTTTTTGGATCACAAATCATTCACTATTCAGAGGTCAGTGATGCAATTAGAAATCGACTGATCAGGTTTTCAATGGCCGACGTGTGCTGTGGATTATTTGGGCTGATTTTCACGGCCGATATTCAGGTTTTGTCCCACACATCAGCTCATTAGAATGTCACTAATAACAGTAGATGTGGAACGGTTCTGAACCAACTCACTGGACCAGCTGTGGGCAGAAGCGGCTCCAGAAATGTTTTTCTGCAGGTGCTATGAAGGAGCCAGTCTTTTTATTGAGGGTGCTATGAAGGAGTGGTCATGTGCACCTATTGTTCTCTAGAACACCTTCAACACTAGCAGATATACATGCGTGCACAAAACCTCAACAACACCTGAAACAATCATTAATATACATCATAAACATGAACAATCGCTGACTTTTCCATGAAATCATAAACACATACAGCCACACAGAAAACCATCTATAGTATTGCAAGGTTAGCTAACGTTAGTGTTAGCATTTCCAGAGGCAAATCCCTCGACTGCTGCGGCGGTTGAGGGTTGACTCTCTTCATCCAGATCCGTAGGTTTTTGTGGGTCTGAGATCACTTCCAAAGATTCATTCGTTTCTGACTGAACCCGTGGAAATGTGGGCAACAAAAACCGATCCATTTTACCACTAGCCCTACCTTTCACTCGTTTGCAGGTGGAAAATGAGGTCAAAGGTTAACAACAATTTCCTGTTTTGGTTTAAGTTTTTACTATCTATATGATAATTTACTGATTATTTTTGTTTTTATGTTAAATATTACCACATCCACACGTTAAAGGGACTTTACGGAGTTTTGAATTTTTATGCCCGCGATTGCCCCTCAGGCCAAAAGCGTAACGGCGGCTTCAATAGTAGGCTCGTGCACGAGGCAAGCATGCTGTACGTGCACACTCCTTAATGAAAATAGCAGCTGAGACAGTCAGCTCTGTGTGTGGGTGTGGGTGTGGTTGGGTGGCCCGGAGGACAGAGGACAGGAGAACGTGCAGCTAATTAAAAAAAATAATTTGGTTCTGTAGCTTTCTCTTCAGCACAGCTGACAAAGGTTTATGATGGGTCAGTCCTCCTGCATGCTCAGATCATTCCCTTCCCTTGCTTGAAAAATTGTTCCAAAATGAAAGTTGAACCCACATCTTTTTTACCTGTGAATTCAATGCCGTTCGGCGAGTCTCAAATAAAAATTTGGGCATCTTACTGTAAAAAAATATACCATTAATGTAAAAAAGAAACTCTAAATAAACTATGTTTACATCTAGAATTGAACCTAGGACTTCTGCACAGGAGTCTGTCGTCTTACTAGATGAGCTAAAGCGCCAGTAACGGCTTTCGTATCTGTAATATTTATATCCTTGATGACAGCTGAAACAACGTTCAAAGAACGGTTCGGAGCAAAAATGGCTA
This sequence comes from Nothobranchius furzeri, assembly GCF_043380555.1. Classification (NCBI taxonomy): domain Eukaryota; kingdom Metazoa; phylum Chordata; class Actinopteri; order Cyprinodontiformes; family Nothobranchiidae; genus Nothobranchius; species Nothobranchius furzeri. The sequence goes on from NC_091745.1 coordinate 73,684,699, forward strand.
TTTTGTTGCTAATTTGCAGGAAATATCTAGAAGAAAGTTCTACAGAAACTAGCTAAGGGTTCTCAGAAATGTAGCTAGCTTTGTCACTAGGCGTTAGGAACAGCGACAAAGTGGCACTGCCTCTCTCTCTGCTGCTAAAGCTACGGATAGCAAATGCTACGGGCTATGCCTGAGCGTGAACGAGCATGAAGCAGCCTGCTCGACCCGAGCATCTCTCTTTTTCTGTGATTTTACAGAAAAACAGGCAATCACAGTAAAAATGCCAGGGCTCATTCTACAGGACAAGGGCATTGCAGGAGAATGTATGAAGAAGAAATTTATTATTTCTATACATGTTTTAGCTGTCAAACTTCCATAATGCCCCTTTAAATTAAAATTTAATTGTAAAAAAAAAAAAAAGAAATCAAATTTTTACTTGGGGGTGCAATGACTAATCCAGGAGTAGCTATAACGCCCCCTGGCGCCGCCACTGGCTGTGGGGAGTGCTTTTGCTGCCGTTTTGCATCAGAAATGCTCCGATGGGAAGGGAGCTTACTGAGCTACCGGGCAGCAGTAGCTCAAAAGGTTGAGCGGGTTGTCTAGTAATTGGAAGGTTGCGGGTTCGATCCCGGCTCCAGCCTTGGGCAAGACACTTAACCCACCTTGCCTGCTGGTGGTGGTCGGAGGGACCGGTGGCGCCTCGCCTCTGTCAGTGCGCCCCAGGGCAGCTGTGGCTACATCATAGCTTATCAGTGTGTGAATGTGTGTGTGAATGGATGAATGATACACTGTAGTGTAAAGCGCTTTGGAGTCCTTACTCTGAGAGGCGCTATACAAGTGCGGGTCATTTATCATTTATCATAAAACGCAACTTTTACGCGCCGCTTATGCTTGCAGTGGAAATCCAGGGTTACGCAGCTCACTCTCTGGGAAGAGGAACCGTTTTTGACACACCGCTCTCATGCAGCCATTACTGATGTGTTTAAGGTGTTCGCTATATAATGCATTCATGCTTATTACACACGGGTAGAACACGAGTTTCTGTCATGTGCTCCTCATTAATGGTCCAGCCGCAACACTTCCTTTCTTCTGAGTTCCACCTTGTTTTGTTTTTATTTATTATTCATGACTTAATGCATCTGAGCTCTATAGAAGTGGCTTTATTTGTGTTTTTGAGTCTACTTCATGAGTTGTTTTCCTGTCTTTGTTTACTAGAGATCAATGGAGAAGCAGACGAGCTTCGATAAACAGCTGGATTCTCTGACTGACTTGTTATCTGAGATGGAAACCAGAGGACCTTTTAATCCCAAGGTGTGCTGCACAAAACGACTATCAGGTTTAATGTTTTTACAAAGCTTCAGAGTAGAGCAGAAAGGAGAAATGGCAACAAACAAGGCATGGATGATCGGTGGAAGCGGGCTGGAGAGCAGCCAGGTAGTTTCATAAGTCACTCATCTGTTTAGGGCGAGAGGTCAATGAGAAGTGAAGTGCACAGCAGATGGAAAGAGAGAACGGAACAAGTCAGGTTGGTGATTCATACTGTGAAGAGCAACACATGCAGAAAGGGAGAGGGATGCACGCTGAAGCAAGCGGAGAGCACGAGAGTGTGATCAGGCCTGAGTGTGCTGCCAGAGACGCAGTGAAAGAACCATAAATGGAGCGTTTTATCTGACTGGGAGGTGCTGAATCAGAGCAGAATGCCGCCGGCTCAAAACTGCTAAATAAATGTCAGAAAAACGAAGCGCTTCTGATGAGCTCCGGCGGCGGAGCACTTCCGGTTTTTACTGAATCAGTGTGGCCCGTTTAAGATAATGAAAGGGTCTGCTTGCAGCGTTTTGACTTTGAAGTTTGGTTCTGGTAAATGAAAGGTTTGCTACAGTATTCCCCCACTGAATGAGGGTGTACCCTGGTTGAAAGCCTGCTATTGTTCATCCACAGTTACCGAGCCAGTCTGCATCAGCACCAGCGCCCAAGCCTCCGGGCCCTCCTCGCACGGCGCCCAAACCGGCCGTCTCTTTCCTACCGCCTCCTGAGATGGGAGACCGCCCCCCTCCGGCGCCCTGGGCAGAGGAACTCAGAGCCAGAACAAACCGACAACCCAACAACTCTGCTCCGATCTCAAACCCCCCCGCCGTGTCCCCCAAGTCCGGCTTTGGCGGGAGGCCAACCACATCATCTGCCTCTTTGGCACAAAAAATCAACCAGAACCTGAACCAAACAGCCACCCCAACGGTGGCGGCGCCAAAACCTTCCCCTCCAACAGCCACCAGCTCATTCCCTCCACCTCCTGCAGCTCCTCCGGCTCAACCAAACAAAGTGGCTGCTCCACCCGCTCCTAATCACATCAAGAATTCGCCTTTTGGGAGTCAAGTGAACGCAAACCAAAAACCTTCTGCTGCCGTGTCTCCTCCTCAACCCAAGATGACGGTGTCCCCACCCTCCTCCTTTACTCGGCCAATGAAAACCAGCCCTGCGTCGACGGTACTTTCCAGCTTTTTAATCGGCGTGTGTCACAGAAAGACATGGGATGTACAGAAATTAGGTTTGCAAGCGAAAGACTCGTCACTAATTAGTTTTCCTGTGTTGTTGCAAGCAGCCATCACCTCCCGGCCCAGTTCCTATTCCCGGTGGAGGTGTTCCTCTAAACATGAGGGAGGTGGAGGAGCTGGAGAGAATGACCAATGATTTCATCAAAAACATGGACAAACAAGCACCTGTCATCACCTCCCCTCCAACAGGTAAAACCTGCACACACACACACACACATCAGACGTCACACGTGTGCTGATTAGAGTACCGTGTGAATGCAGAAGGCTTTGATTCTCTTCGGTTTGCTCATGATGCTGGAGTTTTGAACTTTCATAAACACATTTCTCCAATTCTGAAATCTCTCCACTGGTTGCCCGTGCAGTTCAGGATAAACTTCAAAATTATGCTTCTCACTTACAAATCCTTGAACCATCAAGCTCCTCCATATCTGTGTGAACTTGTCCATTACTACAACCCGCCGCGTGCTCTCAGGTCTGAAGATAAGCTCCTCCTAGCTGTTCCCAATGCACGTTTAAAAAGCCGTGGAGAGAGGGCTTTCTCTGTCTGTGCACCGAAGCTGTGGAACGCATTACCACTGCTAGTGAGGCTAGCACCAACAGCTAGCATTTTTAAATCACGCCTGAAAACTCACTACTTCAACCTAGCTTATACAACATAATTATGAACCTCACTGACATCTGCACTGTTTATAAACTGACTCCACAATTATCGACTTCCGTATTATTGAGGTTCTTTGTAAAATGTTTTTTTCTTCCTATTTTTACTTCACCCTGTGTCTTAATGATTTTTAGCTGTTATTTTTGGGAATTTTGTTGTATTTCCTTTTTATCTTTTATCTGTGTTTGACATGTTTATATAACGCCTGTTTAATTAACCAACATTTTTAGTGTACAGCGCCTTGTTTGGTTGTAATGCCTTGTGAATGCGCTTTATAAATAAAATTGGATTGGATTGGATTGGATAGTGAAACAAATTATAAATAGCCTGTATTTGATATAGCCCCTTCTAGAGTCCTGGAACCCCCCAAGGCACTTTACAACAAAATCAGTCCATTCACCCACTGGTGGGGATGAGCTACGATGTAGCCACAGCTGCCCTGGGGCGCACTGACAGAGGCGAGGCTGCCGAGCACTGGCGCCACCGGTCCCTCCGACCACCACCAGCAGGCAACGTGGGTTAAGTGCCTTGCCCAAGGACACAACAACAGCGACAGACTGAGCGGGGCTTGAACTTGCAACCTTCCGATTACGGGGCGAGCACTTAACTCCTGTGCCACCGTCGCCCGCAAATAATTAAAATAGAAGCGCCCCTTCCACAAAAATACAACGTTGGCGTCTTGGCGACCCCAGAGAAGACCTCCCATAAATCACATTCATGTTCAATTCAATTCAAAAATACTTTATTAATCCCAGAGGGAAATTGATTGCTGTAGTATCTCAGAATAATAATAATAATCAAGTCATCAAAGAGTTGTTGTATATTACAATGGCTGTTGGCAGGAAGGATCTCCAGTAGCGGTCAGTGTTGCAGCCAAACTGAAGAAGCCTCTGACTGAAGACACTCTTCCGTTGTCGGACAGTCTTGTGAAGAGAATGCTCAGGGTTGTCCATCATTTTCTTGATTCTCTGGAGAATCCTTCTTTGCATTATCTCCTCCAGCGGTTCCGAAACTGCCGAAACTCTGGCTGAGTCCTTGAAAGGGCTTGGTGTTCCTCCATCTTGTTGGCCAGTGATGTCACATTGCCCATTATGATCGATGGAAGAGATGGTTTGAATTTCCTCTTTCTCTGTGTCCGTTTTGCTCCCGCTCTGCACCCACGTTTCTTGCGTTTTAGCTCATTTGGGATTTGTGGCTTCAGCTGAGGTATTATTTCAGCCTTTCCAATGTTAATCAGCTGCTCCCGATTGTAAACCAGCTTGTTGCCATGGTTACGCACCATAGCAAATGCTCAAAAAGTGAACAAAGCTTAAAAAAAATTGCAGTAAAAATCCTCCAAGCTTCACAGCACCAGTAACAGAAAAGTAAAGTGTCCAAAAAATACAGTTTTTCTTGAGAAACTAGAAGAAAAAATGCCCAAGAAAAGGCAAAACTTACATATCGTCAACAGAGCTACTCCAACATGCAGCCACCCAGAGCAGCGCAGTTCCGGAAAAAAAACCACACAAACCATTATTCATTTCTAATCCAGACATACGTGTTACTTTATACAAGCGTGTTTTATTAATCACAATCATTGGTGGGCCACCCTCAAAATGTTTCACTGGCCCCCGCAGGAAAACTTTCTGGGGGCACCACTGCATTTGACTGTGGTTAAAACCATCAGAACTAGTTAAATCACATATGAATGCCTTTGCTGTGTTTAATTTCCTTGTGAACCTCCCCGTTTTTCCTCCCTTCAGAGGTCTGTGGGAAGTGTGGTGAGGCTCTCTCCCGGTCTCAGCCAGCAGTGAAAGCCATGGATAAACTCTTCCACTCCAACTGCTTCTGCTGCATGAGCTGCCACCGCCCCCTGCAGGGCATGCAGTTCTACGACCGGGACGGCTCCCCTCAGTGTGAAGACTGCTACACGGTGAGGAACTCTCTATAGTCCGCACCAACTCTCTAAAGTGTGAAGTAACAATTCTAGAACGGAAAACTCTGAAGCTGAATCCAGCCACAGCTCTGAATCTTCATATGAGTCTAAATCTGCTCCTCAGAGCTCCCTGGCCGTGTGCTCTCGATGTGGGGAGAGAATCACAGACCGTGTGCTGAAGGCGGTGGGACAATGTTTCCATGCTCACTGTTTCCGCTGCAGCACCTGCTCCTGCGTACTGGAGGGGGCGCCCTTCATCACAGACGACAACAACAACCCCTACTGCGTCCAGGATTACCACAGGTGGCCTCCCATTTCTGGTTATTAGTATTTTTGAGTTTTTGTTGTATTTTAACTTGCATCCTCTGCTTTTGCAGGCGTTTCTCTCCTCTGTGCATGAGCTGTAACGAGCCCATCGTTCCAAGCCCGGGCAGCGAGGAAACTGTCCGAGTGGTGGCCCTGGACAAGAACTTCCACCTCAAGTGTTACCGCTGTGAGGTGAGACGTTTACACAGCTGGGGTTTACAACTAGAGATGGACACGTCGGGCGGTGTGCTCCACATGGTGATAGGAACCCAGAGAGAGAAGGCGCTGACACGTTTATCCTGTCCACTCTGCAGGACTGCGCTCGGCCTCTCTCCATTGAGGCGGATGAAAACGGCTGTTACCCGCTGGATGGCAGGATCCTGTGCATGAAGTGCCACACCAAGCGAGCCAAGCAGGCTGCACAGTGATTGGCTGATTCTGCATCAAGAACCAAAAGCACAGGATTCATTCCGCTGCATATTCGCCTTTACAGCAGGGCTTTAACCTGTGTGTGTGTGTGTGTGTGTGTGTGTGTGTGTGTGTGTGTGTGTGTGTGTGTGTGTGTGTGTGTGTGTGTGTGTGTGTGTGTGTCTCAGAGAGAGAGAGTGTGTGCTGTGGAAAAGATGTTTGCATGCAGATGCAAGTGTATTCCTCTTCTCATCGTCTCCTTTATCCAGTGCAGAGGTAATGTTCTGTACCAAACTAAGTCCCTTCATTTATTATTCCAGATCTCCAATCTCTTGTTTTTTTATGTGTGTGTGTGTGTGTGCGCGTGCGTGTGTGTGTGTGTGCTGCAGCAGCATAGTATTTGTGCCAAATCAATGTTTACGCTAAAATTACAGCATAACTTGCACAAGAGCCATCTGATGAAAGTTGCCTTTCTTTGTATCTTGCCTAGATATTGTTAACAGGACCAAGAACTGAGATATTTCTATGTGAAGACCTTCGTTTGCGTTGATATCAGACGGTTTAAACGGAATTATCAAACGCGTGAGACCACCTCGTTTTGCGGGAGGTTGGAGATATCATTAAGACTTTGTCTAATGCTGTGCCTGCAGATGTGGTTGTTTGCTGCTTTCTTACCCAGAAGGAGCTTTACATCAGCCAGTTTACTCTGATTACATTTGAATCGTCTAAAGCTACACCCGCCCGCACGAAAGATGGGACAAAATAAAACGGTGAATGTTGCTGTTCGTTTCTGTGACGTGAACGTCTTGATTTACAGGCATGCCTTTGACCTCGTGTCTCCTCGTTCCCTCTTTGGTCATTCTAAATCAGCTGTTTATGTAAAAAAAAAAGAGAAGCTGATTCAGATGTTGTATTTTTAGATGCATGTTTTTTTATTTTTTATTATATTTTTTTGGATGCAAAATGACGAACAAATAGTCGAGCACAGATTCCATCCGTGGGATCCCTCATCAGCAGCATGGCTGGAAACGGGACCTGTAGTTTAACCTTGCACAGTGCCATATTGAATAAAAATAAAGTATTCTATTGTCACTTTAACTCCAAAAAAATCCCTGCACATGATGGTATTTAAAAAAAAAGTACAAACCTAGCGTTAGGCATTCCTTACGATCTCTTTAAAAATATATAATTTATAGATCTAATATTAGGTATGAAAGTTACAAGAAATAAAAACAATCTGCATTAACGGCAAAGTAACACTTACGTGTAGCAATTATTAAAACAGAGTCCAAACATGTTTGTTATTAATGCAAATACCGCTATTCATCAGCTGTACTTGAGTTTCTTTATGTTTGTAATAATCCATGTTATCCTGACCTCTGTAACATTTCACTTCCATATATATCTATTTTTTTTGTTATTTGACTGTTCTTTACTTAGATCTCAGTAAGAGAAGTCAATCTTGCTCTTGTGTGGTGTCTGGTGCAGTTAAACACCAGAATGAGCAACAACGATAGCTGTGCATGCCTTTCCTCTAGTATTGTCTTGTGTGTGTTTGTGTGATGCGTCAGCGACTCGCATTCATGTCTTTTGCATCAGCGTGTCGTTAAGATGATGATCACAGCTGGATTTACTCGGCGTTGCGTTGGAAATCGTATTACATGTGGCTGCCTTGGCTTTTCAACTCTTTTTATACTTTTGACGCGTGCGGATGTGTCAAAACATCATTTAGTCTTTCCTTTATTGGCTGTAATGAAAGATCAAATAAAAGACAAAAAGCTAATAACTGAGGTGTTGTGTTTGTTTTTTCCTTGACATCCATGACACTTGTTTTCTCTGACTCTCACTGACACACTATAGACCATGACCTCCAGGCTGCTCTATCAGTCGTCAGCAGCCATGCGTTGCACTGATAATGACGATAGTTGATGTGTGTGTGCAGTTTGTGGAGATCCTTTCCAGGAAGAAGAGCTCACCCGCACAAGTCGGCTGTTACCTCACCCGTGCATGTGCCTTTGATCCTAATGCGTTTCAGGCTGCAAACACGAGGCGGCAAGTGTAAAACCCAGTAGTTCTGTCTTTAGCTACAACATGAAGATGTCTGCAGAAGTGTCCGATCAGGGAAGAAGTGGGTGATGCACACAGATACAGAGCAGAGATGATCGCAGTTTGATGCACGGACAGCAGGAACACGTGAAGAGACGAGACAACGTACAAACAAAATGAGTCTGACGTCAGAACTTGAGGTAAGATCTAAAAATAAAACTCTTTACAATAAAGCTCTGTTAATGTTAGTGCATTATTAAGCATTAATAAACAATTAAAAGTATTAACTGCTTTGCCATATTGTGTAATGCATTATGAAGCATACGCCCTCCTGGCCCTTTGTCCTAACCCTAAGGACACCTAATAGTTGATGACGTTAATAAATGGACCCTTGGTTTATTAATGCTTAATAATGCACTAAGTAACGTTAATAAAGGGGAATTTATTTTAAAGGTTTAATTATAAAGAGAGGGAGGGTGGTCCACTCACCTGTTAAGGAGTTTAGAGACAAAAACTTCATCTATTTTTTGCAATAATGATTAAATATAAAAAAATCTGAAGACAAAGATAATTTGATGATGGCTCAACAAATTATTCAAGTTTTTGGGAATCTTTTGGACGATTTGCAGCAGCTTTGAAGTTCAAACCGCATCCACACAAAGCATTTTGGCGATCAGAAAAACTAAAAAACAACGAGGCTCCAAACTATTTAGACTCCAAATGTTAAAATGATTCAGGAACGTTTCACTTTCAAACTACCCAGTAACCGTGTTCATGTGTGCGTCCGTGAGTTTTGTGCGTTACTCAGCTCTTGGATTGTCTAATCCATGAATACTGTTTATAGAAGGGTTCTAATCTGGGGTGTGAATGCTGATGATTAAATGTTAGGATTGTTTTTGTGTCCTGGAACTGCTCATTTAGGTCCAACTCCGTAAAAGACCTGTAAACAGTTATTAAAAGCACTCCCGCCTACTCACTCATAAAATGGTGTTTCATGCTGTTTATGAGCTGTGGTGCTTGTGTGATTCAGAATTCACAGTATAACACCTCCTAGTCATTTTATGGTTTATGTTTGAGAACTGTTGTGATGAATTATGTTCTAAACATTTGAATAAATGAATAATTACGTTTTTAGTTGACTGAGAAAATTCACCCAAAGCTAGGATAATTGATGGAGGTTTGTTTCAAAGGTTAAAGGGCAAGTCACCACCAAATCAACTTTTCTTTGCTGATAAACCACATAAATGAGTGTCTAATTGTGCTGTAGACACGTGCAGTAAATAATTTTTGCACTTCAGCGCATCTAAGTTAAAATTTAAATATTCTGCCTAACACTGTCAGAGGTAAAAACTCTGCCCTGTATTTGACTTTAAATCTGCCATCGCTATTGGCTAAGAGGTACTCGATGGTGGTAGCTGGTACATTATGATGTCACAATGTCGTTTTGAGCCTTTGTGTGTGCATTTGTTAGTGACTCCACCTTCGCGGTCTGCCAGGAAACCGCATTTGTTGCCTTTTTCAAACAGGAAGTGGGAGTGGAGTAAGACTGGTAGGAGCTGACTTGCTCTTTAAAGTAGCACAGAGAAGTTTCCTGCTCCTCTGCCCAACTGGTTGAAAGTAGATTTACAACTGTCGTAAACAACCCTGCTGCAGCCTAATGTAGGTAACGCTAACGACGAGCTAACACTAACATGAGCCAACTAATACTAAAATAAACCACAAAGTAAAAAGTACCACACCCTTGGACAAATAAATATTACTTATAAGTCCAGTAGCAACAAAGCCAGGTCACCATCAGTTCGTGATATTGTAGCCTCCTTTAGCTCCCTCAAACTAGTGTAGGCTGCGCCAATGTTCACTCTGGTTTTAGCGATTTGCTTAGCCTCCAAAGACGCTACTCTATTAGTTTTACTTCCAGGCTCTGTCATGATGCCAACAGTACAAGCAAACTTCTTTTCCTTCTTCTTGTGCTCTGATAATCAGTGAACTAACATGCTAATTTAGCATTACAGCTAACAACCGTAAAGCAGTCAAAGAGTGCCTTCTAGGGCACCTACCCGCTCCACAAAACTATCTAGTGTTGTTTTTTGGTCAGCAGAAGGCTGCAGAGTTGTGTCAGATGTAAAAATGGTCAAGTTTCTAACTCAACAATCACTGAGATCAATGTTAAAGCTCCAGCTTAAAGTTTTAAATCTATCTATTGTAACTTTAAGGAAAGGTTATTTAGCAACCACTGTATAAAAGACTTGTATTTGTCTCTTTTTTTTGTATTTGGAGCTTATTTGATCTGGATCTTTTTTAATCTTTTTACTGTCTTTAACATGGAAAGTGCTACTACTAGTTCATCAGTTTATTTTAGTGTATCTGCTCAAACCCCCAGTCAGCCGTGGCGGATGACCGCGCACACTGAGCCAGGATCTGCAGGAGGTTTCTTCCTGTTAAAGGGAAGTTTTCCTCTCCACTGTCGCTACATGCTTGCTTAGTTTGGGGAAGTCTGACACAACAAGTCTGTGACTCGATGCAATCTGCTGAGTTTCCATACATAGTAAACTTTTAACTAAGTGGCATAATGGACTGGACTCAATGCACTGTAGGTTCAAGTGGAATGTTTATTTCAGAAAGTGCCTTGAGATGATTCTTGTTGTGATTTTGTGCTTTGTAAACAAACTGAGTTGAACTGAAATGTAATTAGTACGTACAAGTATAGGAGGACGAGGACAGCATTTGGAACAGAACCGTACTCTGTTGCATCATGGCATCAGGCACTGCTTGTTTCTAGCTATGGTTAAATGACCTGACTTAAAAATAAAAGTCTAGTTGGTTACTTAGATAACAAAGAAAACATTATTTGTATTATTAATTTTTTATCAAAACAGACCTACTCTGTTTTTATTTTGATAGTGAGTTAGCTAATTAGCATTTTGAGGGATCATGAAAAGTATAACCAAAACACACACAGCAACTTTTACAGGTTACACATAATTATTTACAATAACAGACAACTCCATAGCTCTTTATTGGTATTTCTGATATAAAACTCTACAGTTATTAGCTTTCTCCTCATAAAGGCTGCAACTCAATGTAGTGCAGGCAATTTTGCTGTCCCGAGTCTGCAGAAGGATGCATTGATGCATCCTTGATAGAATGAAGAACACATCTGGGAACATTGTGCAAATTTGCCATGATGCATACTGAGTATTGGAACAGTCCTTGGGCCATAGTTGATGACGTCTACAAGGACGTGAGTATACAAGTACAGACAAGTATGCATATTGAGAAACGGCCCATGTAAACTTCATGCCAGAATTAAAACCCTGCACCTTCCCGTTGCAAAGCAACAAAGATAGCCACTGCACCACTGTGCAGCCCCGAGACACAGGTACAACCTTGCAAAACCTTCAATAATTCAATGCAACCCAATCAAAGCTAAACTAAAGAAAAAACCAACCCGTTCATAACCTGAAGTAATTTGGGGCAGCAGTAGCTCAGGAGGTAGAGCGGGTTGCCTCATGGGTTCGATTCCAGCTCCCGCCGGGGGTATTCTGCGGTTGTGTCCTTGGGCAAGACACTTCACCCAACTTGCCTGTGTTGGTGATGGTTAGAGGGGCCGACGGCACCAAATGGCAGCCTCACCTCTGTCAGACCGCCCCAGGGCGGCTGTAGCTACAAAGTAGCTTACCATCACTAGCAGTGTGTCAATGTGAGAGTGTGTGAAAGCATCTTTGGGTGTCCTAAAAATGTGCTACATATGTTCAATGCATTATCCATCCATCCATTGTCTGAACCCGCTTGTCCACACAGGGTCATAGGGGGGGAGGGGGGGGGGGAGGCTGGTGCCTATCAACGGGCAATCAGGCGGGGTACACCCTGGACAGAGAGCCAGTCCATCACAGGGCAACACAGAGACACACAGGACAAACAATCATGCACACACACACACTCACACCTAAGGACAATTTAGACAGACCAATCAGCCTAACAGTCATGTTTTTGGACTGTGGGAGGAAGCCAGAGTACCCGGAGAGAACCCACGCATGCACAGGGAGAACATGCAAACTCCATGCAGAAAGATCCCAGGCCGGGAAGCGATCCCAGGACCTTCTTGCTGCAAGGCAACAGCTCCAATCACTGCGCCCAATGCATTATTATTATTATTATTATTACTATTGTTATTATTATTATTATTATTATTATTATTATTACTATTATTATTATTATTATTATTATTATTATTATTAATTTGACGCAACCTAAATCTAGATGGTGTTTCTAGCAACATTAACAGTCCAGCTAATTGTTTTTTTCACAGAGTCCTGCAAATTTTTTATTAACAAAGCCGTGTTTGCAGTATCTTCTTTTCAATGACTTTGTCTTTTCTAACTTTCAGCCTCAGCTGTCACTCCACTTCTTGTCACAATCAGAACCTGAGAGGGGGAAAGCGCCTCCACCTCTAAAACAGCACCCACCCCCCACCACTGATCCCCACCAGCTCCAGGAACAAATCCAACTCCAGCCTGTGCTGCAGCCAGAGCCACTGTCCCGCCACGAGCACCAAGAAAAGCCAGCGTGGATGAAACACCAGAGAGCGCTTCTCTTCATGTTGGGATTAACAGTCTGGGCTGCTATTCTGGGATTGATCTACTACATCCATCACAACTTTCATAGACAAGATGCAGCCGCTGGTAGGAAGAGGCAGAAATATGCAACACAACCATATGAGACAATAAATTCACAGATCTGTCGTTTCCTTTCCAAAATCCCTTAATTTGTCTCTTTAGTGCCTTCCTGTCTCTCTCCAGCATGTCGGTGGGCTGAAGCTCGCCTGTCCACGTCTACCGACCCCTTCACGCAGCCCTGTGGTTACTTCATGTCCCCCTGTGGATCAAGCAGACTGCTACAAAAGAACAGGGGGAGACAGAGAGGTCAGGGCATCCGAGGTCATCCACAAAACCAGATGGAAAAGTCTGTGCTGCCGGAGAGACAAAATGGAGAGACGTCATATGCAAAACTGAGAGAAGACAAGATGCTGAGTCGAAAAAATGTGCTGCTGCAATATGTCAGAGAGATTTTAGGTAAGAAGCAGAAGATGTGACACTGGAAAAGTTTAAGGATTATGATTATTCAAGGCAACACGGAGGGTAGTTGTTGATGGATTTACTCCTAATACCGTGTTCAGGGACAAATGGACACTATGCATCACCTCATCACCTCCCAGAGTGGATGCAGGAGGACTCCTGACTATGTCTTCTCCTGGAAGAAACATAGTCAGCATAGAGCAGTGGTCCGCAAATGGCGGCCCGCGGGCCACGTCCGGCCCGCAAGCCCTCTCTTTGTGGCCCCCAAACTACGCGCGCACCCCCCACCCCCGACGGCCGACCGGGAGGTGTAGGATAGAGCTGAGGAAAACAATCAAATAATCAATGCATGAGATGCGGGCTTAAACGAGTCTGCATCACAGAAGAGTACCATAATCCATTATAGTGGAATGTAGTTTTGTTATTTTAACGGCGGCACCAGCGCATCATCCAAATCTGTCAGAGCGGTGTTCTCCACATTCACCGGGTAGGAAACTTTATGTGGTACTGCAGGGCTGAGCGCTGGAGTTATAACCTGAGACCGAACCCAAACCGAATCAGCCCGACCGGTTCTGTTGGATTTGGGCCGTGAATTATGTTGAGAGAGAGAGAGAGAGAGAGAGAGAGAGAGAGAGAGAGAGAGAGAGAGAGAGAGAGAGAGAGAGAGAGAGAGAGAGAGAGAGAGAGAGAGAGAGAGAGAGAGAGAGAGAGAGAGAGAGAGAGAGAGAGAGAGAGAGAGAGAGAGAGAGAGAGAGAGAGAGAGAGAGAGAGAGAGAGAGAGAGAGAGAGAGAGAGAGAGAGAGAGAGAGAGAGAGAGAGAGAGAGAGAGAGAGAGAGAGAGAGAGAGAGAGAGAGAGAGAGAGATCATCTGCTCACACAAGAGAGAGGATCGGAGGACGCTCCTCCAAACACGCATTATTTTCATCATTTCATTATTGTTTCTCCTGGAAGCGCTCAGTCAGACCAGTCAGAGTGCTGTGATGTCAGGAGGTCCGGTCTTGGGGAGGGAGCGGGGTCGATGACGGCGGCTGCAGCGTGATCATCTGTCTCTTTTATTTAGGGACACAGAGAAGTTAAAAGGAGAGAAATAGAAGATAGAAATTCTTGTTCCACTTTATTCTTTTGTTTCATGAAGATAAACTGATGTTAAATTCAGCTTAAAGAGAAACTGGGAGGAAGCTTTGGTTCATTTTAAGTTAAAGGAGTTCTTGTTTCCTGTCTGCCCCCCCCCCCCCCCCTTGCTTCTAGGTCTTTTTTGTGCGTGGCCCTCGGACCATAATAATTGAGGACCCCTGGCATAGAGCAAACAACAATTCAATGAGGATATATTTCAGTCTTGCATTAACTAAAGGAAACATACAGCACGTCCTCCAAGATCATCTTGTGTTGAGAAATGAGGGATTTATTGCTGTTTGTTGGTGGAAAGTTTAAATGAGAGTTACTGTATTTTAAATGTCATGCAATATTTCAATATCCCCGTGTTCTGTTTGCACTTGCAGTTTGTGTTGTGGAAGACTAATCCTGACCCTGACCACGTCACACAACAGCACAAAGTTTGTCAAAAGACTAAATGAGCCGTTTGCTAGGTCGGATAAGCTGTGGTGTTCACCTAAACCAGACAGACGTTCATCCAAATGATTCAAATCTGTAAAGCGCTTTGTTAAATGTTCCGCCAAAGCTGCTAGCAAACAAACGTGCTAAAACAAATGTATCTGTGTATTAGAATCCAACCAGAACTCAAGAAGTTCGGCTGTTCAGAAGACTAAAGACTTCTACCGGTCCTGTTTGGACAGAAGATCCATCGAAACTGCAGGAGCAGAGCCCTTCCTCCAACTCATCCAGAAGGTATGGGGGTCATAACGTCCTTTTGGGGAAACTTTCCACGCCACCGGTTTTTAAAATGTCTCTTATCTTTTAAGCTCTGGTTAGTGGAGTTCTCTACGTAAAAGTTTCATTTTAATCTTAAAATCCGATGTTTTAAAACCAGATTTTTGTAAACGAAGTCACAAAAAATGCTGTTCTGTCTTTTTAGCAAAAAAGATACACAGAGAGCCTTCCTGTTTCACTCGCACGCGTACAAATCCTCTCATATGCAACACACAAGCTGTCACGTTTTGAGGAGGTTTAGGACCCAAATATGCAGAAACCCAGGATGACATGAGGCTGGAGATGATGTAAAGTAAATATGCTTTATTTAGCAGGACAAATAAAAATAAATCCAAAGGCAGCGAGCCAAAAGTCCAAAAATCCAAAAACCCTGGTAACAAAAACAAAAGCTCACTGAGAGCACCAAAACCTGGAGACATAAGCTCAACTAGAGCACGAAACAACGCTGACAAACATACAACAGACCAACAACAACACAGAGACAAGACAGGGCTTAAATAGACTGGGAAGATGAGAGGGAGATAACTGCAGGTGTGTGGGGAGAGGGACCAGGTGAATACAATTACTAAATCAGGGAGGAGGAAGAAAACACACTAAATACTGAAAGGCAGTAACAAAGGAAATGACCTAAGAGAAAAAACAAAAGACCAGAAAGCATGAACCATGACTAACATACTAAGGGGAAGCTGACACTAAAGGAAAACACTATAGAAAGAAACAACAGGGGCGTGGCTAAGAGGTGGCCAAGAGAGCACAGGACCTGGGAAAGGGATGTCTGAGGGGGGGAACCTAAAGGGCAAATGGGGAACACCAGGAGACACATGAGGAAGACGCAGACATGACACATGAGGGCGCTAGAAGACACAAAAGGAGCACCTAGAGAGGATGGAGAAACACCAGGAGGCACATGAAGGAAGGGGCAGACGCAGACCGTGACTCAAGCGTCCAAGGTGGATGTTTGAGTTGAAGTAGCTCTGGAAAAGCTGTTTGGCTGTATCGGCTCGCAGCGTCGAAGAGAGGCTTTTGACTGCGTGTCAGAAGAGATTGTTTCAAAAGAGGCTTCTTTCCCGATTTGGCCGAATCGGGAGTCAGCTTAAACTGAATTACTCGAGAAGTAGTTCTTGTTTTATTAAACTCATTATTTGTAATTTCTGGCGTATTCTGGCAAATCATGGACGTAATTTTTGGGGGGGACGGGGGGGACATGTGCCCCCTACTTTTTCCAAAGTCAAGATTTTACCATCCAAAAACAATATTACACTATATTAAATAGACAGTGGTTGAGTTCTAGGACCAAGCGGAAAACAACCGTTTGTGTTGAAGCCCGTTTCCCATTACTGTAAAGATACAACCCCCCACACACACCTCTGGTCCTCATACTGGGTGTGTGTGTGTGTGTGTGTGTGCCCCCCCCCCCCCCCAAAGTTAAAATTACGTCCATGTGGTAAATCAGAATGTGCCGTGTCTTGAAGGCTTTATCAAAGCATTCCTCAGAAAGCCACGCCTCCTTCAGACACACAGATGTTTTTAAAACTGGGAAACTTCAGGAACATCACGATTCGATTACGATTCAGGGAGCTCCGATTATTGATGCATCTTTCTCCTCCCTCACCTGGCTGCCGAGTGATTAGGTGGTTAGGGTTAGGCAAGGTTAGGTTAGGGGTGCTCACTCCTCACCCCTGCCACGTGGACCTCAAGGGATAAACCATCAATCCATCTCAGTGGTCAACATTCCTGGCGGGGTCACCCTTGAAGACAGTGGGAGGGTTAAAACTCTTATGTGAGGTGAATATTAATCATCACATATGATTAGTTAACTTATAACTGTAAAATCAGGGAAGCCTCACCTTCTTCAGAGTGAAGAATGCCGAAGTCTGGCTCTTACGCAGAGAGTGCATGACCTCGGGAGACTGCTTTGTCTCCAGTGTTTTTGTCTTCTGGTATGTCAACAAGCACTGAGCAGAACCTTCTGGGTTTGGAAGGCCAAATAGAAAGTGGATTTATGCATGTAGATGAAAGGTTATACTGTGGTCAGTTGGATGGTGAAAAGCAGACCCTTTTGTACGTTCCAGCATGCTCTTTTTCAGCCTGCTGGTTGTGCGGATATGCAGGAAGTAAAATTTGCCAGTTTCTGTTTGCTTCTGTCCTCTGTTGCCGCAGGACGTCGCTGCAAAAAAAGACGAAGCACGCTGAAATAATCCTTCCTACCTCCCACTACTCCCAGATTCATCCCAAAACCCCAAACCAGACTCCACATCCGGTCATAGAGGCCCCTTCTCTTGCTGTCCTCTGTGGTTTTAGATATTATGTGTTGTTTTCTGTTTGCAGCTGGGAGGTTGGGCCGTATCGGGACGGTGGAACAAGACGGATTTCAACTCCACACTAGGTGTGCTAATGAGAGACTACAGCACTTTCCCCTTCTTCAATCTCTACGTGGGCAAAGACCCAAATGAGACTGCCAGTGGGACACACCAAAGATACATACAGGCCAGTAACGATGATGTAAACCAGAGTGTTGTGATGGAAGCAGAGTGGCGTTAACTCAGGTGTCCCCCTCACAACAGATCGATCAGCCAGACTTGTTGATTCCAATCGAATGGAACAGAAAGACAGAAAAGTCCCAAGCTAACGCCAAGGTCGGTAATCACCGCTCAGACGCAGATTCATTCAAGGTTTCTAAATAATCTAAAAAAAGACCGTCTCTACTATTTCAGACGCTTCGTCCTTTCCTAGCCTCGTGTCAGAAGTTCCTGAATCTGCTGGGATCCCCGCCGGGCGAAATAATGATTCACGTGGGATCGTTCATCTCGTTGTCCTCTGAGCTGGCTGTAGCAGCTTCACCTCGGCACTACCGTCTGTCCAAAGGACAGCTCCATCAGCGCATGACCATAAAAGAGCTACAGGTACCACCTGCATGTTAGCTATTATCCAGGTCTCTAGCAAATGTGAATGCAACATAACTGAAGAAGCTCATCTGGGCTAGCTGTGTAACACCTTTGGTGTGGAGGTTGCTACTGACTGCGGACGACTTGTGGACCGAGTCGTTAGTTTGTGCAGCTCATCGTGGTTTAAAATTCCTAAAGTAGCTTCAAAAGTGTCTGACCCCTTTCTATGATCTAAAGGAGTGTTTCTCAATGTCAAGGTGCCTGGCTTGGCAAGGCGATGTCAGGCCAGGCCAGGCACCTTGCTTACGAGTCCTTCCTTTGTCAAAGAAATCGTTGAATGGAACAGACTTACCTCACGTGTCACTGTTAACTAGAATGTATAAATAAAAACATCATTTTAGATGCTGCTAGTGATGAGTTGCGTCAATATATTTGTGGTGTATCATAATCAGCAAGTTGTGAATTGGAAAACTGGAATCTCTGCACGTGGATTCAGAATAAAAAGCCACAGTGTCTGAATTCTGTCTGATAATAAGTTGATTTTCTTATTTAAACTCCTGCACAGAGACGGGCCCCTGCAATTGACTGGTTAGGCTGCCTGCAGACCGCTTTCCACCCACTGTCGCTCAGTGAAGACGATCACGTCCTCCTGCATAACTTACCTTACATCGTTCAAATGTCCCGCACCGTTAACAAATGGCTGAACCGGCACGAACTGAGCAACAGGTACTGTAACTTTATTAGAACGTGGAGAATAAAGTTGACATCTTTTTATGCTTTTATCCTCCTGTTTGTTTCTATTTAGCGGTCCTCTTCATACATTCATGATCTTCAATCTGCTGCACACCTTGATGCCTGCTATGGACTCTCGCTTTTCTGAAACGGCAAAAAATTACACCCTGGCTTTGGGTCACTCTGTGGAGGTCAGGAATTTAGGCTTCAATAAAAATAATAAAACTGCACCTGTCAATTGATTTGTCACGTTTCCTCTGTGGGACTTTTCACCAGGAAGTTCCTCTCTGGAGACACTGTGTGCTGGAAACCGAGAGAGGGTTTGACTCAGTTCTCACTCACCTTCTCGGCCAAAAGACGGCACTCAGAGAGGTGAGGAGACACCCTGGAGCTCCTTAAAGATTTAGGCCTAGTCCACACGTAGCCGGGTTTAAAAAAAAAAACAAATATCCGCCCCTCCAAAAACTCGCATCCACACCACCTCGTTTTTTAAAAAAAGAACTCTGTCCACACGTACCTGGATAAATACGTTGTTAAGGACATGCCAGACCTGTAGGCGGCAGTACTTCCCCCGTTCTTAACCTCGTCCTTCGTCTGTGGTCTTCCGTAAGGAGCAGTAATTCCGCTTGCAAAAACAAACAAGCAAAAAGCGCTTGGACAATTGATAAAGCGAGCGCAGCTCCGAGGGCATCCATGCTGTCGGCTAGTGTAAACACAGGTCGCACACGTGATGTCAGCATTTTTTTGTCGCAGAAAGTGACGTTGCGGACCTTAAAACTCCGGTTTTGTCTGTCCACACGCAGACACCCAAAACGGAGAAAACGCAGATCTTCACTTTGGCCGGAGTTTTTAAAAAGATCAGTTTTCGTGTGAAAAAACTCCGTTTTCGTGTGGATGACAGGCCAAAACGTGGAAAAATATCTACGTTTTGGCAGATCCCCGACTAAGTGTGGACAGGGCCTTAAATTTAGGCTGACTAAAGATTTCTTTCATCTTCAACAGGCTGAGGAGATGATTGAAAACGTCTTTGACTCCCTCAAATCCAAATTAAATGAGCTCAAGTGGGTGGATCGAAACTCGTCTGAGCTCGTCATGCAAAAGGTAACGAGACTAAGTATTTCTGCATCGATTGAGATTTAGTTTGACTTCAGTTCAACTTTTCTTTCTGCAGGTTAACTCTTTGATTCCACGGCTGAGGTCTTCAGAGGAGGTTTCTGGTGGAGATGACCTTGACATTTTCTTCTCTAAGGTACATCACAAACAGAAAATTAACACCCGGGTTCAAGTGGGGTGCACTTTGTAAAGTTAAGGAGTCATGATTCTGCAGCGGTATTCTGGGAGAAAAACAGTGGTAGTTCATTTTTCAAAGTCAAAGCCCCATGTCATTCACACATTTAAAAATGTTAAAGTTCCCAACTAAATAATTTAGAGGTAGATATTTATTTTATAAACAACATATTTTTGTCAGACCTAAATATTTAGTTTGTAAGAATAACAATTTTATTTACTAAATAAATGTTTAATTTGGAGCTAAATAAAATAGTTATTTTACTAAATATACATTTAGGTCTGACGTAAATATTTAGTCTACAAACTAAATATTTAGTTTGTAGACTAAATAATTAGTTAATAAGCTAAATATTTAATTTACAGATAAATATTTATTTTATAAACTAAATATTTACATCAGACCTAAATATTCGTTTTGTAAAATAACTATTTTATTTAGCTCCAAATTAAATATTTATTTTCCAAAATAAATACTTTGATCCAAGCTAAATATTTATTTTGGGGCTAAACCTAAATGTTGAATTTCCAAACTAAATGTTTAGCTCCAAAATAAATATTTAGTTGGGATCTAAATATTTATTTTGGACAACAAATATTTTTAATCAAATAAATTTAGTTTGTAAACTAAATATTTAGCTCCAAATTACAAATGTAGTTAATAAATTAAATATTTATATTACAAAACAAATGTTTAGGTCAGACATAAATATTCAGTTTGTAAAATAAACATTTAACTCTAAATTAAATATTTAGCTTGCTAACTAAATGTTTAGTTGGGAACTTTAACATTGATAAATGTATGAATAATATTACTTTGAGAATGAACTCCCATATTTATTCTCATATGAAAGACTAAATAACCCCAAATGTTGTTAAGTTAGGACTGATTGACTTTACAAATGGCACCCCATAGGTTTAAGCCATCATTGATCCAACGACTTGATTGATTTCAGGTGACTATCCGCACCAACAGCTTCTTCTCCAACTACCTTCAGCTGCTGTCTTTGTGGCAGAACAGACGCAGTAAACTCTTGACCGCCCCGATCGAGGCTGCTGATGTGCAAGTGTTTTCATCACAACCTACAGCCGTTAGATACTAGATACTAGATGATCGTCTCAGACTTACAATAATCTTCTCACGTTTTTTTCAGTCTGTCCGTCACACCATTCTCTCTGGACGCTGAGCTTCTCTTTCCAATGGGAATGTTCATCCCTCCTTTTTTCCATCCTACCTATCCAAAGTAAGATCAGCACTTGTACATGCAATTTTAATTAATATTTTTCACACAATTAATCAATGAATTTCATTTTTTTTCCTTTTATTAGAGCCATGAACTATGGGGCAGTGGGTTTCCTAATTGCCAAAGATATCTTTCATCTTCTTGTACCTGAGAGTAAGGAATAGTCACATGTTTGGGTTAAACAACATGTCTGACATAATGTTTAAGGTGTCAGGTTTGGAAATATGTTAATGCAGGTATTTCACTAAACATATTCAAATTAAATAATTTGTACTTTTGATCATAGTCAACTGTTTAGGGTCGTGTAAAATCCTGTCTTGGTGGAGCGTAGAATAAGAAAGGACGTGTCTATCACCTGTAGAGTGTTTTTACTTTGGCTCATTTTTGTTAGTCTTTAGGATGGAAAGTGTTTTTATGATAATTTTATTTTATTAAATTCACTTTTCCTTCATGTTTTTTTCATTCTGAAGAGTTTGTTTTTACTTCCAAAACAAACTTCTTTTGATGAATGTTATGTCACATTTATGTTCTATTCTTTCGTATTGTACTTTATTATAGGCTAGCATATTATTCATTAAATTAACTTCCTTTATTAATTAATGATGTCCGTGTCTGCTTTGTTGCAGTTTACTATCACAGTAGGAGTGTGCACACGGTTGGAAAGTGTGTGTGGTCTTACTACATCAATGCAACTGAAAGAGCAAGCAGAGATGGAGTGTCGGCGCTCTCTACAGCTCAGCTGCAGGAAGTCTGGGTGCAGCACGCTGCACTGCAGGTAGCGCTGCAGGTGAGCAGCTCTCCTCAGACTTTAGAGTTTGTGTGGTGACAGCATCAACCTCACATGTCCAAATACTGTCATTCCTCAGGCCTATCATCTGAGTTTAAGCCAGAACTCGAGTGACACCTCCCTTGCAGGGATGCACCACGATCACCTCTTGCTCCGATCATTCTCCCAGGTAATTCCTTTTGTTTTATGGATCATATTACGTCAGTATAGGCTTACCGGCAGGGGTGTGTACAGGGAGTTGCTTGGGGTAGCTCATGCCTCCCTTGGAATCTGATTGGCCACCAGACTGAGTTCCATTTAAAGTAATACCAAGAAGTTTCCTGCTCCTCCAACCTACTGGTTGAAAGTGGAATTACAACTGGTGTAAACAACCCTGCTGCAGCTAGCGCTATCAACGAGCTAACATGAGCCGACTAATACTAAAATAAACCACGAAGTAAAAATATCCACACTGTTGGACAAAAATGATTAACAGTAACAACAAAGCCAGGTCAGCATCAGTCCATGATTTTGTAGCCTCATTTAGCTCCCTCTGACCGCACCAATGTTCACTCTGGTTTCAGCTCTTTGCCTCACCTCCAAAGATATCAGTCTCTTACTTTTACTTCCAGGCTCCACCATGATGCCAATAAAAAAGCAAACTTATTTTTCTTATTTTTGTGCTTTTTGTTGATGATGGGCAAACTGAAAAAGCTAACTGCTAGCATAACAGCCATAAAGAAGGTAAATAACTCCCCTATAGGGCACCTACCTCCTCCACAAAACTCTGCATTACCTGGCCAGCAGAAGGCTGTTGAGTAGTGTCAAATATGGAAACTGATCAAGTTTCAAACTCAACAATCACTGAGTTCAATGTTAAAGCTTAAAGTTAAAAAAAACTATTTTGTGTTACTTTAAATTGACTTTACATTGCCAGCAAAAGGCTATGGGGTGTATAACTTGTGCCACCCTCCCTCCAAATAAATGAATAAAATAAAATGAAATCAGAACCATAGGTGCCACCCATGGGTAAAATGTGTCTCGCCTGGGCCACCCCAATTTAAGGCCTGGACACACCACTGCTTAATGGTTTTATGAAGTTGCAAAGTAAAAACAAAATAGAATAGATTTTCGATTCTACATATAAACTAAGAAGTCATCATAAAAATGCAATGTAATCAAAAAAGGCTGAGAAGAGTAATTACATGTATTGTGTTTGTGTGTACCAGTCCTTGGCTCTTTAAGTGGGTTAGGTGGGTGGGAGGTAGTATGTTTACCGGTTGTTTGGTAACCACAAGGCCCATGGGGAAGATGCTGTTGATGAGTCTGGACTTGTGGCATTTAATTAACCATTTATAGAATATTTGTCTCCAGGTCAACTGTGATGCTGATCCGTTCAGTGAATCCATGCCGCTGGACCCCTCCTTCTTAATCGCAGTTGTTTGTTCCACGTCTGATCTGTGTCCTACGAGTCCACAGTGCTCCATCAAATCCCAGCAGAATTCATCCCATGCATGCTGACTGGCTACATTTATTAAAGCAGCATAGGTACATGTATGTTTTTATTTAATTTTACATGATTAAACTCGATTTTTGCAATCGCCATAGCTGTTATATTTCTGCAAATTGCATTATTTGCACAAATTGTATAGTAGTCATTGAAATAGGGGAAAAAATATTTTTTTTTTTAGTGGTGGTGAAATTTCCCCATTATTGTATATAAAAATAAACCTGTTATGCAGTAATCTGTCTTCTATGAATGTCATCTGTTACTATAAAGATGTCAACGTGTTGCTATATTAGTTCTGATCATTTGTTTCAACTATTGAAAAACTTGAAGGAACAAATGATGCACTACTTTGTCTCATTGGGCCTTTGACATGAATTAAATGTCTGTTTAAAGACTGAAAACTGTTTGCTTGTGAAGGTGAATCAGGAATTACTTTAGACAGAAAAACCAGACTTATTATCTGACAAGTCGTGAAATAAAGTCTCCATCATTGCGACGTAAGGCACATGATGATAAAGCATCTTTAAAAAAAAATTACCTTGTTTCTTAGTCAGTGTAATATTAGCATTTATACATTCCATGCATTTAGGTAATTTCCTAAATTTACGATCGCCTCATAAAGGTTTGTTTTATCAAGGCAAATTGAAATAATCAAAACACACAAACCATCAACAAAACTGCAAAAGCAACCAGCCAAGATATGCAAACCAGCAGCCAAATCGTAATTAAAAGGGAGAAAAACAGTCACACCAGTAAGAGTAAGCAAAATATAAGAAAATGGCAAAAAAAAATACTCATATTGGAGAAAACGGAGGTGCATAAACTGAACTACTCCACCCAAAACGTCCCTGAGAAAAGCAGGATAGATGGATGGATTTAAGGATGTCGACAAAGGGCAAAAATCTGCAAAAGGCTTTTCTAGGGGACATACCGGTATGCTAAATTCACCTTCTGTATTATTTTCTTTTGTGCTTCCATTTGGATCTCTACTGCCTCTATAAACACTTCAAACGTGAAAAAAAAAACATCCATACATGTTCTGTCAGTGTTGTTTTTAAGAAATCTAGGCCTAAAAGAGGCTGTTTCATGAAGTTCCTGTTTGTGATGTCACAAGCGGCTCTATTCTGAGCCATTCCCAGATATCAAGAGCTTCTTAGGCCTAGCTGGTGGATGGGTGGGCTTGGCCAGCTCCAGCTTGTTACTGTAAAGCAACAGAGCCCTGAAATGGCTCATTCTGGATGGTACTGAAAATGTCAGACAAAACTGAAATTGCTTTACATGAGGAGGATTTTGTGCAAAGAACTTCATAAATATGTTATGGACCAGCAGTTCCCAACCTGGGGTCATGACCTCCCCAAAGGGGTCCCCACAATTTTGTTGTTGCTGAGGTTACAAAGATGTGTAAAAATTATATTTCTAAAATACCAATAACACACCCAATAATACAATCAAATTGCTGTATAAGACTCTAAACTCTGTATAAAGTTTGTAATTACACTTTTGGGTGACATTGGCACAGAAGTTAAATGCTCGCCCCGTAATCCGGAAGGTTGCAGGTTCGAGCCCCGCTCAGTCTGTCGCTGTCGTTGTGTCCTTGGGCAAGACATTTAACCCACCTTGCCTGCTGGTGGTGGTCGGAGGGACCGGTGGCGCCAGTGCTCAGCTGCCTCGCCTTCGTCAGTGCGCCCCAGGGCAGCTGTGGCTACATCGTAGCTCATCACCACCAGTGTGTGAATGTGTGTGTGAATGACTGATTGTGTTGTAAAGTGCCTTGGGGGGTTCCAGGACTCTAGAAGGCGCTATATCAAATACAGGCCATTTACCATTTACTTTTAATGTGTGTATGGGGGTAAGAGTTGGGGTTGGGGGGGGGGGGGGGGGCTTGGACACAAGCAAGGGGGTCCTCATGGGAAAAAGGTTGGGGACCACTAAGAAAGACGTCATATGTCCATTTTCAGTAACAAAACCGGCTAAAATCGAATAGTCACTGGAAGAATGTCAGATTTTTTTAGATCAATAATAAACTTATCAACCTGACTTTTTTATCTTTCCCTCTTTTAATGCATAAGCTGAAGCTAAATGTTTATTTCCTTATTATTTTGTATATAAATTTGCAATTTTCTAAGGAAAAATAGAATAAAATTGAAACAATCATGACTTAAATTTTTGCAAAACTCTAACTGTTGCATTTATTTAAAGATACAGAGAAAAATCATTAAATCCACCATGTAGTCTAAATGGAGTCATCATTAGCTGAGTATAAAAAGACAAAAGTGTGCTGTTCACGTAGGATCCCAGAACATTTTGGTCTGTTTTTCTAGTAAACTAAGAAAAAACGTCCATGTGTGAGACAGTTCTCTGTCCTGTAGACATCAGTTGTTTATTATGATTTGTTTGTTACATGACACCCCAAACTTCTTCAAAAGCAGAGCATATTTTGGCACAGGTCAGTGCTGCAGAAAGGGGGTAATTACTTATGGAAACAATATTCTCTGTATAGTCCACATTCACCTAGAAAAATTGAAAAAAATGGTCAAAATAATATTTGACACATGGAATGACTCAAAACAGACAGCATGTGAATCTCTTTCTCACCGATCCATGTGCAAATGCTCCGATCACAAATGCTGCAGGGCCCTCTGGTACCAAGGTCCGAGGACAGACGGGTTCCCCAGCAGAGAAGGAGGTGGCAATGCGGGGGCAGCCAGGGGGCAGGTGGTCGGAAACAGGATTTTTAATCAGCTTCAAAAGCTTTTCAGAACCATCAGCAGCTCTAACACTCAGCTTGTGCAGCAGCTGAACTAAAGTATAGAGAGAGCAAAACAAGAGGTTAAAAGAAAATGTAGTTATGAACAAAAACGAAAAAATCTATGGGAATGGAAGCTTACCCATGAGCCCACAAAAACGAGTGAACGTTCTGGGGATTCGAGTCTGTGGGTTGATCTCTATTAGTGCGTTTTTCTCTGTGTGGATGTAAACCTGTAAAAGGCCTGCCCTGTTCAGCGGACTGTCCATCAGCATGAGAAGACACTGGAATGCACAAGGTTTTCACAGCTCTTCATCACAGACACGTGACAGGAACTTTAAAAATAAACAACTTTACACCCTCACTGCTTTGGCTGTAAGCAGCTGGTACACACACACACACACACACACACACACACACACACACACACACACACACACACACACACACACACACACACTTAAACCCCAACTCTGCATCACTTTGACAATAAAAATATTTCAGCAACACTCAATTGTTTACTAAAGTTAAAGAAGTATATTTAACTTTTAATAAAGGCATAATGTTGTTATTTATGTACTACTGGAGTGTTTACCTGATGTGTAATGTCTGGTCTAATGTGTCCCGGGTCTCTTCCACTTTTGAGGATCATATTTTTGTGCTGGTCGCAGTTCAACAACTCAAACGTCTTTCCTACCTGGAAGAAAGAAAACAAAACCACTCATTAGCTTTGAATCCTGTTGTCGCGTGGGCATTAAAATAGAATAAATGTTTACCTTTACTGTTTCTAACGACGCTCCCTCCAGAATAACAACTAGCCTTTTCTCTGTCATTCGGTCATGAAAACTGTTCTTTCCTAGCTTGACTGCTTTAGGTTCATATTCGTCCAAATGTTCAAAACCACGCTTTTTGCCTGGAGTCGCCATTGCAAACGCTTCTTGTTAGAGTTGTCGCAGGATGATTACGTCAGAGCAAAACTGCTTAAAACCAACAACTTTTAAAACATAACTACATTTTAACTAAGATGAATAGTTTAAAGCATTTAACATACATAAGAAGGTTTACGTATTTGTTTGTGCAATATAAAAATTTATTTGCGCGTGCGGTGACATGCGTCATCTATGTGCGCCGGATGTGCCCCTACAACGTGCTGAACAGAAGTTCACGTGTGAAAATTTGTCGTCTTTTGGAACTTTACAGACAGAGGACTTGCTATTAAATAAAGGTTTGTCTGTAAGTATGTGAATAATTGTTCCTGAACTTGTTCAAAGAGCTGGATATAACCGTAGATAGAATAATTACATGTTTAACATGCTGCTCTGATAGTAACACCTTGTCTGTCGCGGATAGGCACGCTTAGAAACTGCGTGTTTAAATTATACGTAAAGCTTGAACATTAAATAGGTACAAAGTAAAAAATGTGATGCTTGTAGCAATTATGTTTGCTACACGTGGTCTCATCAACTCCCATTTTATTGTGAGAATGCAACGGAATTTGTTACATATTTAAAGTCAGAGCAGCTGCTGTATCATCTTATGATAGCATTTTTAATATTTTCCCCCATCTTCTGAATCTTAAGCTGGTTCTGTAAATAAGAGCCATGGGTCGGAAGTTGGATCCCACCAACAAGGTGAAAAGAGGCCCGGGTAAGAAAGCCAAGAAGCAGCATGGAGCCGAGGTTGAGCTGGCAAAGTTTATAACAGATGGTGAGGCTTTTTATTTGGTCAGCCTTTTTTTTTAAGTACTGTGATTTTGGTTGTTTGAAAAATATTTGTAATCATGCTGACAACGTGATCTTATTCTGGTGTCATTCTAGAGGAAACGGGACCTAAACCTCTGTCAAGGAGAGCCAAGAAAAGGTATCAATAAAACATGTAAAATAGCAGTAAATACCTCTGCAAGGGGTTCGTAAGTTGTTTATTCCATTCTCAACATTTCAGAGCTGCAAAGAGGGATCAAAATGCAAAAAAGACCCAAGATGCTGCTCAGAAACAACCAAAGAAAGGTAAACATACCAATGTCAATGTGCACAACATGTTGTTTGTTTAAGATTTAACAACAATCTGCAGCAAAATCTATTGTTTTCAATTTTCTATGAGAAAGTTTACAGTCTGTGCATGTCCTCCATGTAAAACTGCTGTGTAACAAATGTGTTTATTTTTGTTGTTGCTTCTTCTATGTAAAGGATTCAGTGATGAAAACAGTAAATGGTTGAAACCGACCAAGGGGAAGCGCAAACTCCCTGAACCAGAAAGTGGAGATGAAAGTGAGGAACTCTGGGAAGATGAAGATGATGAGGAGGTGGAGGAAGAGCAGCAGCTTGTGCAGAAGAAAAGTGGAAAAGATAAAGAAAAAAATACAAAAAAGTTGGGATTGGAAGAAGAAGAAGAGGATGATGATGATGATGATGAAATGGTTGACGATTACGGCACTCTTGGCAGTGAAGACGAAGCAGGAGAAGACAGTGATGGAGATGATGTATGTGAAGTGGTTCCACAATCAATATCGGTTAGCCGATCTATCGGGCTATCGCTAATCAGTATTAGCATGGCAGCAGATCTGTTGTCAAGATGACAGAAAATATAATTTTTGTATTTTAAAAGCTGACATATTCATTATTTGGTTTCATTTCATTTTCAGCTTCTTCCAATTGAAAAAGCTGCCAAAAAAGAGAAAAAGCTGAAAGATTCCATGGATCTAGAGAGTGATGAAGAAGAAGATGACGATGAAGAGGAGCAGAAGTCAAATGCTGATGTGGACGAGGATGGCACGATACAAACCAACGCAGAAGATATGGATAAATTCAGATTGCCGACTGCAGAGGAGAGTGAAAAAGAGGGTCGGTGATTTCAATGTTTTCTTTTTTTTTTTTTTTTTTTGCTTTAAAATCAGACAATTTATTAAACTTGTTTAATTTCTCTTTCTTTTTTTTTTTTGTCCCTCTAGGTGTTCTGTCTCTAGACCTGAAGACCGTCTACCAGAGAATAAAGGACAACATTGATGTTCTTTGTAATTTCTCCTCTAAAAGGGAAGAAGGGAAAGACCGAGTGGAGTACCTAGCGCTCCTAAGGAAGGATCTCTGTACTTATTACAGCTACAACGAGTTCCTGGTGGAGAAGTTAATGGACCTCTTCCCTCTGTCAGAGGTGTGTTTTACATGAACGAAATCTGGGTTTTATTGTTGGACTTACTGTAAAGTTTATTATTTATTTATAAGAGATATTTTGCCTGCTTGAGGAAAGTCTCGTTTTTGTTAACAGTTGGTCGATTTCCTCGAAGCGAATGAAATTCACAGACCGGTCACGATTCGGACCAACACGCTGAAAGCACGGCGGCGAGACCTCGCCCAGGTAACGGCTCTGACTGAAGACGATGTAAAATATCATTTTCACTTATCATTACCCGGTTTTTGGTGGATTTAAGCCATTTTAGATTAGCTGACTAGATACAGACGCCGTCCCTCGACGTGTCTCGTTTTAAATATGACCACCTGTTGGTGGTCAGAAATCCCACATCATGCCAGCTTATGTGTTCCAACATGCTGCTCATAAGACTGAAGGAGTCCTGTGTTTTGGGCCTCTGTAATGCTAGTTTGCACATCACAAAATAATCATCATCTGGATAAAACGTTCTGGTAAAAGGAGCATCTTCATCCTGCCATGGAGTTTTTAAAGCCGTGTGTGTGTGCTAGGGTTGGGCGATGGGGCGAATGAATCGACCATCGGTGATGGGCTGAGCCGTTACGGTTGTTTTTTACAGGAGGCGATTTGTTTATTTATTTCTTTGTTTGTTATTGACGAATATTTTACACGCTGCACACACAGAACATCGCGGAGTTAACGATCAAGAAAAGATCTCCATCAGCGCATCTGAGCCTTTTCCCACCTCCTCCGCCTCTGGCTGGTGACCGTGCACGCGCAAGCGGCGCGCTGAGGAGAGGCTCAGAGAGCGTCTGTGACGCACTCGGCATCGTGCACTACAGCACGGCGTTGAGTGGAAAGTGGAAACCCTTCTATCGTTCAGAGTCTGGAAGACTTCTGGTTATTTCATGTGGAGAAATTTTTCCTGATTTAACACCTTGGCTGAAGTAGCGCTCGTCGCCATCCAGCACCTGCTTCGAGTGTGCCAGCAGAGCACGGATCCATCCAGAACATAATTTAAACAGCCACGAGTCTGTCTGAGGCAAAAGTCTAGAAGCTCATTACCTCTTCAGCAAGCTCCCTAGAGACATTTGGTTACACGCGAGCTGCAGGTGACCAGTTCAGGTTTACGCGGCGCGGGAGGAATGTGCGTTTGAGCCGCAGCAGGTGAAATGTTCCTAATTTAAGTTAAATCGATTAATTGCATTGTTCATGTTACTGGGGCATTCTGATCAGCTTGGTTGGACTAAATATTAGTTAAAATGAATGGAAATTTAACGAATGATTATTCGTTATTTTAAAAACGAATGTGACGGGGATGAATGGATCATGTGACCTCTGGCAGCGAGCAAGTGCCGCCTCCTCAGAGTGCGTCCAAACGCAACAGCGATTCGTTCCATCCCCCACTTATAAAAGAAAGAACCCCAGTAGCCTTCGTTCAGAAAGAAACATTTAGCCTAAATAAAAAATAAAGTACCACAACAGTGGGCGCCACAGGGGAACAAAGACGAGGCTTCATTTTAACATATAAACCGTGTTTATTACGGGCCGTTTATACGTCACTCTACCAAACTACGAATGCAAAATGAAGCAAAAAGAAAAATATCAATTTCTCTTCCAGCAAACGTTTGTGCTGCGCTTGTCTAAAAAAATCTGTGTTTTGGCCTTCTTCTGTGTTCGCAAATCAGTCATGACGTCACATGCACGAATAAATCGTCCATCGTCTTTTTTTGGACTGACGATTGGCGGTGGGAAAAATTATGCATATCGCCCAACCCATGTGTGTGCTGCCAGAGGCTCTGATTACATCAGCAAAACCAACTCTGGTTGTAAATTGTGCGATCTCGTTGAAATAAAGATGATTTCTTGTGCTATTTTGTCGTACAGTGAGTGACCTCGCCGCGTTAAGCCTGATTCCTGCTTCTCCGTCAGCTCCAACAGGGAGAGGCACGGACGGAGATGTTTTGCTCTCATACTTCTCCGTCTCCTGGGGAGCGTTGCAAAGCAATTCCCCGCCAGGACAGCAGAGGGCGTAGTGCTGTTCTGTTGTATCCTGTCATGTATCGGTCCAAGATAGTGTGTTTATGTTGTGTTTTTTTTGTATATAAGAGATTTTTAACACAGACATATTTGTCTCTCATTCTCCTCCACCTCTTCATGCGCTCGCCACCTCCAAACCCACGTTTCCTGTCATTTCCGTCCACAAGTAAAACGCTTGCTGCGTATCTTTTCACTCCTCCAGTCACGGGGGAATTAATCATTCATGTTTTTAGAGTTTTTTCGCGAGGTGTTCTTCAAGCTGCTCTGTGTCTGCCGCTAGTTATCCTCGGCTCTCTTTATGTTTTTGAGGGCGCAATGGCGGCGGTGTAGACGACAGCGGTGCCCTGACCAATCACAAGCTTGCGTTCTCCGTCTCGACGGACGGATGTTTAAAAAAGAGAGCTCGACTCCGTCCGTCCTTGCGGAGCTCTCCGGCAGACCCGCGAGGACGGATAACGGCGTTGCGTGTCTCCGCGCTGACGCAGACGCAGAAACATGAATCAGGCTTTACCATCAGACCGGCTGCAGCTCAGAGAGCTTCATGTCAGACCAGAACATCCTCCCTCTCTCTAAACACACATCCTCGTCACACGGCACCGTTTATTAAGTCCTGTAATGCGTCTCTGGTTTGAGCAGTAATTTTCACATCATGAACCGTTTCCCAGCATGCCCACTAGGTGTAGCCAAAGAGAAAAGTGTAGAGATGTGCATTTTTCCATTTCCACACTTGGTTGAATGAATCTGTGCTTCTGCTTACGTCTACACTTTGCCCTTGGTGTTGATGCTGGAATATTTTTATTTTATTGTTTCAAAGATGAAATCGTAACATATTGACTAAAGTCATGTGACCTTTGTGCCTCAGGCTTTAATCAACAGAGGAGTAAACCTTGATCCACTGGGTAAATGGACTAAAGTGGGTTTGGTCATCTTTGACTCGTCTGTACCAATCGGTGAGTTTCAGGTCACTCGTGTCACTTCAGCTGTAACTGGAGCCTTGGCGATCTTTTCTGAAGAATCTCTATAGAAGTGATATTTTCTTCTTCTTCTCTGGGATCGACTCGGAGGCTTTAACTGTTGTTGATCTCGTCTTTCCAAACAGGCGCGACCCCGGAGTACCTGGCTGGTCATTACATGCTGCAGGGAGCCTCCAGCTTTCTGCCGGTGATGGCGCTCTCGCCGCAGGAGGGAGAGCTGGTGTTGGACATGAGCTCAGCTCCTGGAGGGAAAACCACCTACATCGGTAAGATGCTTTGTGGTGATTTGAGATTTTAAAACTACAAGCAGGAGCACACCTGAATAAAATGTATAAATTGATGCGTCTGTTCCCACTTTCAGCTCAGCTGATGAGAAACACCGGAGTGATTGTTGCTAACGATGCAAATAAAGAAAGACTGAAGAGCGTGGTGGGAAACATTCATCGTCTCGGAGTCACAAACACAGTGGTCTGCAACTACGATGGCCGCCAGTTCCCAAAGGTCCGCTGCTTTAACGTTTGTTTGCTTTGGATTTACTTCCGCGTTGTTTGTTTTACTGACCTGTAGGGTCGTTGATCGCAGGTGATGGGTGGGTTTGATCGAGTGCTGCTCGATGCGCCGTGCTCGGGGACCGGAGTCATCGCTAAAGACCCAGCAGTGAAAACCAGCAAGGTGAAAGGTCATTTAAAGGCTCCGTTAATACCCGAGGAGTTACTTTTTCATTGTGGATTTAAACTTTTATTTCCTTGCAGGACGAGGTGGACATTCAGCGCTCTGCCCATTTACAGAAGGAACTGATTCTGTCTGCTATCGACTCGGTGAATGCAGCGTCTCCTACCGGAGGGTATCTGGTCTACTGCACATGCTCGATAACGGTACGTTGTGCAAGTCACTGAAGAAAGTAAATGATAAATGGCCCGCACTTGTATAGCGCCTCTCAGAGTAAGGACTCCAAAGCACTTTACACTACAGTGTATCATTCATCCATTCACACACACATTCACACATTGATGGTGTAGTGTATCGTCTCTGTCAGTGCGCCCAAGGGCACTGACAGAGACGAGGCTGCCGAGCACTGGCGCCACCGGTCCCTCCGACCACCACCAGCAGGCAAGGTGGGTTAAGTGTCTTGCCCAAGGACACAACAGCAGAATTCTCTGTCCGGAGCCGGGATCGAACCTTAGTTACCTTATTAATCAGTTACTTTGTTACTCACTCCAAAAAGTAAGGCATTTCTGCTCAAAGTAAAAATTTACTTTAAAGAGCTACGTTCTTAAAAAGGCTCCCATTTAGTCCTTTTCATTTTACTGACTAACTGAGATACCTTATTTAAAAAGTAACTGAATAGATAAAGTTACTGGTAAAAGTAATGCTGTCATTAGTAACGAATTACTACCCATGGCTGATGGTGGAACAACGTTTAGTCGTCTGAGCGGTCGAGAAAACGTATGAACGGTTTTCTGAGGAGAATCCTTTTATTTTCCCGGAGTTAAACATTAAAATAAGAAAACATTCTGTAGGAAAGTACAAAATAGTTTCTAAATAGTTTAAACACACAAGCATTCAAAATAAATAGTTGCAATTTATGATCTACAGACAAGAAAAACGTTTTAACCCTTTAATGTTCACACCAGGAAACAAGCAACGGAAAAGGGATCTTTGTGTTTTCCTTCATTTGGGACACGATGGGCGTCTCCCTCCCAGGTTCATTAATGGTTTACTTGACTGGCCTGGTGGTTTTCTTAGGCTTACATCTCTTTTTTTTTTTTAAACACACACGGGCATGAGCGGAGTTGCTTTTGGAGACTGACATGAAGCACACAGTTTCCACTCTTCTCAGAGAGCAGCGGTGCTGCCGTGAGCTCCTCTCCATCCAAGAGCGCTCACAACAGACCGTCGGTCCGAGCTGCTGTCAGGGAAGATGTTTACCTAACTTCATCCAATTAATAATGGATCGCGGGAAAACTGCCACTGGCTGATTCTGCTCGCCAATCAGAAGCTCCCACTAGTAGGTAGGCATGATCTTCAGCTGGCTAGTTAGTCCGTAGGTGGGTGTGTATGGCCGACAGAGTACGAGATGCACTGCAGGACCACAGAAAGCGGTAGTCTCTGTACGGACGCAATTGTCAACACAATTACGCTACCAGGGCTAGACCAAGCTGACCCAGGTGCTGATATGTGAGCCAGGAGGGTTGCCAAGTCTGTACCGGCATTCGTAATTCATGCTCCATTAGGAAAAACGCATTAGTGATCATTATTTGTGTTCAGATTTGAAATGACCTCATTTTGAATGAGCTTCTTTGAACTGATTTAGTTTGGATTAGGGTTGTCACGGTAACCGGTGTAGCAGTAAACCCTGGTAAAAAAGTTGACAATAATGATAACCATCTTGTTTTTAAAAAATATAAATTATCTCTGTGGGTTTACCGTGGCTGTGGTGTAGGCGCGGTGACCCTTACCAGCCACCGTATCATCTGCTGAAGTTGCCGGCGGCACATGCGCACTTTGTTGTTTACAACCAAAACTTTCTTGAAGCTAAAGCTGAAATAATGGCCAAAGGAGGAGACGGCAGCACTCAGCACATTTATTATCCCTCAAAGAAGACAAAGTGGGAAGTACGGGCATCTTTTGGATATTTGAAGAATGCCGAGGGACAGTTGATAGAAGACGGCTATCCTGTTTGCAGCACGTGCAGAAAAAGTGTCTGTGAAAGGCAGCAACGCTTCAAATCTCATGACACATCTGCGTGACCATCACCCACAACTCTACAGTCAACGCAAGGCAAGCTAACGTTAGCGTTTTAGCTAAAATGCGTGATCCGAGGATTTGGGTTGAGGGAGAATGCAACGAGTCGCTATATAAAGCAGCCGCAGCGCCGCCACCTGCATATAAACCGTGTCGCGGACACCCCCATGTTGAAATGACGCTATGCATTACGGGGCTCCCAGGGGCAGATAAGAGTTGGTCTCTCTCCGAGAATAATTATGAATTTAACAACGATTACTGCCTGATGACAGCTTCCCACATCTGCAAAGCTCACTGGAAGGACACAAACCGAGGACAATATTTTCTGATATAGGGTTTATTACTCAAGTAAGGGTAAAAAAGTATCTGATTAGAAGGCTACTTGAGTACTGAGTATCATCTGGTCTAATATTTTTAAAATGATGACATCAAACAGACAAAAAATAAGAAGTTATGGGCAAATATTGTATTTTAAAGACTAAAGGGGGAAAATGTAAACAAATAAACAACATAATTACAAAATAACAAATTTTAGGCTAAATTTAGACACAAACTGAGGACAATATTTTCCTGATATACAGGGTTTATTTAGTTATCTGAAAATGTAACACGTTTAAAAAAATACCGCGATAATACCGAAAACCGTGATCATTTTGGTCACAATAACCGTGACGTTAAATTTTCACACCGTGACAACCCTAGTTTGGATAATAAATGTAATTCTTGTCCAGGTGGAGGAGAACGAGTGGGTGGTGGACTACGCTTTGAAAAAAAGAAATGTCAAATTAGTTCCAACGGGGCTGGACTTCGGGAAGGAGGGTTTCACCAGGTAAACAAAGTCACCGCTGTGTTCTTATTAAGCTCCTGAAACTCATCATAATCACTGAACTATTGTTTTGTCTTTTAAAGTTTCAAACAGTTCAGATTCCATCCTTCTCTGCGGCTCACGCGACGGTTTTACCCGCACTCCCACAACATGGATGGGTTCTTTGTGGCCAAGTTTAAAAAGTTCTCCAATGTAATTCCTTCTGCTGCTGCTGGGAAAGGTAACACACTTTATCACAGCTGCATGATAAAGTGTGTGTATGTTGCGCTGACCGTCTACTTGTTTATGTCTACAGGAGACGAGAAGACTGATGTGGCTGAGGCTACAGAAGCCGCCGATTCTGACAAAGCCTCCCAGACGAAGGCTGACGGCTCGAAGCAGAACGCCAAAACAAACGGGGCGCCAGCCAAGAAATCAGGAAACCTCAAGTCAGCAGAAAAAAAGGACCTAAAGGCTGGACCAAAGAAGGCAAAGATCGCCAGGATGGAAGTAAAGACTGAGAAAGGGACAGAGGTTAAAAAGTCCTTCAGTGGGCCCAAGGTGTCCACAGCTAACAAAGGAGGAAGCAAGTTTGAGAAGAAGCAAGGCAAAAAGACAAAACCGTCCATGAAGAACAAGAACAGAACGGGAAAGAATAAATTCAAGAAGATGAAGCCCAAGTGGCAAAAGCAAAATAAAAAGTGATGTTCAAACATTTTAAATGACAAAACACTTTGTAGAGTTTTTTTACACACCCAGCTACACACCTGTATTGTGTCTGTCCTTTCAGAGTCATGTTTAATGGGTTTGGCTATCTTCTAATTATTAAGACTTGCTGGGTTTTCTTTGATAAACCATCTGTGGGTGTGTTGCAGCTGAAAACAAAAGTAATGAAACAATAAATCTTTTAAGAGATTTTTTTCTGTTTACAGCAGTGCAGTTTATTTACGTACACGTCATTCAGATAAATACACAGGAAATAAGACAGGATTTTTTGTTTTAAACGTTAACTCCACAGAAAAGCTGAAAGAAATAGCTGAAAACTGCTAAAGCTGAGCTTAAATGTTTTTACGATTTAAAGTTCAGGCAGAAAAAACACTAAATGCCCGAAATAGGTTTTAAGAAGCAGAAAAACGAGATAAATTTTGTACTAAACAAGATTTTGCGCTTGAAGCAACGTTACTATCTTGCAAAATATCGCGAGAAGTGATAAGAACGGGATCCGCACCATTTTTGCTGAAAATTTGGAACAGCTGAAGTGTTTATGGGAAGTATTTTATAATAAATAGCTGAATATGTTGGAAAGTATAAAATATGTTAACATGAGCGTTTGAAATTACAGAAAACTTACATGTGAAAAATATTTAATGAATTGATTTACGTACTTTCTGCATTTATGATAAGTTGAAAACCATAAAAAGAAATTACGGACCCGAGTTTTCGATGGACAAAAACATTTCCAACAACCAATCAGATTGGTCCATTTACTAACGGAAGCTGCGTTGTTTACGTCTTCCAAGATGGCGGCGGGGATGTATTTGGAGCATTATTTGGACAGTAAGTTACATTTCGTGCTTTAAAGACGCGGAAACGCGTTCGGTGTTGCTGGATTTTTGATTATTTTGCTTTGTCCAGTCCAGCATTACATCTGTTTATCTTCCGTGTGGAAGAAAGCAGTTTAACCGCGCTCTCAGCGGTCTGAGCGACTTCGGGCTCGGTCTATTTGCTGGAACAGCCCATCGTACTCAAGCTAAAACTGCTGAGTTTTGTAATATTCGTTTCAAACAACTTAGAAAGAACTTCACACCAAACGCATGTCGCATGTGTGAGGTTGTTGAAGGGACAATACGTTCATGAATGAGGCTGCATATAACTTGAGTTAGCTGTCACGTTTGCGTTGTTTTTGCATTGTTTCACGTCGACTTCACTGATGGCCTTGTCTGTCCTTTACCACCACAGGCATAGAAAACCTTCCCTTTGAGTTGCAGAGGAACTTCAATCTGATGAGAGATCTTGATCAACGCACAGAGGGTAAGACGTGAACTCTCAAACATGGATTTTAGTGTAAAAACAAGGTCAACCTTCGTTTAACCAGAAGCCAGTGTGTTTTAAATAATTTTCTAGATTTTAAGCAGAGTTTTTCTTTTGTTTTTAAGTTTTAATATCCTGAATCAACTTTTTGTTGCCTGAGTTATCTACTAAAAAGCTAAATTAAAGTAACTATGTTTGTACTTCCTAAGCATTTTGAGGAATAAATAAACAAACCCAATTTGAAATGTTTTAAAGATTGATCAGCAAGCACAGTTTATAACTAAGAGTCCCAAAAGGACAAAACGCCATGCCTAGGCCTGCACAAAGAGTTCAAGTATCCTGTTTTTTAATAATTAATTTAATTAAAAAAAAAAGATAAAAGTTTAAGAGAACAATCAAGGTTTTTGTTGATTTGTTAATCAGATTCATGTTTTTTTTGTTTTTTTTTCTTAGATCTAAAAGGACAGATCGACTCTCTGGCTAAAGAATACACATCCAATGCCCGGACTCTTTCCTCTGAGCAGAAGTTGTCCATCCTGAGGCAGATTCAGCAGTCCTACAGCAAATGCAAAGAGTTTGGTGATGATAAGGTGCAGCTGGCTATGCAGACCTATGAAATGGTTGGTACCTGAGAAGTCTCTAGATTTTGTTTCTAGATTTTGTTCTAAAACTCTGTTCACAAAGTGATGAGGAAGAATTTGGACCATTGATAGTTGCTGGATTAAAGCTGCTTTCCGGAGTTTTCCTCTTTCAGAAATTATGTATGATTTGTCAGAAATCCGTAAAAGTGATTATCGTATCATGTACTGTGATATAAAATAAGCAATGCGTCTTTTTTTATTTATTTTTGCTAAGCACGCCCCCTGCCCCGCAGAGCTCCGTGCAATGGGAAACTGAGCGCCGACCAGAACTAACCAATAGCGTTAGACTACCGCTTAGACGCTTCACATTTAAGGAATACCTCGGCTGATGCAGAGTTGATGAATTTTTCACGGACAAGATAGTCTCTAAAATATAAATATGAAAATACAACATGACATGAGAATAATACTCGTAAAACAACGTGCTTTAGCTCTGTTTGTCAGCTACAGAAGCACATTTATAAACAGAAACGTGAAGTCGCCATCTTAAAAAAAACCCCAAAGGAACAGCGGCTTTGTGTGATACACTTGTCAGCCACTCGATGGTGCCATCGGATAAGAGAAATACTCCGGAAGGAAGCTTTAACGTAAACCGTACTTTATTAATACGGTGAAGCTTTTCATTGTTTCGCAGGTCGACAAACACATCAGACGTCTCGACACGGACCTGGCTCGATTCGAGGCTGACCTGAAGGAAAAGCAGATCGAGAGCACCGACTATGATTCCACCTCTAGTAAGGGAAAGAAAGGTGTGTATGAACACCATGATTGTTCTGCATCTGCTTGTTTTAGGTAGATGACCCGGGCTGTTAAAAGTAAACTTTTTGGACTACTTGAGTGTTTTTTTTTTTTTTTCTTGCATCTTCAGGAGATTCCAGACAAAAAGAAAAGAAAGCTGCTAAAGCAAGATCTAAGGTGAAGAGTTCAGATGAAGATGGAAGTCCAAAGAGTGCACAAAAGAAAGTCAAACTCCTTCAACAGTATGTTTACTTTTGAATGTTTGAGCCAGCTTACGTTTCAGGTTTCAGTCCTGTTGTGATCTCTTGTTATTTGTGTATCATCAGAGGAGAATTTAACACCCCTGCCACCAACTTCGGTAACGTGCACCCCTCTGATGTCTTGGACATGCCTGTGGACCCCAACGAACCCACCTA
This sequence comes from Nothobranchius furzeri, assembly GCF_043380555.1. Classification (NCBI taxonomy): domain Eukaryota; kingdom Metazoa; phylum Chordata; class Actinopteri; order Cyprinodontiformes; family Nothobranchiidae; genus Nothobranchius; species Nothobranchius furzeri. The sequence continues at coordinate 73,724,223 of NC_091745.1, forward strand.
CTGTTTGTGTCATCAGGTGTCTTACGGCGAAATGATTGGATGCGACAATACTGATGTGAGTTTTCTGTTACTAAAGAAAATGGAGGCGCGGACTTGAATGATGGTGGTGGGAAATGTTCACGCAGTGACCTAATTAGAAGAAAACAATGCAAAGATACGCATCTTAATCTCATTTTGTTGTAGAAAACAAAAAAGGATGGTTGCCATCCGATCTGTGGGTTAAATATTTTTCGGAAGTGTCATTCAGATTGAAAAATGTCACAACTGATGCATGCTGATATAAAAGCGAGAAGATGAAATACTAAAGGAAATTTCTTTCAATAAACAATGCAGCCAATTTGCCACAAAGCTGAGGTAGCCTTTGGTTGATCAACAGTGGTCAGACAGTGGTGCGATTGTGTGTTTTTCACAAAAGATAGTGGAATAAAGGGGGTGTTCTCTGCGCTGTCGTGAACTTCTTTTTAGCTTGAACGTAACTTGCCTAAGTCGCGCCCACCTGCTTCCGCACCCCGGGTCCCCAGAAGAACGAAAAAATGAATGCAAGTCAACGGGGCTAAAAACCGGAAAGGGAGGAGACTTCGGCTCCCTGTTGCGATTGAAGCCACGCTCCTTACGTTTATTTTCAATAAACCGCCCCTAAAGGTGTCTGTCTGTCAGAGTCCCCGTGAACTGTCTGGTAATCTGAGCTTCAGCTCGACCAGAGTGAAGCTCCTGGAGCTCTGCATCGCTCCAGTTGGCCTTCTCAGCTGTTTTTGTTTACAAAAGTGAATCGTATGCCCCTGTTTACTTTCACTTTCAGTGCAGTTGATGGCTGGAGCTCAGCGGTAATTTGGTCAATCAAGCAAACTTTATTTGTATGAAAATGCAGCTCAAAGTGCTTTACAGATTAAAATGACCCCGTATATACCATAGTCCCATCCCTTCCCCGCTAATATAAAACAAGTATGACAGTTACACCCCCCATCCCACACCCCACCTTCCACACACACACCCTAAAAAACAGCACTTTAAGCTTGGTTTATGCTTGACGCATTCACTTTCCATTTGGTGATGCGGCTCGCGGATGGAACGCGCTTCACAACTCGCAGCATTTATGGTTCCTGCGGCTTTTGTCTGCGGTGAGCCAATATTCTCCCAAACTGTAGGGGGCAGCATGGAGCTCTACAGCATGCATCCAACACTACACCATAGAAGTAAAAATGACTGTGTACAACATGGCATTCCAGCATGTTTTAACAGCGTCCTCGTCTTTTGCGACAGTGCGAGCCATTTCTCTCCAAGAATTATTAACAACATGTTGATCACGGTGATCTCTGAGAGCTGAATCATACAAATGTCTGTATTTACGAACCTCTGCCATACTAGTTCTTGCTAGTCCGCCATGTTTTTCCGCGTCCGACCGTCTGTGTGGTTGGAAAATTTCCTAGGTGTGCAGTGCGGAAAGTTTGGGCCGTGCTGAGGGGCGTGGTTGTTAAAATGACGCAATTTTGCCGAGTGGAGCCGTGCGGACCTCGCGGACGCGTCAAGCATAAACCAAGTTTAAACACTAGGCTGAGTTCCACACGTCATGGCACGAGAGGGTGCTCGCTGCAGAACCACAAAGGTGGAGCTGCACCAGAGTCAGCCCCGCCCACTCACGCAAACAGCCTAGCCCACTGACTTCTTCTGTTTTTTATTTTTATTTTTTTTAATTTTATCGCAAACTAACCTGACCCACAAGAATTACAGCTGTTACTAGTTTACAAATGTTAATGCTATGTTCTGTGCTCCAATTAAGCAAGATAAATATAACTTGCTACATGACAAAGCCTGAATATATCCCGAAACGAAAAGGTTTCTTCCAGTAAATATCTGCCCACAGCCGCTCCAACAGAACCGGGCTACAACAGCATTTAAGGCTATTGAATGGGTTCTGGTAGTCCAGTGGCAAGATCGTCAAACTTAAATTTTGCTTCCCCCTCTGCTGATGCTGGTTCGACTCTCGGTGGGGTCGGCAGCAATCTATTTAGCCAGCTGAAACATTTAATTTGTTTATATTTTAGTTGTAATGTTTATTTTCTGCCAAATATTTATGTCTCTAAAAGTTCTTTGAATGTGGTCGTTCCTAAACAGCGTTTTAGTTGAAACTCTGCTCACAAATGGACTCACACCGGCTAAATAAACGAATAAATAAAAAAAACAAACTCATTAGTCATTATATTTTAAACGGAATACCAATAAATGGTTAAAAACATAGTACTGGCAAGTGTAGCTAGAAAAGAAGAAAAAAGTTTGCGCCGCTACCGGGAGGCGAGCCTGCGCAAAACTACACACCAAGCTGACTCCATAACCACTTCACCACTGCATCTGATAACAAGCTGGTGGCGTCACATGTTATTGTGCCATCCAGTGTTTTTTTTTTTTTTTTTTGTAGATGGGATGTATGGATTCTCGGCGGTGTCTCAGAAGTCATTTCAGAAATAATTTGTCAGAAAATTCACAGAATTTCCAGATTTGAGAACCAAGACCAGACCCGCTTTGGGGGAGAGGACCAAATTGAAGCTGAGATGGGAGGAAAATGTGTGAATGAGGCCAAAAATGGTTTTGACGTGTTTCTTATGAGGAAATGACAATATAACATGGTAAAAAGTTCCAAAAGTTAGATTTTTAATTACATGAAACCTCTACAAAACCTGTTCATTTAACCTCTCAACTCCGTCCTCATTCTTGCATTTTAGATGATATTACTACAACACCCTCTTTGGTTCCAGAATGCTATCAAGTCTGACAACTTGAAGGAATTGGACTGACTCTGGAATGGGCGGGGTGCAGCTCCGCCTTTGTGGTTCTGCAGCGAGCACCACTTGCATGACACCGCCCTCTTTTGAGCCAAGCCGTAATCTTCATTCACGTCCAGCATTGCAGTCATATTACTACCAAGCTTGGCAGCACGAGTCCCGCTAAAGTCTCGCATCGCCATGCTGCCACGGCATTTTCATTAGGCACGCCGTGGCGGCAGTATTACGTCACGGCGTGTCTTATGGAAGCTCCTTATGATGGCACAATTATTAAATGCTTATTTTATTGTTGTTATATAGAATAATTACAGTGTGTTTACATCCTCTAATATGCATTTTATTGATGCTGCCTCAAAGTAATTTGAGCGTTTGAGATTGAAAACATGATCGAGTCGTTTGTCTGCAGCAGCAGTTTTCATGCGTGCTTGTGTTTCCCCAGTGCTCTATTGAATGGTTCCACTTCGCCTGCGTTGGCCTGACAACCAAACCACGAGGCAAATGGTGAGGAAGTCCCAAAGTTGAAGAGCAGCTACGTGTATTTCATTGGTGTGTTTATTACATTTGTGAATTAAATACCTAAAGTATCTTTTTTTTTTGTCTTTTTATAAATAAAGGTACTGCCCACGGTGCTCTCAGGACAGGAAGAGAAAGTGAAACACGTGTTACTCTGGAACAAAACATGGAGCAGAACATTTCATCATCTATTAGTAGATAATTTTTTTTATCTTTACATTTGGTGCTTTATTCTTTGGTTTACATCCTTATCTTGGTCTGAAACGGTGTGTGACAGAGCCAGATGGTTACAAGTGTATTTGAAGTTTGTTCTTTAAAGTCATTTAGGGTTTTTAAGTTACAACTGGTGCTTTTATTGTGACTTATTTTGTACATTTTCTCACATGAATTATAATAAACACTACAACAGCGCTCTCTGGATTATCAGACGTATCTTCTATAATAAACTATTCAAATGTATTCTCACTAAAAAGCAAGCCCTATCCGTCCGTCCATTTTCATCCGCTTATCCGGAGTCGGGTCGCGGGGGCAGTAGCCTAAGGCGAGAGGCCCAGACTTCCCTCTCCCCAGCCTCTTGGGCCAGCTCCTCCGGGGAAATCCCAAGGCGTTCCCTGGCCAGATTTGCTCCGACAGCTTCTGGCGTTTTTCAAAAGTATCCCAGGGGCATAGTCCCTCCACCGTGCCCTGGGTCTTCCTTTTGGTCTCCTCCTGGTTGGACGTGCCCGGAGAACCTCACCAGGGAGGTGTCCAGGAGGCATCCTGACCAGATGCCCGAGCCACCTCAACTGGCTCCTCTCGATGTGGAGGAACAGCGAATCTACTCCGAGCCCCTCCCAGATGACTGAGCTTCTCACCCTATCTCTAAGGGAGAGCCCAGCTGCTCTCAGAGAAAACTCATTTTGGCCGCTTGTATCCGCGATCTCGTTCTTTAAGTCACTACCCACAGCTCATGACCATGGGTGAGGGTAGGAACGTAGATCGACCGGTAAATCGAGAGCTTCGCCTTCTGGCTCAGCTCTCTCTTCACCACGACAGACCGGTACAACACCCGCATCACTGTAGATGCAGCACCAATCCGCCTATCGGTCTCACTTGTGAACAAGACCTCGTGATACTTAAACTCCTCCTCTTGGGGCAGAATCTCATCCCTCACCTGGAGAAGGCTTTCTACCTTTCTCCGAATCAAGACCATGGTCTCAGATTTAGACCCTATCATTTATGTTTATCATAGTTTGGACATAGGACACTAAGTGTGATAAAAGAGCAGTTATGAAGACAAATTATTCATCTGTTCCAAAAGTTGAGGTATTTTGTGAAAAGTATGCTAATTTCTGCAGCTCCAGGATGTGGGAATGATTGGGTTGTCAGTCATTTCAATGCAGCCACTAGCTCAAAAACAACCTGTGTAGTCATCAGTCTCATGTTTTTCTTGTAACGTAAGTCATCAGTGAAGCCTCTGTGCTGAAGTGGCTTTCACTTTGTCCAGGGCGCTTGCACAAGTCTTGGAATTTTGAGACAATAATTTCCTGACCTTGAAAAGTCTTGAATTTGTTTGCAAGTCTTTAAAACGTAATGTGAAATAAAATAGTTTGGGTAGTTCTTAATTTGTAAATTAAACCGCCGATTTCACACCATTTTCTTCGCTCGTAAGATTCTTTGACTCTAGGGGGCGCTGTTTAACTTTCCGAATGAACATAGGTTGCATACCAAGCTTTGAGCACTATGTAAACTTCACTTAACTTGCACAAGCTCAATTTGCACTCTTCACCTGAAGAAAGGGACTTGTTCATTAAAAGAAAAGCTTTATTTTCCTGTTTTATATGGAATAGTTCAGGCGTAGTCACATCATGAGCAGAATTCCATCTCCCCGGCCACTTGGGACAGCTCCGCCGAGGGAATCCCAAGGCGTTCCCTGGGTCTTCCTTTGGTCCCCTCCTGTTTGGATATACCAGGGAAGCATCACCAGATGTCCAAGCCACCTCAACTGGCTCCTCTCGATGTGCAGGAGCAGCAGATCTTCTCCAAACCCCTCCCTGATGGCGGATCTTCTTACCTATCTCAGAAATGGCTCATCTCAGAGGATCTCTTTGTCTCACAGACCTCCGCCAGGGTTAGAGGAGAGTGTTTACCTGGACTGGTGTAGGTGCAGAAGAGAAGGGCTGTCCTGATGCGTCCACAGCAAACAACTGTCATCCTGGCTATTCCAGTAAAAGTACAGTGGGTGCAGATGTTCAAAGTCCAGTCACAACCAGGTGAACAGACGCCATTATTTGTCCACCTGCAGGTTCCAAGTTTGCAAAGCAAGTGAAGTTGCTAATGCTCATGTGTGTGTGTGTGTGCGTGCGTCCATCCGTCCGTATTTTAGAAATTTGCCACCTCCACCAGCTCCTCCGGCAGGACCCCAAGGCGTTCCCGGACCAGACTGGAGATGTAACCTCTCCAACGTGTCCTGGGTCGACCCAGGGGCCTCCTGCTGGCAGGACATGCCCGAAACAACTCCCCAGGGAGGCATCCTGACCAGATGCCCAAACCACCTCAACTGACTCCTTTCGATCCGGAGGAGCAGCGGTTCTACTCCGAGTCCCTCCCGAATGTCCGAGCTCCTCACCCTATCTCTAAGGCTGAGCCCGGCCGGCCACCCTACACTAAACCTATTATAACTTATCTTTTAAAAAGTGTCACCAAAATAAAATCCATGCCTTCAACACTTAGCCAAGGAGAAAAGGGTCACAAAGTATGATAAAATAATTTCTGTCACACCCAATGTTTATGCCTCAGCTTTACTATGAGTGACGCATTTATTTAACACGCTGAATTACAGCAAACAGCAAACAAAAGAAAAACAATTTATACTTATACATCCATATATGTCCAACTCCTACGCAACAGCACCATTGTGCTTTGTTTACATTACTTTATTACAATCAAATTATGCAAATGCCATTTTAAAACTGAATTTCTCCGTTATTAGCGGTGGAAATTTAACGCATTAGTTACGATTAATTCATTAGACAAAAATAGGGCATTAAAAATACACTTCTTTGGTTTCCTTTATAATGAGACCAGAGCAATCAAATAGTGTGAGTATGTCACCCGTGCCTCACTGACATTATTTTTGATTTTTAAAAATTGCTTGGGTACAAATTGTTTTGAAAGATTAAAGTGTGATTAATCAAGATTAATAAATTACAAAGACTATAATTAATAAGATTATTTTTAATCAAGTCCCACCCCATATATATATAATGTGTGTGTGTGTGTGTGTGTGTGTGTGTGTGACAAGTATCACATTTTCACACAAAGTCACCTCTTCCTTCTCAGTTTGACTTGGTCTCTATGATTCAATTCAAATTCAAAAACTATTAATCCCAGAGGGAAATTCAATTGTTTCAGTACAGACAATTCCAAGACATACATACAGAGACACATGACAAGAATTGGTGGCTGTGGTCATTTGCAACACGAGCCGCGCTACCAGTCAGGGGGAGGTAAAAAAAAAAGGCACTTCAGAGTTACCCCCGACAGAGAGGGCAGCTTTGCGATGCAAAAAAACACACCTCAGACAGATTTGCACAGACTTCAGACGATACACAACATAAGTGTCCACTAGGTGGGGATGGAGGGTTCTGGGACTCTACTCACTTCAGTGCGTGCAGCCGCAGAGTAGCGCTCGCCACCTCCGTTTGGGCAGGGGAGGGATATTATTGCGTTAGAGGGCACATTGACTCCAAGAGACGGTTCCACGGCCTTCACCGGTCACAGTCCCGCCCAGGCTGGGATAGGGAGAAAGAGTTTCCATAGCGACAGCAGCATTCCACATTTCTTCTGAGGAGAGTTTTCACTTCAGCCTCACAGGCTCCAAGGGCACCAGATTCAGATAAGAATTGTTTTGGGGACAGACAGAGATCATTTCCTCTCTGCCTTAGAGTTCTGTTGGTCTTCAACCCCTCCAGGTCCAATAATGGTGTTATCAAATTATCCCAATCCGTGCTGATCCGTCCACTCTCTCCTTGATCGAATCAACCTTCTGTGCCAGAGCGTGAATCGCAGCCAAAGTTCCAAGCTCAGGACTCATCTCGACAATTATATGAGTTTGTGCGTTCACAGCACGGTGCATTCCATCCCTGAGCCAATATTCCTCGAAAGCTCGTTAATTTTCCGGTATGCCAGGTAACCGCTCAGGCCAAACAGCAGGAATCCCAACACCAAAACGACGAATATCCAAACATCTTCAGAATCCTCTACTGACAGTTGAGAGAGGCAGATCAAGTTCCAATGTTTCCAGGAGTCCGTGATATACCCAGCTGGCTCTGTCCCAGAGGGGCATCCGGAAGCCCCTTCTCCCGACATCAACCAGTATGTGGTCCTGCACCCACTGATGGGACGGGTCGACACATAACTGGTGACCTCTCCTCGTCATAAATCTGAAAAAAAAGTTAGAATGATTTTTTAAAATTTTATTTTAATTAGTAACTGATCGAATGAGTAGTTTTACTTTGTTTAACTGCTCTTACTTTGGCTTTTCTTAAATGTTGAAAGATTTGAGTGTGAGATTGTTAAAACAGGTTCTTATATTTTACAAAATTCATAATTCAACTTAACAAAAGCACTGAGTTGACTTTTGGATCCACTTACAGGACACCCAGCCTTGGACACAAACTGTCTGTCCATCTGATGCTCACCACGGTGGAACCTCTCTGTGGTTTGGAGTAGAAATGAAAGCAGCAGTGATCTGGACCCAAAGATTCTTAAAAGATGATAAATTAGGTTTAAAAAAGCACTCCAAAATGTATTTTATTAAAAACGTTTACTTTAAATGCAAAGTAAATTAGACTTTTTCCTAAATAACATTTATTTGTGCAGATTTTTTTCATTCTAATTAACAAAGACTGAAAGTATTTTGTCTGATTGTCAATAAATGCAGTAAAACTAAATTGATATAATTATTTTTCAATGAATGCAGCAAGCTTACTGTTTTCTTGTGCCAAAACTGTCAGAGAAGAGAAAATCAACATGGAGGTGGACAGAATGAGGGGGTACTTCATCACCACCACCACCACCACCACCACCACCATCATCATCATCATCATCATCATCATCTCGTTTGCAATCTCTCAGATCTGTTTGCTCACCCAACCGTGTGTCCTGTCTGTCTGCTCCCTGTGTGTGTGTGTGTGTGTGTGTGCGCGTGTGTGTGCGTGCGTGTGTGCATGCGTTTGTGTGTGTGTGTGTGTGTGTGTGTGTGTTAGACGGAGAGGGATTTATTTTGGAAGACCCATTCCCTTGACAAGACCTTGAAACTGGCCAACCAGAACAAGCTGTGATCACGTGGTCACAGCAGTGGTTCTCAAACTTTTCAATTCAGACACACAAAATAGCAACTGTCAAGACACGTGACCCCAGATATCTCCGCTAGAATTTAACAATACAACCTTGCATAAAACCCTATATAATACAAAGTGTACGTTCACAGTTCACTCATAATAATTTATGGTTAAAATGTAAAAATGCCTCTGTTTGCAGCACCTTCTAGGGTTTTACGTCCCACAAGGAGGGTGTTTCAAAAATCTGTTTTGGAAAAGTCTGGAAAACTTCTGGATTTTTTTTTTGGAAAAAGAGCAAGCACCCTGCTTGTCCTGTAATGTTCATGTTTTTCCAGCAGGTGGTAGTATTGAGACAAACTGGTCTTTTTTTTTAACCACGTGATTTGCGTCATTGCGTCATCTTTGGCGCGATGTCTTAAATTTGAAAAGCTGAAGCCTTGAGCCGTTTGGACACGGGGAAGGGGTAACGTAACGTTTATTATTCACTTTAAGCTGCTCTGAACGGGAGTGAATCATTTACACCCAATGTTATATTTTCAACGATTAGGAAATGTGATCAACCTGTTTTTCTGCTGCGGTGACCGGTGAAAAGAATGTAACGGCCTACAAGTTTGGTCAATAGTTTTGCTAGCTTTGTTTGTTAGCATGCTAACTCTTCTTGAGCCACAACAACGTTGTTTTACTGTAGTTTATACTGATGCTAGTTATATATAATGTCAATAGTTATATGGTTAGGTGAAAGCATTTATCTAGATGGATTTTGAGACGCTTCCTCGAACATATTTACGAGCTAAACTACGTAATTGAGCGCCACGTTACGAGTGTTGTCACGTCCATGCTAAAGCTAATTCAGGTGTTTATGGTTATGCCACCCCGGCTTTTGCTTCCACAGAAATGTCGTGGGACTTCATCGTGCCTGTGTGTGTGGGGGACCTGGTGAAGACTGGGGGCATCAACCAGTATGTGGTTCAAGATGTGGCATCTCCAAAACAACTGCCGTCCCAGCTGAGCAGTAAGGCAGATCTTCAGATCCGATTTCAAATTCAAAAATACTTTATTTTACAGTTTGACTGGATTTTCTCATGTCTTCATCAGAATTCAAGTCTACACTGAGAAGCCATGGACCATTATGCATACTAGAACATTTTGACACAGGCTACAGCGTGCTACAGTAAGTTGTTAGACGTACAAGGTTTATTTATGTTTTAGTTATATTTTCACAAAGTTACTGTCCAACTTCACAGGCATTTCAACGCATTGGAGCTGGGGGTGAAAGAGGACACCCTGGAGTTACTTGTGCAAGGTAAGATTTCATTTTTAACATATGCAGCACACAGAAGTACATCATTACTTATTTCTTTGTGCTTTTATGTTAGAACAGATTTAGCAAATTTATAGTTTTCTTTTAATTCTGTAAAGTTGTTTTGATCAACAGTTCCTAAGGCTTTCTGAGAGTTGCTTTGCACAAATTTTCTGCCCACTTAAGATGCATTTCCCTTTAGATCAGGGGTGTCCCAACCTTTGAAGATTATGGCCAAAATCAAGTTAAAAATTCACCTGGGTCACTAAAACACGATTCATTTTTAAACTAAAAATGCAAAAATATACAATATAGTGATTTTATTATTATTATTATTATTTGCACTGGTCCTATTAGCTCTGAACGTTTCATAAATACAGCCAAATAAATGTGAATAAATTGTCATTATTAAAGAATGTCGATAGCAAAGTGCCTTGAATGGCTCAGTTTTGAATTGGCTGAAAAGAGAAGAAATGGCTGTCCTCCTTGTGCCTGAACATTCCTAGGTTTGGTGATCAAAATGAAGGTTTCTCTGTAAAAAGTTGGGTACTTGTTTGAAAAAGTAACCAATTCATGTTTAAATAAAAGCTAAAAGACTAAAGAAATGTTGCTTGAGACTATTTTAAATTAAAATTTCAGACTCCTCAGATGCACAAGTCAAGGCCTTTTTTTGTTTTACTGTATTTACATGTTGATATTTAGCCATTGCTTTGTTTTTTTCCCCTAGTGGTTAATGGCCTGGCTGTGTCCCTGCCGACACTCCTCAGCTCTGTCTCCCTCTCAGCCACAGAACGCAAAGAAAACCTCAATGCCGTTAAAATGAGCGTCTTCCTGCTCTGCAAACTCACCGAAAACCTTGAAAGTGTCTCTTATAGGCAGGATATTGTCACAGCTTCTGGAAAGGTATGACAATTATTATCATTAGCTCTCCAAAGGCTCCCCCCCCCCCTTTATTATAAATTAAAATCCATTTATGCACGTCCCATGATGAGATTATGGCAAGATGTATGATCCAACCAGACCAAGAGGCTGTGGCTCTTAGGCCTAGTCCACACGTAGCCGGGTTTTTTTAAAAAACGAATATCCGCCCCTCCAAAAACTTGCATCCACACCACCTCGTTTTAAAAACAACTCTGTCCACACGTACCCGGATAAATACGTTGTTAAGGACATGCCAGACCTGTAGGCGGCAGTACTTCCCCCGTTCTTAACCTCGTCCTTCGTCTGTGGTCTTCCGCAAGGAGCAGTAATTCCGCTTGCAAAAACAAACAAGCAAAAAGCGCTTGGACAATTGATAAAGCGAGCGCAGCTCTGAGGGCATCCATGCTGTCGGCTAGTGTAAACACAGGTCGCACACGTGATGTCAGCACTTTTTTGTCGCGGAAAGTGACGTTGTGGACCTTAAAACTCCGGTTGTGTCTGTCCGCACGCAGACACCCAAAACGGAGAAAACGCAGATCTTCACTTTGGCCGGAGTTTTTAAAAAGATCCGTTTTCGTGTGAAAAAACTCCGTTTTCGTGTGGATGACAGGCCAAAACGTAGAAAAATATCTATATCTTTATTTTACTTTAAACTGGTCATGCTAAAAAAACGAGCTAATTTACAAATATAACAACTCTTTAGTTACCTAACAGTAACTTTGAAAGTAATACGGTCAAATACTTTTCAAGTATGTGTGGAAACAAGTTTAACATTTGAGTCCTCAACCTATTTAGAAAAGTGTCTCAGATTTCTTGCAAAGGAAAATGTTTTCTCTCATTTATCAATAACTTCAAATAAATACATGAGTAATCCTGAGTACTCACTTAGCAACTTAGAAAATAAATATGAGAATATCTCAAATTTCTGAGTATGGAAAAAATTACATTCTAGTCCCAACTTATCAGCAGATTCAAAAATGAATCATCCCAATTTATGGGACGACAAAAGTAAATGCAGTACTGACTCTCCTAACAAAGATCAAAAAAACATACAAAAGTGCATCTCAAACCTGTAACATGCCAAATATTTCAGTTCCTGGAATCGATTCTGAATCTTTATAAATAAGAATCCCGATTCAGACTTGAATCGATTTTTTTTTTTCCAGCACCTCTACTAATCATTATTTTTGATAGTTATTATTTTTTCCATGTTATATTTTTTGAAAACTGATTCCTTAAACGGAATGTTTGTTTGGTCCAGGGTAGTAAAAAGGGCAAATGTGGTGCCGAGGGACTGCTGCAGTGGGACTCGGAGAGAGAGAAGGTACTTCAGGCGCTCATTCAGCTCCTTCAGCTGGATATCCGTTTGCTCTGGAGCCTCTCTCTGGTGGAGGAGGAGTTCATCAGGTACTCTGCTGTCGATGCTTCATATAGGCGTGTTTCCACTGTTGGCACTTCAGGGTAATTTTACTGGAACTTGCTGGAATGTGCGCTTCTCCACTTCAGGGCCGACCGAACGGGTCGTTTTCAGGAACTTTCCTACCCGATCAGGGATAGATATGTGAAATGACCCGGTGGAGTGGCTGATCAGAATGTTTGGTTAACTCGCGCTAACTGATTGGACCTCAGTAGGAAGTGACATCAGCAGATGCCATCCAAAACAACTGGCACTTGTAAAATTAGAAGAGTTGCTTGTGAAGCAGAATGGAGGCACAAGAAGAAGAGCACCGACTGCGCTGGTAAAAAATGGTTGTTACTGAACTCCCAACAAAAACACAGTGGAGTCCTGTAAAAAACAAAGCTACTTCTGGTCATTGAACGCCACAGTTTACATCACACAGCTGCTCTCGTCCTCTGGATAAATAAAATTATGCCGGACTTCCACAGAATAAAACTTAATCTCACTGTGGTTGGTTTTTGGTGCTGATCACTGACATCATCCTCTGTGGAAGCGGTTGTGATATGCTGACATCTGTGGAAAGTCCGGAAAGTGCCGGGTTTGTATGGAGACACAGCAGCGGAGAAGACCAATCCACCTTATGTCCCGGTCAATCGACCCCACGCAGAATTCACCCTGAAGCTCCGACAATGGAAACTCGCCCACTGATTGTAAAATCGTACAAACTTGAATTTTAATTTCCTCGTAGCTGTGTCACCTGTTGCTGCTACAAGCTGTTGGAGAACCCAACTATTGGGCACGTCAAAAGCAAACCCACAAGAGATGGTATAATTCACCTGCTGGGGCTGTCGATCAAGAAGTACAATCACCTCCTAGGTTAGTGGAGCGCTCGTACGGAGCTCTGAACAGACGCGGCGTTAGCATCTGGTCTGAAGCTGCGTTCTCTACACTGTTGCAGGTGCCAGTGTGAAAGTGATCCAGTTGCTGCAGCACTTCGAGCAGTTGTCGTCCGTGTTTGCTCAAGCTGTGTTTGTGTGGAGCACGGAGTATGGAGTCCGATCCATCGTGGGAGAAGTCATCAGGTCGGTGCTTATTTAGTTTGTGATTTATAAAATGAAACTGATTGATTTTGTTTAAATGCATTTTAGACAACCAGAGTTCTCTTCCTCCCTGTGCCTCACAGGGAAATAGGTCAGAGGTCAAGCGAGGAGCTTGCCAGAGAGGGTTCTGGCGTGAGATCCTTCTCCTCCTTCCTGTCAGAACTCAGTGCCCTGGTACCTGAATTAATGATCCCAAACATCAGCGTCCTCATCACTCACCTGGAAGGAGAGGTGTGTGTCCTGAAAAATGTATTCACATATAGGGATGGGTACTGAATTCGGTACTCTTTAAGGTACCGACCGAATTCCACAGTACTGACCGAGCACCGATTCACTTCATTTGAAACGGTGCCTCGTTTCGGTACCCGTCCTTCATAACGAGAACTTGCCTAGACAGCTGCGCATGCGCAAGAGCGTTATGTCATCGGTCGCTGCGAGCGAGTTGTAAACAGAGCAGCATGGTAGAAAGAACGCACGCTAAAGCTTGGGTCCACTTCACTAAATGTGATGGGTAACTGGATGATGATGAAACCAGCGACAACGATCTAAGTGAGACATCCTCATCTTAATCTGCTCCGGTAGGTAAATAAAATGTTTAAGATAACGTTAGCTTGATTTGTTAGCTTCCATTCTGCTAATGGTGCGTTCGCTTTCTCCTCGGAACTCCGAATTTCCGACTAGAAGAACATGAACGCGCTCTAAAGTTTGGCTTCACTTTACTAAATGCGACGGGTGATTGGGTGAAGATGAAACCAGCGACAACGATCTAAGTGTGAGGCATCATCGTTTTAATCTGCTCCAGCAGCTAAATAAACTGTTTAAGGTAACGTAGCTTGATATGTTAGCTTCTATTGCCACCATTGTTATCAGCTAATGGTGCGTTCGCTTTCTCCTCGGAAATTCTAACTTCCCAGTAGGAAAAATCAAATGAAAAAAGACGGCAAAAGGAATGAAGATACACAGTAAATTTAGTTCACAGTAAGGATGTTTGCTTCAGTTTAATTATCAACTTATAAAACTACAAGGACGATGTTAAAATACAAACAGTTGAATGTTATTTATCGTGATATTTATCAAATATGGTTATATATTGAGAAAAATATATATTTAATTATAAAAGAGAATTAAAATATTAAACACTCAAAAGTATCGAAAATTGGTACTGTTAAGTACCAGTATCGATTCCTAGGTACCGGATCGATTCAAATGTCAAAGGTACCCATCCCTAGACACATATGGATAAAAAGTGGTTCTAGTTTAATTTCATTCATTACAGACTACAAGCTAAAATATTAGCTTTTCAAGCGTCTCCTGTGCTCCGCTTTGAGAAAGCGTTGTTTGTTTTTGATGTTTCCTTTGCCGTTTGCCCGGTGATGAGACCAAGGCGAATACGAGCTCACGGAACGAGAGCTGGGTCCTTTTTGCTTTGACTGGCGGGTAATCTTGGTAGTGCAGAGGAGGATTTCTGCTCTGCTGTAAGGGCCTGCCGACAGCAACTTGGCTCAACCCAAATTATTCCTCTACAGTCTTAGAGGAGTCATTTCTTGGGGTGATGCTGACAGTGTGTTTGCGTGCGTGTGTGTGTGTGTTTGCAAAAGGCAAAAAGTTCACCCATCCCTCTTTGCCGTTCCGTGAACGATGAGTTTCTTCTTTGGTAATCTGAGGGCAGAATCTTTTTCTAAAGCCATTTTCGATGTTTACCTTCACAAACTCATGGCTGCTGAATTATTTCCAGAGTCACACGATGCGTGTGGCCGTCTGCGAGGTGCTGGGCGAGATCCTCGTGCGAGTTCTGTGTGGCGACAGCTTAGACGAGTCCGGCAAAGCTGACCGTGACCGCTTCTTTGACATCCTGCAGGAACATCTGCACGACACACACTCTCATGTCAGAGCACGTGTGCTGCAGGTCTACACGCGCATCGTTAACAGTAAAGTAGGTTGTTTTTTTAAATCTAAGATGTGATTGGTGTGTTTTTGAATCACAACGGTAATAACAAAGTCTGCGTCCAGGCGCTGCCGCTGTGTAAGTACAGCGAGGTGATGGAGCTCGCCGTGGGGCGGCTGATGGACAAATCCATCAACGCAGTGAAGAGTGCCATCCAGCTGTTGGCGGCATTCATCGCACACAATCCATACAGCTGCAAGGTAACGTTCACAAGCACAAGTTCGCCGGTGGAAAATAAACTTTATTAAAACTAACCTTGATCCTGTTTGTTTTAGCTGAGCAGCGCCGATCTGAAGGCGCCTTTGGAGAAGGAGACGACTAAACTCAAAGAGATGAGGGAGAAACTGGCAGGGGAAGCTCCTGGTAATCAGATTACTTCATTCATTCTGACTAGGTTTTTCCCTGTGATGAGAGAAAGGTGAATACGAGCTCGCTAAAGGAGAGCTGGGCTCTTTGGGCTTTGGCTGGCAGGTAATCTCAGCGGTGCAGAGATGGATTTCTGCTCTGCTGTAAGGGCTGCTGACGGCGACCGGGCTCAACCCAGATTATTCATTAGAGTCAGAGTGGAGAACAGGGTGTCCGCGGGTCCTTAAAGTCTTAAAAAGTGTTAAATTTGATTTTCCATATTTAAGGCCTTAAAAATCCTTAAAAATTACAAATAATCCTTAAATACAGTTTCTTATGGTCTTAAATTACCAAATACCCAATAAAAAAGATTCTTTTATTTCTATAAAATGTTCATGAATTTCTAGTTGGTGTTCAGCATTTTTGTGTATGATGTTGGCGTAAGCGGAACCGTGCACATTCAGTTGGTTGTGAAAGGGGGCTATTTTTAGATGAGCACATTAGCTGGTTAAACTAGAGGGAGCTTGTGCCATGGGGAAGTGCAATTTTAATGGTGACTGGTTGGCTAATCCCACGTTCACGACGTGGTTTGCACCGGTTCCAGGCGATAGCTGGAAATTATAGCTTAAATTTAAAAAAATTGCTTCAATTTTGTCAAAGTGGCCTTAAAAAAGTCTTCAAAGTCTTAAATTTGGCTCCCTTAAACCTGCAGATACCCTGTGTGTGTGTGTGTGTGTGTGTGTGTGTGTGTGTGTGTGTGTGTGTGTGTGTGTGTGTGTGTGTGTGTGTGTGTGTGTGTGTGTGTGTGTGTGTGTGTGTGTGTGTGTGTGTGTGTGTGTGTGTGTGTGTGTGTGTGTGTGTGGTACATACTGAGGACCATTTTTCCTACAAAGTGAGGACATTTTTTTTGTTCCTCACTTTTATTTAGAAGCGTACCAGAAGCTCACTTTACCAGTTAGAGGTATTATGTGAATTAAGTTTTATGTTTATTTATTTGGAAGATGCTTTTATCCAAAGCGACTTACAATTTATAACCTATAGGGCATGTTGTGATCTGTGGGGGAAACCGGAGCACCCGGAGGAAACCCACGCATGCATGGGGAGAACACGCAACCCCACGCAGAAAGGCCGCAGCTGAGTTTCGAACCTGCAACCTTCGTGCTGTGAGGCAACAGTGCTAACCACTGTGCCACCATGCAGCCAAGTTTTCTTTAAGGTTAGGGTTAGGACTAGATCAGCGTTGGGGTTAGGGTTAGGGTTAGGGTTAGGCATGGTGAAATCACAAAAATGAATGGAAGTCAATGGAGGGTCCTCACTATGGTAGAAAGGTGTGTGTGTGTG
This sequence comes from Nothobranchius furzeri, assembly GCF_043380555.1. Lineage (NCBI taxonomy): Eukaryota > Metazoa > Chordata > Actinopteri > Cyprinodontiformes > Nothobranchiidae > Nothobranchius > Nothobranchius furzeri. The sequence goes on from NC_091745.1 coordinate 73,741,188, forward strand.
TGTGTGTGTGTGTGTGTGTGTGTGTGTGTGTGTGTGTGTGTGTGTGTGTGTGTGTGTGTGTGTGTGTGTGTGTGTGTGTGTGTGTGTGTGTGTGTGTGTGTGTGTGTGTGTGTGTGTGTGTGTGTGTGTGTGTGTGTGTGTGTGTGTGTGTGTGTGTGTGTGTCCAATTTGCTCTTGCTGATATGCTATGAAATATTTTTTTTCCAATTCTGATTCACATCTAAATTCAGCATCCCGGTCCAATTACTTAGTTGAGATGTTTTTTGATCAGAAATGGGGGGAAATAAAGTCTTTTCTATTTTGTTCATGTCCGCTTTAAAAATGTCACTTTGTCATTAATTAGGGGGTGAAGGCACATGCCTCCTGTTGCTATTTTAATTGGTCAATGCATTGTTTGACATTTTCTTTGCAGCTTTAGCATGAGTTGCTGTCACAGTATTGGAATATATATTTTCCGTTTTCTTCCTGCAGTGGCAGTGATCAAAGCGTCTGAGCTGTGGGCTGCCATGGAGCCTGAGCTCCTTGAAACAGCCAGGACAGCTCTGGAGCCCACGAGTGAAACGGAGAGAGAGGAGCAAGAGGACGAGGAAGACGGGGATCCGGAGGAAGAAAAGCCAGCAGAAGACGACAGAGCAGCTGCACTGAGGATAGCTCAGTTCCTTCGTGTCAACAAATACAGGTAATGCTAATCACCTGTGGAGACCTGAGTGAAAACAGACCCATCAGGGTTATTAAAGTTATCCAGCATCACACGATGTCACACGTACACACATTTGACGTGATTATCTGTGCACCTCCATCTTTCTGTAGGAAAGCTGTTCAGCTGTGTATACGAGCTCACAGTAGCTTTCCTGAATCTGAGATGTTTGCCTCCTTGTCTACACTCACCCCTGACAATCTGATGGATGCAATGGCGTTCATTTTTAAAGGTAAAACATGGATCTCTTGGAGTTCTCAGAGGAAGCAAAATTAGCCAAATAAACGTAATCCTGGTCGCTTTGGTTGATGAAATGTTTTTACGTTGACATTTCTATAATATTTGTCTTTTTAATGAAGTGAATTACAGATGTGGTTAAACTAATCTAGTCAGACGGCGCAGATGTCCACCAGCACTGTGCCTAACTGTTCAGTCGTAACCGCGGAAACAAGCAAGCAGTTTAATTCATGCATGTTTTTGTCTCGATGAGATGTCAGTTCAATTAATCTTGTTTAAATTGCTCCCATAAATTATAACATTATGGCCGACAGGCAGAAATAAATCAGTGCTCGTCTTATTTAAAGGGGCATTATGGAAGTTTGACAGCTAAAACATGTATAGAAATAATAAATGTCTTCTTCATACATTCTCCTGCAATGCCCTGGTCCTGTAGAATGAGCCCTGGCATTTTTACTGTGATTGCCTGTTTTTCTGTAAAATCACAGAAAAAGAGAGATGCTCGGGTCGAGCAGGCTGCTTAATGCACGTTCACGCTCAGGCATAGCCCGTAGCGTTTGCTATCCGTAGCTTTAGCAGCAGAGAGAGAGGTAGTGCCACTTTGTCGCTGTTCCTAACGCCTAGTGATGAACCTAGCTACATTTCTGAGGACCCTTAGTTACTTTCTTCTAGATATTTCCTGCAAATTAGCAACAAAATAGCCATTTTCGCTCCAAACCGTTCTTTGGTTTGACATTTCAGGTGTCATCAAGGGTATAAAAGTTACAGATACCTTGAATGCTACTAGAGTGTAGCTCACCTTGTAAGATGTCTGACTCTCATGCAAAAGACCTGGGTTTGAATCTGGTTGTGAACATAGTTCATTTAAGTTTCCTTTTTACATTAATGGTATATTTTTTTACAGTAAGATGCCCAAATTTTTATTTGAGACTCGCCGAACGGCATTGAATTCACAGATAAAAAAGATGTGGGTTCAACTTTCATTTTGGAACAATTTTTCAAGCAAGGGAAGGGAATGATCTGAGCATGCAGGAGGACTGACCCATCTTAAACCTTTGTCGGCTGTGCTGAAGAGAAAGGTACAGAACCAAATTATTTAATTAATTAGCTGCATGTTCTCCTGTCCTCCGACACACACACACACCATCACACACAAGGGACTGTCTCAGCTGTTATTTTCGTTAAGGAGTGTGCACGTACAGCATGCGCACCTCGTGCACGAGCCTACTATTGAAGCTGCCGTTACGCTTTTGGCCTGAGGGGGCAATCACGAGCATAAAAATTCAAAACTCCGTAAAGTTTCTTTAAAGAGAAAGCCCCCCCTCAAAATTTAGCAACTCAGCACCGCTCTCTCCGCCAGGCGACGCCTCCTTTTGGAGCATTTTTTTTAAACCAGAAGTGTGTGTGGAGTTCGACTCGGGTAAGAGTTGACGTACTCTCCTTATGGGCGTTGCCTTGACGTTTGCCATGCTGCACCACAGAGCAGTACCTCCCTACAGTCTGAGTTCACCCCATCCCAACTCCACTTTCAGTCCGAAACCCTTCCACAATGACCCCTAAAGCCTTTCTGCTAATGTTTCCATTCCAGACTTCCCAGGTGGCCGTAATGTTATTATGGATCATAAAAGTAAATGAGTTTTTATTTTGACATGAGTGATCACTTCCTTCCTGCTGGTATTTAGTTTGATCTAAAAGCGTGAGATTTACAGAAAGCTTGTAAATGTTGTGGAGGGTTTATTTTAACGCGCCAGCTGACGCGGTTCCGCTGTCAGTAATTAATCCACGGTGTTCCCCTCAGGCTCCGGTGAAGATTCCTCTGAGCTCAGCCAGAATCTGCCACCTACCCCTGTAGAGGAAGAGAAAGAGGGGGAGGATGGCGAGCTGAAAAAGCAGGAGATGCTTGTGCAGTACTTGAGAGACACAGAAACTTTTGCCTTACAAGTGGAGAGAGCAATTTCTGTCATCAACAACATGCTCTACTGGAAAATAACCTCAGGTAGACGGTCTCGTCCACTGACGTCTCCGTTTGTCATTTCAGTGTACTAGAGATGAAGTAGCACAGTCTGAGATTTAGTTTTTGTTTATTCTTAGTGGTCCAGGAAGCAGTGCAGTTCTGTGTGACTGTGTGCGAGTTCAGTGTTGCTAACTCTATTAGCGGCGTGAGGAAGATGCTACCTCTGGTCTGGTCCACTGATGCGGCCATTAAAGACGCCGTCGTTCAGGCCTACAGACGCCTGTATCTGAACCCTCAGGGAGACACGATCAGGTCTGTTCCGCTGCTTTTTCACTATTTAATGATGAAACCGTTCCGTTCCTGTTCCAGGGTATCTGCGGGTCCTTAAAAAGTCTTACATTTGGCTCCCTTAAACCTGCAGATACCCTGTGTTCACATTCTTCATACTTGGGTTTAACAAGTAGGTTTGGTTAATGGCTTCACTTCTTATACCTTTCACATAAACCCGTAAACATTTTGTTTGCCTTCTGGATTGTTTTGCAAGCATGTAGAATAAAATCTGGGCCAAAATGAAAATCAAATAGGACGTAGTACGTGGTGAGAACCATGTCTGTGTGGTGTTTTTGTTAGGATGAAAGCCCAGACTCTCATCGACAGCCTCTCTGAACTGATGGTGGATGCATCTCTGGGAACCATCCAGTGTCTTGAGGAAATAGTGAGTAATAATTACTCGCGTATGAATCATTTAAATCTTTTTTATTTCTGCACCCTTATAAAAGCACATTTTTGCATAATGCTGGGGAGCATCTAAATGTTCCACAGTGTGCACTAAAGGGATTTTCTATGGAGATGTTTTGAATGTAAACGCTTGAAGCCTATAAGGAATGGTGTAACTGTGCATTCATGTCTCCGTAGGTGCAGGAGTTCTTTGGCAGCGGCAGCAATCTCCAGTCCACGGTGATTCAGGTCTTGTGGGAGAGATTTACCGGAAAACGCGAAACGTCGGTCTTACACAAGAGAGCTGCGGTGCTGCTGCTGGGCATGGCTGCACGGTAAACTCCTGAAGCCTTTTGTCCTCCTGCAATACACAAAACATCTAAATAAAGTTTTGTTTAAGTCTGCTCAGACTGTCAAACGTGACTACATCCACTGTGACCTTAGTGTGATGTGTTGTTCATGTAGCAGAGCTAATGAAGGATTCAATTCAATTTTATTTATAAAGCGCCAAATCACGACAAGAGTTGTCTCAAAGTACTTCACATAGTAAACATTTCACTTCAGGTCAGTTCATTAAGCCAATCAGAAATAATGTTTCCTATATAAAGAACCCAGCAAATTGCATCAAGTCACTGACTAGTGTCAGTGACTATACAGCAATCCTCATGCTAAACAAGTATATAGCGACAGTGGAGAGGAAAACTCCCTTTTAACAGGAAGAAACCTCCAGAGGATCCTGGCTCAGTATAAGCAGCCATCCTCCACGACTCACTGGGGATGGAGGAGACCGAGCACGCACACACACACACACACACACACACACAGCAATGTGTCTATGGTTACATTGTGATTGCTTAGTAAATATTGTATTTAGCGAGAGATACACTTTATTGTATGTATCCTAGTGGATCTATGATTAAACGGATAAACTAGTAGTAGCACATCCAACGTCAAGGAAAGCAAAAAGTTATTATCAGGAGAGGGAGAATGTTTTAGTGGTTAGCAGCAGTGTGTTAAGCCTGGTTTATGCTTCTCCGTCAGCTCCGCAAGGGACAGACACGCACGGATTGACGGAAGCGTTTTGCTCTTTTACTTCTCCGTCTCCTGGAGAGTGTTGCAAAGCAATTGCCCGGCAGGACAACAGAGGGCGTAGCGCTGTTCTGTGGTATCCTGTCATGTATCGGTCCAAGATCGTTTGTTTATATTGTGTTTTTTGTGTATATAAGAGACTTTCAACACGGACATATTTGTCTCTCATTCTCCCACCGCTTCTTGCGCTCCCCACCTCTAAACCCACGTTTCCTGTCATTTCCGTCCACAAATAAAACGCTTGCTGCGCATCTTTTCACTTCTCCAGTCACGGGAGGATTAAACGTTCATATTTTTAGAGTTTTTTCGCGAGGTATTCTTCAAGCTTCTCCGTGTCTGCCGCTAGTTAAACTCGGCTCTCTTTGCAATGGCGGCGCTGTAAACAAAAGTGGCGTCCTGACCAATCACAAGCTTGCGTAATCCGTCTCATTCGACGGATGTTTAAAAAAGTGGGCTCGACTCCGTACGTACTTGCGTGCCTGCCGGGGCCCTACACAAGGACGGATAATGGCGTTGCGTTTGCTCCGCACTGACGCAGACGGAGAAGCATAAATCAGGCTTTAGACGATGGGGCCACCACAGCTCAGCAGAACATCATTGTAGCTTCTTCTGGGAAGAAAAAACACTTAGAGAAAAAATAAAGTTAACAGCTGAAATTGCAGAAAATAATACAGTTAAAGAGCAGATTGTAGAAGAAAGTAGTCAAGTGTGAAAAGTGGTCAGTGTATCCTCCAGCTGGTGCTCTTGTTTCAAGTAGAATTCAGCCAGCAGAGAGGGGAGCAGCAGACAGCAGGTTTTGGCATATTACTTCCTGTTGTCTGTGAAGGTTCTTACTTATTACTTCCTGTTATTCGGACATCTCTTCTCTGATTGGCTAACAGCAACACGACTCGCATATGGATAAAAAGTGGTTCTAGTTTAATTTCATTCATTACAGTCTACAAGCTAAAATATTAGCTTTTCAAGCGTCTCCTGTGCTCCGCTTTGAGAAAGCGTTGTTTGTTTTTGATGTTTCCTTTGCCTTTTGCCCGGTGATGAGACCAAGGCGAATACGAGCTCACGGAACGAGAGCTGGGTCCTTTTTGCTTTGACTGGCGGGTAATCTTGGTAGTGCAGAGGAGGATTTCTGCTCTGCTGTAAGGGCCTGCCGACAGCAACTTGGCTCAACCCAAATTATTCCTCTACAGTCTTAGAGGAGTCATTTCTTGGGGTGATGCTGACAGTGTGTGTGTGTGTGTGTGTGTGTGTGTGTGTGTGTGTGTGTGTGTGTGTGTGTGTGTGTGTGTGTGTGTGTGTTTGCAAAAGGCAAAAAGTTCACCCATCCCTCTTTGCCGTTCCGTGAACGATGAGTTTCTTCTTTGGTAATCTGAGGGCAGAATCTTTCTCTAAAGCTATTTTCGATGTTTACCTTCACAAACTCATGGCTGCTGAATTATTCATGGCAAACTGACTCTGTTTGCAACGTTGATGTTTCCGTTTTCACAAATGAAACAAGTCTGAAGGAGTTCTGCTGTGTGGTGGAGTTGATAATGCTAACAGTTAGCTTCTACTGGCTGAGATGCTAAGTCATCAACGGCTCCCTGTCGCGAGCCAAGCTGGGTGAGTTCATGAATGCTAATTTACAGGGCGGCGTAGATCTGAGTGTTTTCCTGTCTTTTCTGTCGGCGGCTAAAATCAGGAAAGCGGGGTAGAAGACTGTTTTCAGGTTTAGCCTGCGTGCAAACTCAGTCACCGATCATATTTATAAAAAGCTAAACAGTTTTTCAGTGAACTTGGTCTTTACATTTTTCCTTCAAAATAAAAAACAAAATCTTTCTGGCAATTAAGACTTTTAGTGAAGGAATTAAACAGACAGAATCAGTAACTTTACTTTATTTCCAACTTGATTAGTCATTTAAACAAACTAATCTGGGCACCGAACATTATTTCTGTTTATCACATTCCACAGGCTTTGGTTTTTACCTGTTGGTAGGGAAAAAACCTACATCAGGTGCTGTTGCTGTCTTGATAATAACCCGTTTCAGTCCGGCCTCAGCGACTTAAAATTCAGCAAATCCTCATTAGGCAGAGCACAAGCCCAGCCTCTGCTCTTCTTCGCTGTAATCGAAGTCACGACCGAATAACCAGGCTTCTAGCCAGGACCTTTTCTATTAGAGAGTAAAGGGTATCTGCAGTCTGCCCACACTGCTGCTTCCTCATCCAGCATCGGCAGAACTCATAACCTATTAAACCTTCCGTGCTTTTCCTAACTTGCCCTCCTACGTGCATTATCCAGGCACACAGGCGAGGCCAGCATGGAGTCCATGGGGTGATGGAGGGCAGTGTTATTACCTGGTTTTGCATAAAGATGTGGTCATTAGGGAATAAAAAATGTAAGCTTTAGCGTGGTGTTCTTTTAAGTGTGTATGCTGTGTGCAACTGTAACAGGGAGGAGCGAGAGGTGGTGCTCAGTAACTTGGACACACTTTGTTCAGTGGCTCTGGGAGAAAAAGTGACTGAAGACTTCCTTCTAGCAAGAGACACGGTTCTGACCATCTGCAGCATCACTGACCACGTCAGGGTAAGAGTGTCAGCCATGTTTTGTTTCCATCTCAGTTAAGTGTGCCCGACCCCTACCTAGCATGTTTTAGATGTTTCCTAGTTTTAGTACACTTGATCTGCATCATTGGTAGGGATGTTCCCATCACATTTGTTTGCTCCCAATAAGAGTCCGAGCAATTTGACTTTGATCTGCCAGTACCAAGTCCCATTCAGATACTTCAGCAAAGCATCAAAATAAGGAAAAAGGAAAACACATCCTTTAAATTTCACTTATTTAGTACATTTATTGTTCAAATAAAAATATTTTAATATGAATATATTCAGAAGTAACATCATTGCTCATATTTCAAATTGTTCACGTCACGAAATTGCAGCTGAGTGATGCACGTCCTTTCGAAAGGGCAGGCATGCAGCGCCGTGGCAGGCGCCTTTTTCTCTGCACAACACCTGTAGCAGCGTGGCTACAGCAGACTGTAATTCTGTCCAGTGGCACTTTCTCTTTTACGCCGGGGACACACCGGCCGTGGAAGCGCCGCGAAAATGGGACCGCCTTCATTCGGCGCCCTTGTTAAGCTATTCTATAGACCACATGGGCCGCCAAAGCGCCGCGAATCGCCTCGCGCCGGCGCTCCAGCCTGCGCCGTGCAGCGATCATTTGGGCTTCTACTCTATTTTTTCGCGAGCCGTGGGTGAATCGCGTCAATTCTGGCAGGAATTCAAACCTAGACATAGAGGCAGGCCGGTAAATTTAATAAAATAAAGCATTTCAAAATAAAATTCCGCAATAGTCAAATGTGTTCGTAATCAGATACTGCAGAAAAACCGCACGAACACACACACACATACACACACATCGAACTTGTGTGCGTGTGTGACCACGTGAAGGGGGTGTGGTTTTGGGTGTCTTTTCACCGGAGCAAACGGGACAGAGGCAGAAAGTCTGAGGCAAGCAGTTAATATGAATGACTTTAAATTAATTATGGAAGTTGAGAAACACAAGGAGCTGTACGACCCCCGAAAAACGTGGTTATTTACGTACCCATGTCGGAAGAAACTGCTAGGATACAGCTGCAGAACTGGAGCGGGTTCCAAGAGATTCAACTGGCAGAAACAACCATACCATAGGTTCATACCATAGGTTCACACACACACACATACACACACACTCAAACGTAGAGGAAAAGAGCTGAGAAAAGGCAGAGAGGAAATGGAGGACACCAAGTGGTAAAAAGAAAAACTACAGCCGAGGCGCGCCTCGACTGGGGCGCGTCTAATCTGAACTGAGGAGCGGCGAGCAGCGGCCGAATTTCGTGAGCAATTCGCTTCTCGGCGCTTCTGCGGCCGGTGTGTCCCCGGCGTTGGAGCATCTTTCAGTGTTGACTGACTCTTTGGGAGACGGTGGCACAGGAGTTAAGCGCTCGCCCCGTAATCGGAATGTTGCAGGTTTGAGCCCCGCTCAGTCGGTCGCTGTCGTTGTGTCCTTGGGCAAGACACTTAACCCACCTTGCCTGCTGGTGGTGTTCGGAGGGACCAGTGGCGCCAGTGCTCGGCAGCCTCGCCTCTGTGGCTACATCGTAGCTCATCCCCACCAGTGTGTGAATGTGTGTGTGAATGGATGAATTGGGGGGGGGGTTCCAGGACTCTAGAAGGCACTATACCAAATACAGGCCATTTACTGTGTTTCTGTCTGAGGTGCTGCAGCGAACTGTGGCTTTTAGTGGAAAACTGGGACTTAATGGAGAACAGTGATCTGCTTTGTCGACACCTAAGCAACCAGTTTGTTTGTACTCACCGCCCTGGTCGTTCCATCTGGTTGTTTCATCATTAGAACGGCGCCATTTTGAAGAAGTAAACAATCTGAAAACCCATTTTGTTACTGGTGGTGGTTTATCGAGCAGTCTGAAATCAGTCACATTCTGGCTTGGTTTTTGGGAGCTCCTGAAGATAAAGTCCAACAATTTCTGGCTATTCTTCAGGAAGACTGGACAGGTATCCTGTTCCTCTTGCAGACAAAAGTCCATTTGTGGGTTCCAGGCATTTAAAGTTCAGACTAGATGAGAAAGAAATCACTTCTTCATAACTGGAGATTAAATTCCCTGCTTGCTACACAGAAAGACTGGGTGTTAGTGTTTACAGTCCAGGGGAGGAGGGGGCAGGTTGGGAACTTCCTCAATGGGAAGTGGCAGGTCAGATGTTATAAGCCCATCCAGCTGTTTTACAATAGCAGACCAGGAGTAGGTTCATGTGTGGAGCCAAAAACCACTTTGGAGGTGTTTCTGATGCGAAAATGACAATAAAACGTGGTCCTTTAATAAATCACATCTATATTTTTTACTTTCATTTGGTTTGTAGATTATTTATCAGGAGGTAAAATAAACTTAATGTTCGTTTTTCGGCCTTAACCACTGAGAAAACAAAGTTTAAGACTATGTGTTTATGTTTTTGGTGTTGAATGCATCTCGACACAATTATACCAACACTCTGGTTTAAAACTAAGATTTATAATGTAAATTATGAAATAGTTTTCCAATAGTGCTTTTCTCATAATAGATCCCTAATTTTTGACACATTTACAATTACAGGCATCAGTTTGACAAACTCGAGTTTATTAAAGTTTAACATGTTTTTGTCCTTTTTGTCATTTCCACCAGCAAACTAAAGGGGCTCCTTTCAGGCTTCCTCAGGAGCACCAGCTATTCAGCAGCCTGACTCAGGCTGTTGCAGAAGGTAAACGACCAAAATGGGACCTTTTCTTTAGATGTATTTGTTGTAGTTTCCGCTACCTGTGGTTTCATCCTCTGATGTCTTTTCTGTATTCGCCCCAGGTGTGGTGATGGAAGACCCATACTGGCAGAGCTTCATGGAACAGGCTGTTCGTCTCATCTACTTCCTGGCTGAATCCCCAGACCAGCTGTGCTCCCGGCTGCTCCAGCGATGCGCTCGCCTTTTGCTTGACCAGATTGCAGAAGGTGGCGAAGTCAACAAGGACGTTGGCCAATTGCAGGATGGATCTCTAGAGGCCAGTGAGCAAGGTCGGCCCTGCTGTCTTAGCGGCCGATGCCGCGTGGCTCGTCTTGACGATTTGTTAACACGCGTAATTAAACATCGCCACGTGGTTCTTTTCTCTCCTGCAGTGAACTGTGTGTGTCTGGCCCAGCTTTTGGCTCTCTGTGGATGCGTGGCTTTTTGGCAGGTTTCTCACCTTGAGCGCAGCGTGAGCGCTGAGCTGCGGAGAAGGAGAGGGGAGACCGAGGAGAGGGAGGAGAAGGAAAAAGGACCGGCCAGTAAAGCTAAGGTAATAAGATGCTGTACAGGTTGGACAAGCAATAGATCTGTGTCCTATTAATGATTTAAATGTAAAAGCTAATAATAAACTTACTTATGTGGAAGAGGATTAAGCTTGGTTTATGCTTGACTCATTCACTGTCCGCGCGGTGATGCGGCTCGCGGATGGAACGCGCTTCACAACTCGCAGCTTTTATGGTTCATGTGGCTTGTCTCTGCGGTGAGCCAATATTCTCCCAAACTGTAGGGGGCAGCATGGAGCTCTACGGCATGCATCCAACTACACCATAGTAGAAGTAGAAATTACTGTTGTTTACAACATGGCATTTCAGCATTTTTAACAGCGCCCTCATCTTTTCCGACAGTGCGAGCCATTTCTCTCCAAGAATTATTAACTACATGTTGATCACGGTGATCTCTGAGAGCTGAATCATACAAATGTCTGTATTTACGAACCTCTGCCATACTAGTTCTTGCCGGTCTGCCATGTTTTTCTGCGTCCGTCTGTCCGCGTGGTTAGAAATTTTCCGAGGTGCGCGTTGCGGAACTCTTGGGCCGTGCGGAGACGCGGTGGAGGGGTGTGGTTGTTAAAATGACGCAACTTTTCCGTGCGGACCTTGCGGACGCGTCAAGCATAAACCAACCTTTAGGGCCACTGAGAAAAGAAAAACAGAATTCGGTCTCATTTTGTTTTCAGTGACCCTTAAGCCTGGTTCATGCTTCTCCGTCAGCTCCGCAAGGCACAGACACGCACAGATTGACGGAAGCATTTTGCCCTCATACTTCTCCGTCTCCTGGGGAGTGTTGCAAAGCAATTCCCCGCCAGGACAACAGAGGGCGTAGTGCTGTTCTGTTGTATCCGGTCCAAGATAGTGTGTTTTATATACAAAAAAAAACACAATATAGAGACTTTTTAACAGACTCTCTCATTCTCCTCCACCTCTTCATGCACTCGCCACCTCTAAACCCACGTTTCCTGTCATTTCCGTCCACAAATAAAACGCTTGCTGCGCATCTTTTCACTCCTCCAGTCACGGGGAATTTAATGTTCATGTTTTTAGAGTTTTTTCGCAAGGTATTCTTCAAGCTTCTCCGTGTCTTCTCCGTATCCTCAGCTCTCTTTATGTTTTTGAGGGCGCAATGGTGGCGGTGTAGACGACAGCGGCATCCTGACCAATCACAAGCTTGCGTTCTCCGTCTCGACTGACGAATGTTTAGAAAAGAGAGCTCGACTCCGTCCGTCCTTGCGGAGCTCTCCGGCAGGCCCGCAAGGACGTTGCGTGTGTCCGCACTGACGCAGACGGAGAAGCATGAATCAGGCTTAATCCTCTTCCTTACAGATCACACCATAGGTGCAGTTTGAATTTATGCACGCGTCTACCTTTAAAGGGACTTAACGGAGTTTTGAATTTTTATGCTCGCGATTGCCCCCTCAGGCCAAAAGCGTAATGGCAGCTTCAATAGTAGGCTCGTGCACGAGACGCGCATGCTGTACGTGCACACTCCTTAACGAAAATAACAGCTGAGACAGTCCCGTGTGTGTGTGGCCCGGAGGACAGGAGAACGCGCAGCAAATCAATATTAAATAATTTGGTTCTGTACCTTTCTCTTCAGCACAGCTGACAAAGGTTTATGATGGGTCGGTCTCCTGCATGCTCAGATCATTCCCTTCCCTTGCTTGAAAAATTGTTCCAAAATGAAAGTTGAACCCACATCTTTTTATCTGTGAATTCAATGCCGTTCGGCGAGTCTCAAATAACAATTTGGGCATCTTACTGTAAAAAAATATACCATTAATGTAAAAAAGAAACTCTAAATGAACTATGTTCACACCCAGAATCGAACCCGGGTCTTCTGCATGAAAGTCCGACATCTTACTAGGTGAGCCACACTCCAGTAACATTTACAGTATCTGTAACATTTATATCCTTGATGACACCTGAAACGTCAAACCAAAGAACGGTTCGGAGCAAAAATGGCTATTTTGTTGCTAATTTGCAGGAAATATCTAGAAAGTTCTACAGAAAGTAGCTAAGGGTCCTCAGAATTGTAGCTAGCTTTGTCACTAGGCGTTAGGAACAGCGACAAAGTCGCTGAGTTGGCACTACCTCTCTCTCTGCTGCTAAAGCTACTGATAGCAAATGCTACGGGCGATGCCTGAGCGTGAACGCGCATGAAGCAGCCTGCTCAACCCGAGCATCTCTCTTTTTCTGTGATTTTACAGAAAAACGGGCAATCACAGTAAAAATGCCAGGGCTCATTCTACAGGACCAGGACATTGCAGGAGAATGTATGAAGAAGACATTTATTATTTCTATACATGTTTTGGCTGTCATACATCCATAATGTCCCTTTAAAGAGGCGATGTTTAGTTTTTACCTTTCATTTCTGGAAATATCCATCAAAATTTTGTTGAAAATGAATGAAATGATGCCCAGCTGTTGAAAAGTATTGGTGGCTTTGTAACATATAACCATTAAAATCTGTTTTAAAATACATGGGAGCGGGTCTGAGTCTCTGGGCGAGGCCATATTAGTTGCCATGTTTCCTTCTACGGGAGCCCATCAGGGCAAAATGCATTTACTGATTTGTAACAAACGGTAACAAAACCTTTGTCATTCTTCGTTGTTTTACACATTTCCCTCTTCACTTGTTGCCAGTGATGAAAGTTTTGCTAAAGTTTGCACTCCCCAGGGCTTTTTGACCCCAATGGGCATCCGTTGGTACGGTCTCATTCCAACACAAAAGTACTGCTTTCTTGCAATGATTTAGGTATCTACTGCCCCCTATCGCCAGGAAAAATGCACACTGTCACTTTAAATGGGATACGTTGGTAAGCCCGAGTGTTGTCACTGAACTAAACAGATACTTCCCTGTTACTTGGAGATTAAACATGGAGCCCAAACCACCTAATGTCTGCTGAGGCGTTCGATGCTCGGGACGTTTCTCAGCAGAATGCCTCCATGATGAGATTCGTGTTCGACAGAGTTAGATGAGTGATGGCACGTAATTGTTCAGCCTATCAGGAGAAGGGAAGATAAATGTTCCCTTAATCACCTCTGGAGGATGTTCATCACTGTTATTTGTATTTGTTTATTTATTATCCTTTTCTCTTTTTTTCTCATCATCTTGAAAGCCAGAGGTGGACTCACTCACTCACTCACTCAGCCACATCTCTTGCGTTGGGCTCATAAATCACTCTGATGTGCTTTTGTTGAACTAAAGGGTTTGGAGTTGATCGTGTGTGTTGGTCCTGAGTAAAGTATGAGGAATGAAAAACGCATTAAAGACGACAACCGTCCGCTGTGGGCGGTTACGGAGAGGCAGTCAGAGGGTTGAGCGTCGTGCTACTTCAGCTCTGAATATTAAAGATGATCGTTTACTCTTCGTGCCCACATCTTTTCCTCTTTTATTTTTTCTCTCAGACAGTCTGATGGGAATCTGCGACCTTGTCGCCACAAACTACTTATCTGGGCTGGAAGCCACGACGGCCCGCTAAAGAGGTTTTCTGTCCGACGTGGTCGACGCTAGCGACCTCTAGTCATGAAGCCTAAAGCATCTTAGCTATTCTGGGTGTTGTGAGAGTGGATGAAAAGAAACGGTGAGGAATGATTAAAATGTGAAACATCTAATGACTTTAGTTGGAGTCAGACTCAGACTGATGAGTGCGGGACTCGGTGCACGGTGTGAGCAATCAGCCCCATGAGCTGCAGGAGTTGTAGTCGTCAACCTTTCGCTCTCGTGCAAATTTTCCTGAATTGAAGCAAAAAAAGGTGCTCAAATTTTTATTCATGGGGTATTTTAAAGGTTTTGTTGAATTGGATTAATGGGATTTAATTTTTTATCAGCAGGTGGTCGGTGAAAGCGCCATGGAGGAGGAGCTTGGGCTGATCGGTGCCTCGGCTGAGGATACAGAAGCTGAACTCATCAGAAAAATCTGTGAAACGGAGCTACTGGCTGGTAAATAAACTCTTAATAAGTCTCTGTGGGCAGTTCATTTATAGCTTCTCTGTTCAGTCACCTCCGACACGCAGCAACTATAATATACGACTGATGCAAACAATGAAATGCTCACTTCTAATGCTGAGTCATCTCTATATTGGTTTATTTAAAATCCCTCCTAAATCTGTTTAGAGGAAAACCTGCTGAGTGCTTTCCTTCCTCTGCTGGTGAAAGTCTGCAGCTCCCCAGGACATTACTCCCACCCTCAGCTCACCACGGCTGCGTGTCTGGCGCTCTCACAATACATGATGATAAGGTACATGATTATTTTATTATCAGTGATGAAATCGCTTGATGTAAAGATTACCAGTTCGAGGCCAGCGCCGAGCATAAACACCAGCGGATTGTTTTTATTCCTGCAGCCTTCTGTGGTGAACAAAAGCAGCAGATTGTTAAATTTATTCATTCTTAGGTGATTCTTTTTCCTTCAAAACTTCACTAAACCTCCTGAAGCAATTAAATTGTTCATTTTCTTGAACATAATTTGAATCAGAATAACTTTTTGTTCGGATTGTGTTTTCCCACATGGTCGTTTAAGAGATCAAAAGCACTTATCCATTAGGGTTAATTAACTTGTTGCCACGGGAACAATAAAAAGGCTGAATTATTAAAAGTTTTAAAGAGTTTTTAAGTTTAAAATGACTCCAGACACCTAAATATAAGTTCTCATCGTCTTTTTGATAATTAAATGTTGTAATTTTCTACGTTTCCCTTCTCTCAGCCCATCGGTGTGTGAAGAAAACGTCCGTCTCATGTTCACGGTGCTGGAAAGGTCCACTCTCCCTGTGGTGAGGGCTAACGCCATCATAGCCCTGGGTGACCTCACAGTCCGCTTCCCAAACATCTTGGAGCCCTGGACGCAGAATCTCTATGCCAGGTAATTCGGCGCAGCCCGTTTCGATCCGTGCGGTAATCTGTTCAGTGTCAGCACCTTGTCATTGTTCCTGTAGCGACACAAGCTTTAATTTTCTAGATCATCATCGTATCCTCCTCAGATAAGTTGGTTTCATCATAAGAAAAAAGCCTCAGCTGAGTGGGCGGACTGTAAGTGAAGTTTAATTCCAGCAAACATCTACCACCCCCCCCCCCCCCCCCATCTTTGTACACTTGAGCCATGTTTGTCGGAGTCCCACCACCGCTCAGCGTGACGTTCCTCTCAGCCGGTGGAGTGTGGCCGCTGTCGGAATGCTCCAGTGAGCCACATGATGGGAAAAGTTTACTCTCTCGTCACGACTCCCCTAATGGAGGGGGCACAAACTTTGAGATGATCCATCTGTTGGCAAACTCCCGATTCTAACCTCTGGTTGCTATGGGAACTGGACGTTTTTTCATCACTTGAAAATATTACGATGCGTGAACTTGGGTGGAGCCCTGGACCACATCAGGAGACGAACACTTTAATTACTGCTGTTTTATAGGTTGTGACTTCAACCAGCCGCCACTCTCCTGTAATTGTATGGTGCGGCTGGGAAAGCGGGAGAGGAATATTATTGGATGGAGTTGAGATTCTGCAAAGGTTCAAGCTTATAGCCACCTTTTGTTTTAAAAGCACTTAACCGTGTGGGTTTCCAGCTGCAGCTGAAGTTCTGTTTTAATTATTATGGAAGATAATGTTCACGTTGAGGTTTTCTGGACATGTAAAACATTATTTTCTTTAATGCGTCGCCGCCTTCGTAGCGTTTTCTACACGATAAGCATTTTTTAAGCGTTCCCTAATTGTCTCCCACACACAAACACCTCCGCTGTTGTCGAGGCTGCTGCCCTGCCGCCTCCTGATAAGCGTATTAAGAATTAATTGCCCTGCTAATTGCTGTTGTAAGCTTCTGCATTGGCATGTGGAAGTAGCATGTACTAGTGTGTGATCCTCTGCCAGTATTCCTGCGCTCTGGTGCAAATGAGAAATGGTTAATGAGTTTCTTTTGTTGTCGCTTTTGGAGAAGGTGAATCTAAATTGGCCTTCGGGTGCAACACAACCTGTCCAGTCCACCGTATGCAGACGAGGCTGTGACTGCTTGGTTTCTGTAGTCTTGGTTGTTTGTTTTTACTTAAACCCACATGTAACAGAACTCAGGCTGACGGCTCAAACTGCAGCTTACATGGTACACTTCGTCAGTTAGCAGTGATTCCTGGAGCAAACGGAAGTAACACAAAAGTCTCTGATTATTAGCTTTAATCATTTTAGCATTTTGCTACAGAAATAAAATCTGAATATTTGAAGCAAAAGTAATGTACAAAAATATTTTATTTACTTTAGGAAAATGGCAAAATATGAAACGTGTGTCTGAACATGAAAATGATCTACCACCCCTAATTCCTTCATTAGCTGCTGATGGTAACTCTTGGATTGGAAAAGTCAATCAATTGCACATCTTACGGTGGAATTAGCGTCCATGGACTCACCCATCTTGTCTCGTGACCAGGAAGGTTGTAATTGTTAGCATCCAGGAGAGAGCAGAGCGCGTCCCGACTAGCGAAAGCTAATCATTAGCATTAGCTACTCTACTAAAAAGCAGAACTCTTCCAGACTTAACATAAAATGTCAATGTTGCAGAGCAAACTGAGTCAGCCACGTTATGTGCACACTCCTTAACGAAATTAACAGCTGAGACAGTCCCGTGTGCGTGTGTGTGTGTGTGGCCCGGAGGACAGGAGAACATGCAGCTAATTAATTAAATAATTTGGTTCTGTACCTTTCTCTTTAGCACAGCCGACAAAGGTTTAAGATGGGTCAGTCCTCCTGCATGCTCAGATCATTCCCTTCCCTTGCTTGAAAAATTGTTCAAAAATGAAAGTTGAACCCACATCTTTTTTATCTGTGAATTCAGTGCCGTTCGGCGAGTCTCAATAAAAATTTGGGCATCTTACTGTAAAAAAATTCACACCCAGAATCTAACCCAGATCTTCTGCACGGGAGTCTGACGTCTTACTAAGTGAGCTAAAGCGCCAGTCACGTCCTTTGTATCTGTAACATTTACAGGTGCTGGCCAGTAAATTAGAATATCATCAAAAGGTTGAAAATATTTCAGTAATTCCATTCAAAACGTGAAACTTGTACATTATATTCATGCAATGCACACAGACCAATGTATTTCCAATGTTCATTACATTTAAATTAGATATTCATAAGTGACAACTAATGAAAACTCCAAATTTGGTATCTCAAAAAATTAGAATATTCTGAAAAGGCTGAATATAGAAGACACCTGCTGCCACGCTAATCAGCTGATTTACTCAAAACACCTGCAAAGGCCTTTAAAAGGTCCCTCAGTCTTGTTTTGAAGGCACCACAATCATGGGGAAGACTTCTGACTTAACAGCTGTCCAAAAGACAATCATTGACACCTTGCACAAGGAGGGCAAGACACAAAAGGTGATTGCTAAAGAAGCTGGCTGTTCGCAGAGCTCTGTGTCCAAGCACATTAACAGACAGGCGAAGGGACGGAAAAAATGTGGTAGAAAAAAGTGTACAAGCTCTAGGGATAACCGCACCCTGCAGAGAATTGTGACGACAAACCCATTCAAAAATGTGGGGGAGATCCACAAAGAGTGGACTGCAGCTGGAGTCAGCGCTTCAAGAACCACCACGAGGAGACTCATGAAAGACATGGGATTCAGGTGTCGCATTCCGTGTGTCAAGCCACTCTTGAACATGAAACAGCGCAAGAAGCGTCTCGCCTGGGCCAAGGACAAAAAGGACTGGACTGATGCTGAGTGGTCCAAAGTTATGTTTTCTGATGAAAGCAAGTTCTGCATTTCCTTTGGAAATCAAGGACCCAGAGTCTGGAGGAAGAGCGGAGAAGCACAGAATCCACGTTGCATGAGGTCCAGTGTAAAGTTTCCACCGTCAGTGATGGTGTGGGGTGCCATGTCATCTGCCGGTGTTGGCCCACTCTGTTTCCTGAGGTCCAGGGTCAATGCAACCGTCTACCAGGAAGTTTTAGAGCACTTCATGCTTCCTGCTGCTGACCAACTTTATGGGGATGCAGACTTCACCTTTCAACAGGACTTGGCACCTGCACACAGTGCCAAAACCACCAGCACCTGGTTCAAGGACCATGGTATCCCTGTCCTTGATTGGCCAGCAAACTCGCCTGACCTTAACCCCATAGAAAATCTATGGGGTATTGTGAAGCGGAGGATGCAATACGCTAGACCCAACAATGCAGAGGAGCTGAAGACGACTATCAGAGCAACCTGGGCTCTCATAACACCTGAGCAGTGCCACAGACTGATCGAGTCCATGCCACGCCGCATTACTGCAGTTATTGAGGCAAAAGGAGCCCCGACTAAGTATTGAGTGCTATACATGCACATTCTTTTCATGTTCATTCTTTTCAGTTGGCCAACATTAGAGAAACAAACATTTTTTCATTGGCCTTTAGAATATTCTAATTTTCTGAGATACCAGATTTGATGTTTTCATTGGTTGTCACCTATAAATATCAAAATTAAACGTAATAAACATCGGAAATACATTGGTCTGTGTGCATTGCATAAATATAATGTACAAGTTTCACGTTTTGAATGGAATTACTGAAATATTTTCAACCTTTTGATGATATTCTAATTTACTGGCCAGCACCTGTATATCTTTGACAACTGAAACAACATTCAAAGAACGGTTCTGAGCGAAAATGGATATTTTGTTGCTAATTTGCAGGAAATATCTAGAAGAAAGTAGCTAAGGGTCCTCAGAAATGTAGCTAGGTTCATCACTAGGCGTTAGGAACAGCGACAAAGTCGCTGAGTTGGCACTACCTCACTCTCTGCTGCTAAAGCTACTGATAGCAAATGCTACGGGCGATGCCTGAGCGTGAACGCGCATGAAGCAGCCTGCTCGACCCGAGCATCTCTCTTTTTCTGTGATTTTACAGAAAAACAGGCAATCACAGTAAAAATGCCAGGGCTCATTCTACAAGACCAGGGCATTGCAGGAGAATGTATGAAGAAGACATTTATTATTTCTATACATGTTTTGGCTGTCAAACGTCCATAATGTCCCTTTAATAAACCTTTACGTCGCTGTAAAAGAAGCAGCCTGGAGTGTTTAACTGTTCGGTGAATTTGAGGTTCTGTGTTGAGTTTACAAACTCAGTTTTTACACAAATGTTTGTGGAAATCAAAATGGCTCCTCAGTCCTGAGATCTGTTTCTCTGAACAGAGGCCGATCGGAGGAGCTTTCTACAACATTTAAGAAAAATATTTTTCCTCACACATAAAACACGTTGATGGCCAAAGTCTCCCTTTAGAAAGTATGATGTAATGTGCTTTTGGTGTTATAATGGTTGTATTTATAATGGATGTGCGACTCACCTGTCTGCAGGTGTTTCTGTGGGGTTAAACCTCCATGTTTGTATTGTGCTTGTTTATATTTGGCTCGGTGTTCTTTGTGCAGCAGGACGTGGCCAGACTCTATTACTAAAGTAGCCGCTAATTAGATTCTTCTCTTTCTTCTTGTTCCAGACTGAGCGATGAGGTTCCTTCAGTGAGGCAGACCGCCGTGACAGTTCTTACTCAGCTGGTGCTTAAGGATGTGCTCAAGGTCAAAGGTCAAGTCAGCGAGGTCGCTGTGCTGTTAATTGACCCGGAGGTGCACATCAGCAGCCTGGCTCTGAACTTCTTCAATGAGCTGTCCTCAAAGGTGCCCCCCCACCACCACCACACACACACACACACACACACAGAAAATAGTCATTTGAAGGGTTTTTGACGTTGCTCTTTCCGTTCCCGTCAGGACAATGCCATCTACAACTTGCTCCCAGACATCATCAGCCGCCTGTCTGATCCAGAGAGGGGCATGAGCTCGGAGGACTTCAACACCATCATGAAGTGAGTCTCGCAGCTGCTCGGAGTTCGTTTACGCCCTAATCAAAGTAACGTTTGTCCTTGTGTTTTTTCCAGACAGCTGTTTTCCTACATCACTAAAGAGAGGCAGACGGAGTCTCTGGTAGAGAAACTCTGTCAGCGCTTCAGGACTGCAACGTGAGTGCATCTGTTCCCTCGTCTCGGACCCGCATATTCGTTTTTCTTCCCAGCAGCTTTGCGTCTAAATTGTGAGCTTTTGTTGCAGCGTTTCATTATGGGGCGGCTGTGTGGGTAATTAGTGGGCGCTCTCACTCACAGAAGAGAGCGAATCAAGTTCAGCTCACCTGTCACCTGCACTGCTGTCTCATTCACTCTGTCATGGAAACGCTCTTCTGGTTGAGTTTGTGCAGCGAATGGGCCGGCCAGACTTCAGCCTCTGACTCATTCTTCATCCACACACGGAGCTCAAAGCAAGGGCATTTTAAATTATAGTATGGCAAAGTGAATTTAGTCATAAGAGGATCCTGGGAAATGAGATTTGGTCCAAATGTCACAGCAATGCCATGTTTATGAGTAATGAGCTTTTTTAAGTTATTTGGCTCTGGGATGTCCGCCTTTCGTTGCTGCTAATCGGGTTTGTTTTCAAATCCCTCAAACTCTCCTTTGATGTTCTCCTCAGGACGGAGCGACAGTGGTGCGACTTGGCCATCTCTCTGTCTCTGCTGTCCATGTGTGAGCGCGGGTTTAAGAGACTGCAGGAGAGCTGGGAGTGTTACAGCGACAAGCTGACCGAACCTGGAGTCTACCAGCCCCTCCTGTCCATCACCGGCAAGCTCCGCCGTGGAGCCAAGCCTCAGTTTAAGGTACCGGCGCTCGTTCTTAGGTCAGTCGTGTGCAAAAGGCCAGGACAGGACTTTTATTTATGATCAAATCTTTCAGGCTCAGGTTGATGATTTTGAGAAGCGGCTGACGGCGGTTCACACTCGAGGTTTGGAGAACGTGGAAAGTCCTGAGATGGACGAGGAGAACCAAAAGGCAGAAGGATCCACTAAGAGGATGGTGGCGTGTACGCCTCGGCCCACCAGAGGTCGTCAGAAATCCAAAAGGGGTCAGAGTTCACCTCATGTAACTTTTTTCACAAATGATGTTTAGTGATGAATTATTTTAGTTTATTTTCCTCTTGGTTTTATTGCAGGCCAATCAAAGTCCTCCATTTCCGGCTGCGACGACGACGCGTTCGTAACGCCTCGACAGTCTCGAAAGTCCAGGAAACCTGCGGTTACCTTCAGCAGTGATGAAGAGGAGGACGAAGGCACGCGTTTTCTATTTTTAAATGAAAATAAATCTCTACATTTATTTAAAAATGTAAATTTGTTTTAATCCAAACCTTCTCAAAAGTGTCACCCCAACACCTGGAATCAGTGACGAAGGTTCGCTCTAGTTATTAAATACAAACCAAAGACCGCTGGCTCAAATTAGACGAAGGCAAATCTTTGTTTGTGTTTTTAAAAACAACAAAGCGGATGTGTTCCTGAGCTGTTGTCACCTAATTAACCGAGCTCAGACTCGGTTAATTAGGTGATGTTAAAGCGTGTAAAGTGTTTTATTACTTTGAAACAAATTCTCAGATCAGTAAATCTGATTATTTAGGCCAGTCTTGGGATTCAAAGAGAATTTTAGATTAATATTTTTGGAATCGGAAAAGGGTAGAACGCCTTCTCGGGTCAGGGACGAGGTCCTGTCTTGTTCACGAGTGAGGGAAAGATGGAGCAGGAGATCGACAGGCAGCTTGGTGCTGCGTCTGCAGCGATGCGGGCGTTGTACGGATCTGTTGTAGTGAAGAGGGAGCTGAGCCAGAAGGCGAAACGAGAACGTGGATACAAGCGGCCGGAATGAGCTTTCTCCACAGGGTGGCTGGGCTCTCCCTTAGAGAGAGGTTCAGAAGCTCAGTCATCCGGGAGGGGCTCGGAGTAGACCTGCTGCTCCTCCACATCGAGAGGAGCCAGTTGAGGTGGCTCGGGCGTCTGGTTAGGATGCCTCCCTGGTGAGGTTTTTCCAGGCATGTCCAACCGGAAGGAGACCTAAAGGAAGACCCAGGAAGCGCTGGAGAGACTATGTCTCTCAGCTGGCATGGGAACGCCTTGGGATTTCCTTGGAGGAGCTGGGCCAAGTGACTGGGGAGAGGGGAATCTGGACCTCTCAGCCCCTGCGACCTGACTCCAGATAGAAGCGGCTGAAAATGGATGGATTTTTATTATTTTTTACCTGAGTTCTGATAAAGTGAGCGGAGCATGACCGCGGCACTAATCCTGGACCTGTAGATGGATTTGACGGAAAACACCTCAGCTGGAACATCAAACACGGCTAACTTTAACAAAAGGGTTTTAAAGGTTTATGTGACGTTTCAGCGATTCTTCAATACTTTTAAAATGACGTCTGTTCGAAAAGAACTTTTCTTCTGTTATTTAGTAATTATTTTTATTTTGCAAATGGTGCACATTTAGTTTTTGTTGAATGTTACCAGTTAACCAGAATGTATGGCAGCCAAATTAGTCCTAATGTGTAAAAAAAAAAAATCAATGGAAAAGGCTGGAAACAAAACAAAAAAGTGCACAAGTTACTTTAAAAATGGGGCTTTAAAGGTACAATATGTAAGAATTTAAATAATCCCAGAACTATCTAACAGTCATGTTGGAAGGAACGTTACATTGAAATGGATTTCCTTCTCAGCCGGCTGGGAGGTTGCCAGTTTTTCCTCCTCCCTAAAAGTCTAAAGAGGGACATAGTCTTTGTTGATAATCTGTGAGCCGACGGGGTTGTAGAGTCTGTGCCGAGCTAACGCTGCTGCACCGGCATTTGTAATTCTTCACCGGCTGGCAAAATGCAGCAGTGTTCTGTAAAAATCTTAATCGTGTAACGGGAGCGACACTGAAGTTACTCCTTGTACCCTAAGAAGCTACGGCATCTTTTTGTTTTACGCTAATATCAGGTTAACAAGGCTATGGGCTAACGATGAATTGGAAGCAATCGGCTCTAAAAATATCAAGCTACTTTTTCAATTACAAATGACTCATTATTACAGTTAATCTGCTTATAAACTTTGTTTTCTAGAATTTTCTGGTGCTGACCCGTAGCTAGCAACTAGCTGCAGTACCCACATTTGATCACATGTCATTGTGATATCATACACATTTAACTCGCAAATCCTATTTTAAAATGAATCCTCTAGAATAAATTGGAGATTCTGTCAGAATAATCTTGTTCCTGACCACTTGTCAGTAAGATTTGTTTTATTTTTCTTGGTCCTTTTAGATGCGGTCATGGCGGAGAGCGAGACTCCTAAAGTGTTGACACCGATCTCACGCTCATCTCGACGGACTCGCCTCAGAAACTAAGTTTATTTTTATTTTTTTGTCTCTTTTAAACTTTTGTCAAGTATTTTTATTATTTTTAATCTTTTGTATATTTTTAAACCCATTTTGGTGTCTAGCACAAGACCCGAGTTGTATTTTACGAATCCGCTTTAAAGCCATGTTAATAAACTGGTCTTAATTAGAGGTTTTGTCTCTTCCTTCATGCTGAAGAACGCCCGGCAGATGTGTCTCTGCTGGGTCATCATGTAAACATTACAGGCTGGTTGAAGGCCGGCTTGTGTTTGGTGTTTGGACAGGGCCGCCACAGCTTGCTCGGACAGGATTACTGCCCTACTTCACATCCACTCGCTTTTTATTTTTCCTTTCTATCACAGTTCTGTCTTTTCCAGAGGAGACTCACAGCTGTGTGTTATTTATTTATTTTCCTGATAGATTATCCGTTGCCTAGCTGGTCGTCTCTGTTCTCCTGTAATCAATCTCTTTTGTAGATGTCCCTGCGCTCTCTGCCTGCTGTTTCTTCCTTCCTCCTACTCTCTGCTGCCTACTTTTCCTCCAGCGCTCCACTGACATCACACACAGTAGTTCAACCACTCCGAACCATCACCACCTCCCCTCCCCACTAATCCCCCCCCCCTTTTTTTTTTTTCTTTTCTACGCCCACTCCCACATGTTGTCCTCTCCAAAACGATGAGAGGGTGAGTTTTCTGTGTGACTGATGTTATGTAAAGACACTCGATGTATATTTATTCGAGGATGGTTTGAGTTGGCTTCCTCTTCAGAAGGAATTCTGCAGGTTGATTACTGATTTAATTTTATTTTTTAAGTGTAAATTGGAGGTTTTTGAACTTTAAGGCCAGTGTGTTGGACCACGCAGCTCCTGCTTGTTGTAAGTTGACAGTGGGGGGTGTATGAGGAGCAGATGGCACTGACAGACTGTAACTTACCCAGCAGAGCAGGGAGGTCGGCGCATGATGGGAAAAACCACAAAGACAAACGGGGAGAAACAAAAACGAGGCTAACTAGCTTCGAGCGTGGTTCCCATGTGGGAAATGTATGATTCTGGTTGTTGTGGTTGAAACGTGTAAACATGTCACTGATCTTGTCCTCGTTGACCTCTGACCTTGGCTTGAGCAGCAAATGTTGGTTTGCAGAGTGCTCACCACACACGGAGTCACCTTGGCAATGACAATCGGTCTCTAAGGCTATGACATCACTCTAAAGAAAATGGGATGAGGAGGAGGAAGATGGTGGAGGGGGGGGGGGGGGGGCTGGCTCTACAAAACCCCTGCAGCATCCCAGAAGGTACCCCAACACTCAGCCTCCACCACGGACACAGGGAGAGGACAACCATCATCATCCTCCCAGTTCCATCACGAGCGAAAGTGAGGAGGAGGAGCCAGCCTAGAGAGAAGCCGACGCTCCCAGCAGGTGCCGACAAGTGAGGAATCGGAGAGATGGAGAAGAATCTGTGAGAGCAGAAGACAACCTGAGCTTGGAAAAGACGGGTGAGCTTTTCTTTTCTAGTGACTGGTTTTCACTTAAATGGTTGGAATTGCCTCTTTTTATCCCGTGCATTTCATTATAAAAACACTTAAAGTGGGTTTTCTTTCCTAATTCGGCTTCATTATAATTGAGTTATTTAAAGCACGTCTAAACTACATAGAGGAATTTTCTATATCTGCATTGAAACTTACTGAATGAAACTAGTTTAAAAATGTTCCTGTTTTCCTGACAAACAGTTCAGTGTTGATCCAGCTGCCGTCTTCAGCTGCGTGACCTGTTAGATTACTCGACTCAGATCGGGCTTCCAGAGACCTGTTTTCTCGTTTTTTTTTTTTTTGGGGGGGGGGGGGGTCTACTTTTGTTTGAAAGTAAAAATCATTCCCTGTAAACGTGTGATTAGTTTTGGAATCTGCAGCTGCCGTGTTCCCAGTTTTCCTGCTGCTCCACATCCTCGCTGCCATGCTGCGTCCTGTGCTGCTTTGTGCCGCTCTGCTCCTCCTGACTCCCTTTGAGATCTCCGAGGCTCGTGCTCTGCATCCTTCTCCCGATGCTGCGCAGGTACCTAAGGGAGGAGGGGGTGACCGGATAGCGCAGGCTGATGAAATTGAATTACCCTTCTTGTACACTCTAACAATTACACTTGATCTGTTTACTGTAGTTCCTGGAGCGCTACAACGACCTTCTGACTCTGGATGACCTGGAGAACCTGTTGAACAGCGGGACGACGGAGGAGCAGTCCACGGTCTCTGGGGTCAAAGGGGCTGAGAACCCCAAATGGGGGGACGTGCAGACGCAGCCCGAGAACCCCTGGCTCTGGCTGCTGAAGGGGGCTCTGGCCAATCAGAGGAGAGCGGAGCCGGAACGCTCTCGGAGGGGGTGGAACAGAGGATGCTTTGGCTTGAAACTGGATCGGATCGGGTCCATGAGTGGACTTGGCTGTTAGTGGAGAGACTGATGATGTCTGAGTTAAAGAAAACCTCACTTCACCCACAGAAAGATGTTTCCGTGTTGTTCCTCTATAGTTTGGTGTTGTGGTTTCGGCCAGCGTAGATTAGATTCTTCACACTTCACTCCAAACACAATAGTAGGATGTTTAATCTGTTCCCATAATCATCCCGTGTGCCGTGACCGTAGAGGTGTTTGGGATTTCTCTGTAAAAGCATCCGTGAAGGCTGTAGCACCTGTAATCCCTGCAGTTTATTTTTATGTTCACTTATGATTTGCATGAATAAATGGATTTGACATTTGTGATGTTCTGGTTGTTGCTCATAGAAATTCAATTCTTGCCCACTCTCAAATCCCACATGGTTCACCCTCTATTGACACCTGTCATCTCAATTTCTCCCTCAAATGGGAGCCTGGCAACCTCATGACATCCTTTACAACTTGATGATTTATTGAATGTTCTTCTGGCAGTTGGAAGAAGTTAACCCCTTCCCCCGTTAATCTGCAGCGAGGACCTGCTGCTGTGGCCAAAACCACGCATTGCTGCGCCAGCGTGGCAGAAATCCCCCGGGGAGGGGGTGATGTTGGGGAAAACAAACCATTTCATGTTTGTCACGTGAGTCTACATGGACAGGGTTAGCAAAGACTGGATTTAAAGAAAATTTACACCTGGGATTGTAGACTTGTCTTATGATTTTGAGGAATGAAAATAAGTATATTTAGATAAATAAATTACTGTAAAACATTCTAGACTGCATCAACAAAATGTGCTTTCTTCTGACATTATGAATACTTAAAGGGTTAAAATGGTGTGTTTTTTAAAAGCAAAACCCACCTTTTGCATCCTTTTTCAATTCAATTCAAAAATACTTTATTAATCCCAGAGGGAAATTGATTGCTGTAGTAGCTCAGAATAATAATAATCAAGTCATCAAAGAGTTATTGTAGATTGCAATGGCTGTTGGCAGGAAGGATCTCCAGTAGCGGTCAGTGTTGCAGCCAAACTGAAGAAGCCTCTGACTGAAGACACTCTTCTGTTGTCGGACAGTCTTGTGAAGAGAATGCTCAGGGTTGTCCATCATTTTCTTGATTCTCTGGAGAATCCTTCTTTGCATTATCTCCTCCAGCGGTTCCACAGTCGTCCCCAGAACAGAACCAGCCTTTCTTATTAGGCTGTTGAGCCTTTTCAGGTCCCTGCTTCTGATGCTGCTACCCCAACAGACGATGGCTGAAGAGATTACACTCTCAACAACAGACTTGTAGAAGATCTGCAACATCTTGCTACAGACACTGAAGGACCTATAACCTCCCGGTTAGCACTGTATAGTTGGTAACCAGAATGTGTTGTGTATAATTTGCACAAAACACAACTAAAAAAATACACGTTGTCGGCAGGATTCGAACCTGCGCGGGGAGACCCCAATGGATTTCTAGTCCATCGCCTTCTCCAGTCCAGTCTGTTGTCCAGGTGAACTCCACGGTATTTGCATTCCTCAACCACCTCCACTTCTTCTCCCATGAAGGAAACAGTGTTTGACTCCACCCTGTTTCTTCTGAAGTCTAAAATAATCTCCTTTGTTTTGTTCACGTTCAAGGTCAGATGATTGTTTCCACACCATGCCACAAAGCGCTCCACCAGCTCTCTGTACTCAGCTTCCTGTCCATCTCTGATACACCCAACAACTGCAGAGTCATCTGAGTATTTCTGTAGATGACAGCTCTCTGATTTGTACTGGAAGTCTGAGGTGTACAGGGTGAAAAGGAATGGTGAGAGTACAGTCCCCTGTGGTGCTCCAATGTTACTGATCGCCTGGTTTGATGTGCAATTCTTCAGCCTCACAAACTGTGGTCTGTTTGTCAGGTAGTCTGTAATCCAGGCGATAGTTGAGGCCCTCACCAGTGTCTTCTGGAGTTTCTGGCAAAGTACATCAGGCTGGATTGTGTTAAATGCACTGGAGAAATCAAAGAACATGACCCTGACAGTGCTGCCTGCTTTGTCCAGATGATGGTGGGTTGGTTGAAGCAACTGGATGATGGCATCTTCAACTCCAGCTCCATGGCGATAGGACTTTTATGATGTGGGATGTCAGGGCAACCGGTCTGTAGTCGTCATTGACTGATGGGCGAGTTTTCTTTGGAACTGGAACAAGGCAGGATGTCTTCCACAGGACTGGAACCTTCGCCTGGGCCAGGCTGAGGTTGAAGAAGTGCTGCAGAATCCCACAGAGCTGCTCTGCACAGGCCTTCAGTACCCTGGGGCTGACACCATCTGGACCTGCAGCCTTATTCCTGTTCAGTCTCTCCAGCTGCCTCTTTACCTGACTTCTAGAGACAGATAGGTGGGAGGGGGAGGTAACTGGGGCAGCAGCATCTCCTGACTTTGTTGAAGACAAATTTATAGAACCAGAAGAGTCCGTGACTGTGTTAGAGGACAAAAGAGCTGGCGTGTGACAGTAAAATGTTGGATCAGAGGAGGATGGGATGTCTGATTAGCTGGGGACAGGCGAGGAGGGTTCTTCAATAATTCCCTGTCTCCCTTCTTGAAGGCTCTTTTTTTCTCATTTAGCAGATTCTTCAGTTCACTGGTGATCCAGGGTTTGTTATTAGCTAAGCATCTCACTGTTCTGGTGGGTATGATGTTGTCCACACAGAAGTTTATATAGTCAGTGACACATCCAGTCGTGGCATTGATGTCCTCTTCAAATCCCTGGCAGAGAGTCATCCAATCTGTGGTTTCAACACCGACAAGTTTCTAACTCAACAATCACTGAGATCAATGCTAAAGGTCTAGCTTGAAGTTTAAAAAACTATTTAGTGTTACTTTAATCTGACAGAGCCCAGAAATAGCTAATTCTGGAAGGTACTAAAAATGTCATGATTCAACCAGCTAAAATTGTTTTATGTGAGAACTTCATAGACGTGTTTTGAATTGACCAGAGAACTATAACTATGGGACGACGATGGTGGCACAGGAGTTAAGTGCTCACCCAGTAGTTGGAAGGTTGCAGGTTAGAGCCCCGCTCAGTCTGTCACTGTTGTGTCCTTGGGCAAGACACTTATTCCACCTTGTCAGCTGGTGGTGCTCGGAGGGACCAGCGGCGCCTGTGTCAGTGAGCCCCAGGGCAGCTGTGGCCACAATGTAGCTCATCACCACCAGGGTGTGAACGTGTGTGTAAATGGATGAATGACTGTGTTGTAAAATCCCTTGGGGGGTTCAATGACTCTAGAAGGCGCTATATCAAATACAGGTCATTTATAATTAAGGAATTTTGATAATTTTTTGTCTATTATCTGGCATTTTGCATCCTCTTGAGAAAA
The DNA here is from genome assembly GCF_043380555.1 of Nothobranchius furzeri. Taxonomy (NCBI): domain Eukaryota; kingdom Metazoa; phylum Chordata; class Actinopteri; order Cyprinodontiformes; family Nothobranchiidae; genus Nothobranchius; species Nothobranchius furzeri. The sequence continues at coordinate 73,770,655 of NC_091745.1, forward strand.
ACAGAAGTTTATTTAGTCACAGCTCACGTTTCTGGCCCTGTTGCCTGGCTCAAAAAAATCAAACACCCCCTTTTTATTCCTAAAAGTTGGAGCCTATTTTCCCCCTATTTTTTAGGCAATCAGCTAAACTTTTAGTCAAATACAGCAACTTTTCATCTTATAATCCCTGAAATAAGAACAGAATGAGCTCAGGCAGATGGAGCTCTAATAACTGACTGACTGTTTTTACTAAACACGTTGCAAAAAATCACAGCCACGCAGTACTTTTCTAGAAAAGGAACCTACAGGGACATGCATGATTAGTTGTATGTAATGTATCTGGATAAATGAAAACAAATGAGTGTATGGCTGCACATGTCAGGTTTCAGATCACATTTTTAAGAAGAAGAAGAAGAAGAAAATATTATTTCTAAAGCGCCTCTCAAGAGAAAAATCACGAGGCGCTTCACAAAAACAAAAACTGTAAAAATATAACAAAGAATTTAGAAAATGGTTAAAAATATATTCAAAATGAGCAAAAAATAGACAGTTGTGATTAAAAAAATGTTAAAAAAGAAAGAGAGTGAATAAGAAAGAGGGAAATCAGTGGATCCTGAGGAAGGTGGACTAGGTGGGGAGAGCAGAATAAAGAGAGAGTGGTGAAGAAGGTCATACAAAAGCCAGCTTGAACAAGTGTCTTCAGCTGCTTTTTAAAGGAGACCACTGAGTCCACTGATCTCAGGCTCAGGGGGAGAGAGTTCCAGAGTCTGGGGGCCACAGCAGCAAATGATCTGTCACCTTTGGTCTTTAGCCTGGTGCTGCACAACCAGTAGGCTTTGGTCACTGGACCTCAGGGACCTGCTGGGGGTGTAGGGACTGAGAAGATCACCAATGTAAGATGGTGCTTGTCCATGTAAGGCCCTATAGACCAGAACCAGGATCTTGAAATGAACCCTGAAGTTGACTGGCAGCCAGTGAAGCTGGAGGAGTAGCGGGGTGATGTGGGTGTGTTTGGAGGACTTGGTCAGAAGCCGAGCACAGGCATTCTGAACCACCTGTAGACGGTTCAGGGAGGTTCTGCTCAGACACGTGAAAAGAGAGTTACAGTAGTCTAAGCGTGAGGAGATGAAGGTGTGGAGAACTGTCTCAAGTTCAGAGCGGGACAGAATGGGACTCAGCTTAGCAATGTTCCTGAGATGGAAGAAGGAAGAGCGAACAAGAGAACTGACATGAGAATCCAGGGTGAGAGCTGGGTCAAAGGTCACGCCAAGATTCCTGACAGAAGGTTTGGTGTGAGAAGCAAGCTGACCAAGCAGGATTGATGGTTTATCCCTTGCGGTCCACGTGGACCCCAAGGATAAACCATCAATCCTGCTCAATGGTCAACTTTCCTCGCGCGGTCACACCCATTAGGACAGTGGGGGGTAATGCATTGATTACTTTTAATTAGAAAAAAAAACACATTCAAAGTTTAGCATCACAATGTATGCCCTATATACCAATAAATATCATCAAGCTGCACCTCTAACAAGACCATTTAAACTGTTTTTCCGTGCTCCAAACTCAACCAAAGCTACAAATAAATTAATCATGACTAATCGCTCACAAAGAAAATAAAGGAAAAAAATCTGCATTTTTTTCTGTTATGTTTTCTAGTTGGTAGAAAGCAGGCAGGCATATGAACTCTATTACAGCAGGAGGGACATTCATCTTGTAACCCTCAGCAGAACTCCCCCTGAACTCTACACTACACTAATGTGTATTAGCAGTGCTCTGCTACCACCTAGTGTTCAGTTTGGTACACAACATATACAATGTTCCATGTCTATTTACACTTAATTAATAACACATATACTTACATTTACACAACAAATCCCATAATGGTTTATATTGAGACAAAAGTAATCAAATAGACCTTGTGGTTACAGAATTATACTTGTGGCAAGGTGGAGAAACGAGGGCCTGGGCGGGATTCGATCCCCAGACTTCCGGGTAACACGCGCGCTAACCAGTCAGCCAAAGGGACATCCCCATGGCCAAGTAGCCAGGGTGCATGATCAATCGGGTCACAGTGACAGGGTGCTCACACTGTCACATCCTCATTAAAGTGTGTGTATGACAGGGGTGTCCAGTCCTGGTCCTGGAGGGCCGGCATCGAGCAGGTTTTAGTTTGAACTCTGCTTTAGCACACCTGATTTCAATCAGCGGGTGATTAGCAGGCTTCTGCAGAGCTTCGTGAGCTGCTGCACTTGTGATTCAACCTCCGAATCAAGTGTGTTGGAGCAGAGAAACCATAAAACCTGCTGGATACTGGCCCTCTAGGACCAGGATTGGGCACCCCTGGTTTATGCCATATGTGCTTCATTAACATTATTTTAAAAATCATTTAGGTGTAAATTGTCTTGAACAATTAAAATGGGATTAATCAAGATTAACTAATCACAAAGTCGTTGATTGGGTTTTATACATTTATTTTTGAGTCCTACCCTTAATTTCAAGGTTTTGTCTTTGCATTTCTTGACCTTTAGCTTAAAGTGACAGTGTGTATTTTTTCTGGCGATAGGGGGCAGTAGATACTTAAATCGTTGCAAGCAAGCAGTATTTTTGTGCTGGAGTAAGACCTTACCAACGGATGCCCATTAGGGTCAAAAAGCCCCGGGGAGTGCAAACTTTAGCAAAATGACAAGCTCATCCTTTCATCACTGGCAACAAGTGAAGAGGTAAATGTGTAAAACAACATTTAAGAATGACAAAAATTTTGTAACCATTTGTTACAAATCACTAAATGCATTTTGCCCTCAAGGACTCCCAAAGAAGGAAACATGGCACCTAATATGGCGTTGCCCAGAGACTTAGACCCGCTCCCATGAATTTTAGACCTGATTTTAATGGTTACAATTTACAAAGCCGCCAATATTTTACAACAACTGGGCATCGTTTCATTCATTTAACAACTTTTTGATGCATATTTCCAGAAATCAATGGTTAAAACTACACATTGTCTCTTTAAGTAAGATGATTTTGGTTAGAGGCTTTGGAAAAATGACTGAAAGTTGCTCAAACATCAACAATTAGATCTGGCCTGCCAGAAATTCAAAGTAATCCCATCGGTACTGCTGTTTTTAGAAGGTATTTTTACATTTCAGAAAGTGTTTTGGAAAGTTTGATCCATTTTTCTATAATCTGAAGTCGCTTTGAGTTTACATATGGGGCAGTTTTATGCCATGACACAAGATGGCACTGCTAGACAATCTGCGCACAGCTGATTGTTGTTTTAAAGTGTTGCAACCTGGACTCTGTGCTGCGTGTTTAATCAGAGCTGAAGGCACCTTTTACGTGAAATCACGGCTGTGCACAGACCACAAAAAGCACATTTTAGTTATTCTGTAGAAAAGTTGAAAAAGTAAAAAAAAATTCCTGTTCTTGCACCTCTTCCTGAAATGTTGCATGTGATCTGTGTGAAGCAGCACTTAACAGTGCAGAGGATAACTTGGCCCGCTGCCGTGAGTCTAATCTTAGCCTGACCTTTAATTCCCCTCGGTGACCTTAAGCTGCAAAGCAGCGCCTGGGCCTGGCATGAGTGCACCCAGGGTTATGGTAGTTCAGCTATGCGGGGACCACTGGACAGCTGCCACAGCCCACCGTAGCGGTCCGGTTTTGGAGCAGAGAGATGTAAGCTCTTAACCTTTCCAATTGAAGGTAAACTCTGAAGACAAGCTGCAAAAATCACCGGAAAACGTTCAACTCGGCGTCAGCCAAAAACAATCCGGCAGGCTTTTTGATTCAGGTTTGACATTTCATAATGTCCTCGAGAGTGCTTTCTTTTCTCACGTCAACAATGTTGCTAGGAACGAGAGTCCAAAATAGCTCTGGAAATAGCAGCTGAACGGCCGGACCTTGTAGTGTTTTGTGTGCAGGGGAGAAAAGTTGAAGGCATTTAATCTCGAAGCAGAAGTGTGACACCCCCTCTGCCAGCGTGCTCACACCTCCGCTGCAGCAAACTCTTTTAGCTTTTTTCCAAATAACCTCACATGGCCACAATTCATCTGCACAAATGGACTCAGACACGCTCCTCTGCACACATCTACGTCAGACTGAGCCACTGATTTTCAACTTTTGACTTCTGCTGGCGGAATGGAGCGACAGGGAAAGAATAGCTGCTGCAGAGTCAGTTTAAGCGAAGGGTCATGGTCTTTGGACATTAAATGTCAGCAGTGGTAAGACAGAGATTTGATCCCCTCTCCATGTGTCTGCATTCAGTGAGAAGGTCAACAGGGGACCCCTCTCTTTTTTCACTCCGCTACGTGAGGCCTCCAAGACGTTCGGATCTAAATCCAGACCTCTTAAAGTCGGAAAAAAATTATGAAAAATTTAAAACTTCACGATCAAAATCAGCAGCAGAACTGAGACGAGAGGAGAGGAGCTTGATATAAAGAAGAGTTACAGAAGTTACTCTGCAGGGACGACCTTGACATTCAAACAGTGGGAGGAGCCGGTATCTGTGACTACGAGGGAGGGGCGTGGCTTCGTGCTCTGGTCAATCATAAAATCTCACGGTTAGACTTTGCTCTCCTCCACTCACATCCAGAGTCCCAGGACAGACTGAGTCGTCTCACAAACGGTAAAACCTTCTAAACTGTTTCTCTCAGGCTGCATCGTGATTAAAAACACCCGCGTGGTCAGCTAGCTTTACCCGCTCAGGAACACGACGGCGGGATTAACGCTAAATCGCGAAAGCTGGAAAAGTTTAATCTTGTTAGTTATTGTTGCAGAAGTCTGCATTTTGCTCACCTGAACGCAGCAAAACCCTCGTATCTAATAACACTAACATGAGTCGTAAATGTGGGTTAATTCAGTATCCAACTTTCTTTTTCCAGAGGACTAGACCCACCCAGGCAAAATGGTGAAAGTCGGAATCAATGGGTAAGGAAATGTCATTATCACAGTTTTACTTTAAAAACTCAGCCTCCACGCTCCTTTACTGTTTCAACCATCATTATCTGAGTGTAGTTCTGGTGCCAGATGTGTCATTTGTGCAAAGTTGGACTGAAAGTGTGTGGAAGTTGTGAAATGGTTCACAAAAAGAACTTTATTTAAGTAAAGATGGGGTTCAAGATAAAAAAATAAAGAAAAGTGGAAATTTGTTGTTAGTTTTTATAAATCTGCAGCATCTTTGGTTTTTAGCGCCTTTATTGAACATTCAGCCTGTTCTGTTGCTCTGAAGGTGAGCTGCAGATCTTTTGTGTTTGATTAGTCTGGACGCCGCGGAGCAGCTGGAGCCACAAATGTCCTAACAGCAGACACGCACAGGTGCTCTAAACTATGAACCCTGAGCCAACGCCTCATGTTTTTCCTGATCTTTGAACTTTGACCCTTTGCCGATAACGTGTGCAGCGGCTTCGATTTTTCTGTGGTTGAAAGCACATTTACAGAGCACACAGTTTGAGATTATTGTATTTTTCTACGTGCAAACCTTCCTGCTCCCTGCAGTGTTTGACGGTGTGTCTGCATCAGAGTTTTGGACCCTTGGTTAAAAATTAACCCTGCCCATTGATCAAACATTGCACAGCCATCACAAGGATTACCACATTTGTGATTTTGACTTTCGTCACCAGAAAGGAGAGTAGGAGTCCTGCAACCTTCCTCCTTCTGCCCCTCCTCCTGAACTCTGCCCTTTCTCCTCTTATCCCCAGGGTGTTCCGTATATTCCCTCCTGAAAGGGCAAACCTCTTGAAATAAACTTGATTTTCTGATTTTCAATTATATCTCAAACTGCATTTACATAGACGACTTTCAAGCTTTGATTTGATGAATTTCATTTTTATTTGATTTTTTTTAATGAACCTCAGGCACCAGAGAGTAGACGCGTGTTGTGTTGTCGCCATCTAGAGGCCAAAATAAGAAACAACAGCTTGCTCTTGTTTCAGATTTGGCCGTATCGGTCGTTTGGTGACCCGTGCTGCTGTCACCTCCAAGAAGGTGGAGATTGTGGCCATCAACGACCCCTTCATCGACCTGGAGTACATGGTTAGCATCACAGGAGTTGGGATTAGGATTAAAAGATTAAAGAGTTTCAAAACGTTTCATTTCTGCCCCTACATGTCCGTTTTAACGAGTGTCACCCTCTTGTCTGTTTAGGTCTACATGTTCCAGTATGACTCCACTCACGGGCGCTTCCGCGGTGAAGTCAAGGCTGAGGGAGACAAGCTCGTCATCGATGGACACAAAATCAGTGTCTTCCACGAGTCGGTTCACCTGCTGTCCAGATTGAGTGATCGGCCCGTTAATCCAGACGGTGAAAGCTGACCTTTGTTGTGATTTCTCTCTAAAGGAGGGACCCGACTAACATCAAATGGGGTGAGGCCGGAGCCGAGTACGTGGTGGAGTCCACTGGGGTGTTCACCACCATCGAGAAGGCCTCCGTACGTGCACAGTCCTGCCGCACCATCACTAGACATGCACTTTAAAAACGCTCTAATGAGCTAAAGATTACATTTATTTTTATTTTTTAGGCTCACTTGAAGGGAGGTGCCAAGAGAGTCATCATCTCTGCACCCAGCGCTGATGCCCCCATGTTCGTCATGGGTGTCAACCACGAGAAGTATGACAAATCCCTCCAGGTGGTCAGGTGAGTCTTACGTTTTTATGTTTAACTTTGTGAAAAGGATCAAGTTCACTTCTAGGATTCTGAGGATAGTGACACTTTCTCCTCCACAGCAACGCCTCCTGCACAACCAACTGCCTGGCTCCCCTGGCTAAAGTCATCAACGACAACTTTGGCATTGTTGAGGGCCTGATGGTGAGAACTGGTCCTCCTGAATGAAATGACATTTTAAACGTGCTAAATTCTATTCAATCCTGATTTTTTTAATCCTTCAGAGCACGGTTCACGCCATCACCGCCACCCAGAAGACGGTGGACGGCCCCTCCGGTAAGCTGTGGAGGGACGGACGCGGTGCCAGCCAGAACATCATCCCCGCCTCCACCGGTGCCGCCAAGGCTGTCGGCAAGGTCATTCCTGAGCTCAACGGGTCAGTGCTTAGATCGCTGTACTGTAAACATTTTAGTGGTCTGCTTTGATTTTAATAACTTTTAATGTTGACAATATTTGCAGCAAGCTGACTGGTATGGCTTTCCGTGTCCCGACCCCCAACGTGTCAGTGGTGGATCTGACCGTCCGCTTGGAGAAACCAGTAGGTCACAACTAACGCAGCCGTAAAATATACAGGAATTACGTTATTAGCTTCTGTTTGTGATGAGCCACGTGTTTTATTCTTACGAGTGTGCTTCCAAACAAACATTGCATTTATCAAAGTACAAACAGACTTTCAAAAGCGAGTCTTATCTTTGTGCAGGCCAAGTACGACGATATCAAGAAGGTTGTGAAAGCTGCTGCTGAAGGACCCATGAAGGGTATTCTGGGATACACCGATCACCAGGTGTGCACCCACTTATGTCACTTTTTAGTAAATCTTGAGAGGTTTGCTTGCTCACATGGTGCACTTCCTGTCTCCCCGCAGGTCGTCTCCACGGACTTCAACGGCGACTGCCACTCCTCCATCTTTGACGCCGGTGCTGGCATCGCCCTCAACGACCACTTTGTGAAGCTTGTTTCATGGTACGCCACCAACGAGGGTTTACTTTATGTTCACACACTTCTACTGATGCCCACTAACTTTTTAAATTTCCCGTCATAAGGTACGACAATGAGTTCGGCTACAGCAATCGCGTCTGCGACCTCATGGCCCACATGGCTTCCAAGGAGTAAAGCTGGATGAACGTCTCCATTCTCCTCGATCCAGAGTCGGAAACATACAAGATGTTTGTTACCCTGTCCGGCTCCATCAGATAGTCGACACCGTCATTGTACGCCTGAGGAATGTCCCACATAAGAAACGATTCAATTTACTGACCAATTCTTTTTTTATGTGTTAAACTCCCTGTTCTGTTCTTGTGTTGGGTGGAGCAAAGGTGTGAAATCTTCTGTCTGTACCACCGAGGTGCTGCAGTCAGTGGTAGAATAAAGTCCTTTTGTTTGTGAGATTCGAGTCTTATTTCCATCTTGTCACGTGATAAAATGGTTTTTATATTCAAGTGGCTCTACTGGGATTATTGTTGGTTTTAGGTGGATTATGAGTCTGTTGTGTTTGTTCTCTTCCTGCAGGATTACATTGGTGTTAATTGGCAAAAAAAGTACTTTAGTACAATCAATTTTAGCAGACTGTTTTAAATTGGCCATTATCTAACAAACTCAATAATAAGAGCTTTTTTTTTACTGTATTTGGCACAAAACACTAAATCCCATTAACGCAGAACAGGATGAGAAAAAATATTGCTTGTAAAAAACCTCTGCACCCGAAATCTTTACAGTAGTGTGAAAAACTATTTGCCCCTTCCTGATTTCTTATTCTTTTGCATGTTTGTCACACAAAATGTTTCTGATCATCAAACACATTTAACCATTAGTCAAAGATAACACAAGTAAACACAAAATGCAGTTTTGAAATGAAGGTTTTTATTATTTAGGAAGAGAACAAAATCCAAACCTACATTGCCCTGTGTGAAAAAGTAATTGCCCCCTGAACCTAATAACTGGCTGGGCCTCCCTTAGCAGCAATAACTGCAATCAAGCGTTTGCGATCACTTGCTACGAGTCTTTTACAGCGCTCTGGAGGAATTTTGGCCCACTCATCTTTGCAGAATTGTTGTAATTCAGCTTTATTTGAGGGTTTCTAGCATGAACCGCCTTTTTAAGGTCATGCCATAGCATCTCAATAGGATTCAGGTCAGGGCTTTGACTAGGCCACTCCAGAGTCTTCATTTTGTTGTTCTTCAGCCATTCAGAGGTGGATTGGCTGGTGTGTTTTGGGTCACTGTCCTGCTGCAGCACCCAAGATGGCTTCAGCTTTAGTTGACGAACAGATGGCCGGACGTTCTCCTTCAGGATGTTTTGGTAGACAGCAGAATTCATGGTTCCATTTATCACAGCAAGCCTTCCAGTTCCTGAAGCAGCAAAACAACCCCAGACCATCACACTACCACCACCATATTTTACTGTTGGTATGATGTTCTTTGTCTGAAATGCTGTGTTACTTCTACGCCAGATGGAACGGGACATTTGCCTTCCAAAAAGTTCAACTTTTGTCTCATCAGTCCAAAAGGTGTTTTCCCAAAAGTCTTGGCCATCATTGAGATGTTTCTTAGCAAAATTGAGACGAGCCCTGATGTTCTTTTTGCTTAACAGTGGTTTGCGTCTTGGAAATCTGCCATGCAGGCCATTTTTGCCCAGTCTCTTTCTTATGGTGGAGTCGTGAACACTGACCTTAATTGAGGCAAGTGAGGCCTGCAGTTCTTTTTTTTTTTTTTTTTTTTTACCGTGTCCTGTCTGGCTGTGAAGCAAGCAGAATTGATGTCTGAATGCTGGTAACAAGCCTTACAGATTTACTCTCAGGTGGAGCATCAAAGCGTCTGCTTTTAATGTCACGCCTGATACTTAAAACTTTATTGTTGTTGTTTTTGAATGCTTTTAATTCCGACCAGACACGGAGACAGAGGTGAAAGAGAAAGGAAAAGAAAAGGTGGGGAGAGAGAGAGGGGGGGGGGGGTTCCACAAAAATAAACAATAATGAACAAGAGTCTGCTTCTAGACCTGCAGAAAAAGACAAAAAAAAAAAGAAAAAGGGACACAACAACAGTACAACAAGATCAAGCTATCACTGCGTCAACTTGATGAAGAAATATATAATCAACATTGTTTAACTGAACAGTCACATGATAATAAATCACAGTGCATGAAGTGCCCAGCATAGTCTTAAGACCTGTGTTGAACGTGCCCAAGCCCATAATTTTGAGAGCACCATGTGAGCACCTGTGTGTGTACACGCACTTGTTTATGTAAGGTTTCTCTATAGGAGCGTCCAACAGAGAGTGTGAGGGACCACAGATCCGCCCCCCAAAGATGTGCAGGAGACGGGGGGAGCTCCAAGTCCCAGAGATTCAGGCGCTGCCCCAGAACACAGGAACCCCAAGGAGACTGCAACCAGAAAGGCCCCCGCCCCCCTCGAGAGCCACAGAGGATCGCCCCGGAGGGCCACAACCAGCAGCCGGCAGAGTCCCGGGAGACATCAGCGGCAAGCCCTCAGGCCCGCCCGCAGCCTCCCACCCCCTAGCCGGCCGAGCCCGGGACCCAGCGACCCGGTACCCAAGGGCGACCACCCCCGCCGGGGACCCAGCAGAGCCCAGAGACCCAGACCCCACCAGGCAGCCACCGGGATCTATCAGGCAGATGCCAAAATCTTAAACCCCCCGACCCGGTTGCCACGAACACTCAGGCAGACCAAGACACAACCCTTCACACCAGGTGTGGCAGGGGGAGGGGGGACGAAGATCTATATCATCAAAAGAAGTTCCAGGAGAGGGGAGAAGTCAAAGGCCCCACCTGACATATACAGTCATACACAAACACAGTCACACACTCCCTCCCTCAGGCTCACACATGCACATACAACCCAAGACTTAAAAAAATGCACACCGGACACCCACTCATGCTCCCCATACACGCCCTATTCACTCTGGTCCCGGTACTGCTGCACATTGGGTACAGCCATCACCGGTTACCAGAGTTTGACCCTTTCTGCTGGGGCGCTGATGAGCAGGCTCCCCCGCCCAACGCTGAGCACAGCAACCCACCACCCCAGACCCCAACCAGACGGCCAGATCTCCCTCCTAGCCTCCAGCCCCAGGAAGCCAAGCAACAACAGAGGTGGCTAAGACCCCTAGTCTCCCTCCGCCTGCTCCAATATAGTGTTGTGTGATCATGAGGTGTATTCCATGGCTGTGGTGAGCGGGCAGTGCGGGCATCATCCGGCCTATGCCAGCTGATGCCACCGCACCACCCCACTTACACCCTCAGCCCTCGGTGTCTAAGTGCGGTTTAATATTGGAAGTGGGCACCGGCACCCGGGAGGAGGCTGAGATATCCCCCTGCCAAATGCTGTTGAATGTGCTCACTCCCAAGGCCCTAAGTGTGTGTTTGCGTGGAATGTTGTCGGTGGAAGTGTATATGGTATAAATAAAATTGGGGGGCAGGTTGCCACAGGAATACGGAAATGGGGTCCATACCCACACTCCCTGACTTGCCCACCCCACAAGGTCCTATGTGTATGTTTGTGTGATGATGTGAGGGAGCAGGAGGAGAGAAATATGCGGGGATGGGGAGGAATGGCTGGTTGGGCTTAGCCCTCCAGGGAGCCAGCTCCCCTACTGGCCCCAATAGGCACCTCTGTTGTCAAACTGCCACCCAGGGCATGGAGACCCCAGCCCATCCTGCCAGGGCCCAAAGCAGCAGCATTACAGAGCCTCACGGAGTCCGAGGGCACCAACCCAGCCCCACCCCAGCAGAATATCTATGCCCATCCCTGCATTTGCATAACTTCCAGAATATATAAGACATATATAAGACCTCCCCCTCCCCTGTGATGGAACGGCAGAGGAGCCAAGGCCTACCTGAGGCCCCCGAACCCGGGCCAGGCACTGCTGCATGTTCCTGCCTTCTTCGGCAGCATACATGTCAGGACCTGACCCCCAAGGCCCCACCCAGATCCCCACACGGAGCCGGCCACCCCCAAACCCCGAGCCCCCAGGCCCCCACCCAGACCCGCCCAGGGGCAATGCAGCTGCCAGGCAGTGACCCATGGTTGCCGCCAAGATCCCCAAGGGGCCCCACTCACAACCGCCAGCAGTCCACCCCCCGAGGCAACCCAAGCACCTCCAGAGGGGGGCAACGGCCCCCCAGTCCCAGACACCCCAGTGAACCCACCTCCAGGGAACATCCGGATACTCCAAACTCAGACCCCACGCTCCCCCTTCTGTAATTCAGAAGGATGAAGACTGAGTTGAAACTGGACACCAGAGTTGGGGATGAAACATCCGCTGAGGAATGTTTCCATCATCAGGATGATTTGTCTGATAAAATAAATATTTTTAAAATGATAAAGTGTACAGAGTCTCTTTAAAGCACAGATGCATTTGATGTTTGCCAACATCTCTAAATATGCTGGTTGTTTCATTTTTATAAAATAAGTTTGTTGTCTCCTTTTATCTTTTATAAAGTCAAAATCCCTCAAAACCAGTGGTGTCCTGGTCCCCCAGAGCCACAATCTTGCATTGTTTAGAAGTTTCTCTGCTTCAACATATTTGATTTTTTTTCTGTAGGTAGGTAATAAGCTCAATGACCTACTGAAAGGATAATTCATTGAATCAGGCGCGTTGGAGCAGGTAAATAACTAAAAAAAAACAGGACAAAAAGACCTCTTGACTATATTTGTAAGCTTAAAGCTTCCATAAGATGATCGTTATGCCTGAGTTATTGTTTTATGAACAGTTTTATTTAAAAATAGTTAATTTTATCATTTACTAATGAGAAAACGAAGCCAACAAAAAAAGCAAACATGCTTTGGGTACAGGCATACATTGGGTCTTTTATATATTTAAAATTAAAATCAGCCATAACAGAGAAAATAAAAACAAATTAAAAGTTTCATTTTGACTGAAACTACCGGCAGGCAGGTTGTAGGAGCAACTGCAAATTAATACAATCCTTTTTTATTTAAAAAATGAATTTCCAAATGTGTCCTAATTGATACTCCACCCTAACACGTGGACTAACAAATGAAACGCTTGTTATGATGAAACGGAAAAACAATCCACTCAGAGGAGAGAAGCGCGTGCGCCCTTACTGTGGTGTTTACGGTAGGCGGATCCAATCCCGCAGCGCTGGTTCCGGTGACCGGTCTGCGGTCACATCTCCGATCTGGATTCAGTGCCGCCGGATTTCTTTGTTATTGGTTCATGCTCTGCGTCTTTTCTTCGTTTTAAGCCTTTGTTTTGTTAAACGTTGAAGCCCGGATCGGTGTTATGTTCTTTAACCCGCCTCTGCTCGCTTGTTTTGTTGTCGGCTCGCCGAGAGGGATCCATCAGCGGGACTTGTGGGCTTTAAGGTTTTTATTTAAACGCTGTTATATAACCGGATGAAGCGCACGCCTTCCTCCGCTCGTTTCCCGGTGACGTGAGCTTTATTCGGACCCATCTTTCTGCTGTAGCGAGAGGACAACCCCGTGCGTGTTCATGCCCGATCTGCAGCGCTTCAGTTTTAAATACCATAGCATGAATCCATTGTTGGGGGCCAACACGCACCAACAACAGCACCCGCATCAGAGCCAAGGACACCCGGACTCCCCCTCAGGACTCCTCCCAGACGCCGTGTTCGGTGGACCGGACCCGGAGACTCTTCTCCTCGGTGAGCAGTTGGGGCCTGACCCGCAGGGACCCGCGCCTTTCCTCTACCACACCCACAGCAGCCCCTACCAGCACCGCACGGTGCCGCACCCCCCCGCAGCCATGGCCCTCAGAAACGACCTGGGATCCAACATCAGCGTCCTGAAGACCCTCAACCTGAGGTTCCGGTGCTTCCTGGCTAAAGTGCACGAGTTGGAGCGCAGGAATAAGATCTTGGAGAAACAGCTGCAGCAGGCCCTGGAGGCCAGCAAGGGCTGTCCAGGTGGAAGCTGCGAGAACAAGTCCCACACCCAGGAAGCAAGCGTGCAGACGGGATTTGTGGGGACCATTCCACTCAGACCGGGATCCCTTCCCTTCCACAACACCAACAACTCTGCCAGAAGGCCGACAACACTGTTCACACCTCCACTGGCGGCATCCTTCTCACCAGCATCCTCTGAAAACTCCAGCTCAACCCAAACCAACGCCTCCTGCAACCCAGTCATCACCATCACCCAGTCCTCCCCCTGTGTGGACTCCCCAGGGCCCGGTTCTAATAAAACCACCCAGAACAGCAAAGGCTCGGGGAACTCCACCAACCCTCCTCCACGCTTCCTCCCCGGGACCATCTGGTCATACAACCACACCCGGAAGTTTGGAGCCGGTGCCGAGCGCCTGGCCAGTCCAGGAGTGTCCTGGATGCACCCGGATGGAGTCGGCGTCCAGATCGACACCATCACCCCGGAGATCCGAGCCCTTTACAATGTTCTGGCTAAAGTCAAGAGGGAGAGAGATGAGTATAAATGCAGGTAAATCAATGAAACCCCTTTATTTTTTACAAGTCCTGAAATGAAACTGATATTTTCTGAAGGGTTTTAGGAAGAGCAGAGCTGCAGCCGGTCAGCAGGAGCAGAGTCAGCACAAAAAAAACCCTCTCAGTTCTGCACCTCCAGCTCCGTTGTGCAGGCATGTCTGACCCGTCTGACCACAGAGGCAGGTGCTGCCGCCACAGACCCACAGAGAAAAAGAACTCGCCAGGAGCTAAATATAAACATGAATGACACTCAGAGCATCAGAAGGGACTGGGGGGGGGCGCCACAAAGCTCAGCATGAGTTTGAAAATAAAAACTGAGTTGGTTTTATTTGTGAAAATTCACACTTTAGAGATGTTGGGTTGCATCTGGTCCTCAGTAGTTTGACTAAGTGAGATGATGTCATTCTGTCCTCAGAACAAGGGCTCAGAGCTGCAGAGTTCACGTGACCTTCGCTCCTGTAGACGGGCATTTTTACACGCACACAGTAGAGACGCAAACTCAATTTTTTAGGGTGGATTTCACCTTTAAGTCCTTGATTTATGAACGCCTCTTATTGAAAATACGGATTACTTCCAGCACAGTTACTTATCGCTCCTGAATGACCTTCAGCAGGCCCTGTGCTCCTGCACATTCATCCCTCCATTCCCCCGCATTACGTCCAAATGAGCAGTTTGGCATAGTTAACAGAGGACATTTGGACCACATTATAGAGGGTTATCTGTGGGACGACTCCAGCGGTCGAAGAATGTGAGACAGCTCAGATATACGTGTCCTTTGCACATGGAAACTCCGGGAGTCCTGAGTCCCGCTGAAATATGTGGGATCGTTAGTCTGGCTCAGCATTTCACCATCCCAGCCTTTCCTCGGAACCAGGCTTGTTTTGCTGCACCTGTTAGAGAAAAGCTAGGGTGTTCTGTTTATGAGGACGTTCAGGCTGGAGACCCATCTTTTTAGCTTAGCTTTTAACTGAATACTCTCACTTTTTAAATTAATTTATTACTTAGTTTATTTATTTATTTTGTCTATTTGTTTTATTGATTGAATGTATTCTTTCTTTATACGTGCTTTTTAAACAGTTTTTTTTACCATGATTTATGATCAACATTATTTTAATATCTATATAAAATTTTAGATTACAATTCTCATTTTAGCTCTTTGGATTTTATATTTTAACCTTTAACCTTTTTCCAGTGCTTCCTCTGTGGGAGCCCTCTGCCCCGGCGGCGGTGGTCGGCTGTGGCGGCCTGGGTGCTTTCCATGTGTGCCTGGGTGGAGGTGGGGGTCTCTGCCCTCCCTGCCCTGGGCGCCCGGTGTCGGTGCCTCGGCTGCTGCTGTGGATCTGCTGCTGTCGGGTCAGATGGCTCCACTGATGGTGTTTCCTTATCCTTATCTTAGCTGGTCTGGCTCATCTGATCTCAGCCAATCGTGTTTTTTTAATTGTTTTTTACCATGGGGAAGGGGACATGTGTGTGTGTGTGTGTGTGTGTGTGTGTGTGTGTCGGTGGAGGAGTGTTGTGAGGGGTTTTTATTGTCAGACTGTTTTTAAAATTCTGGGGATGGGAGGGAATGTGGGGCCTTTTTAATTTGTTAAGCACATTGAGTTGCATGTATTGCAGGAGTAAGTGCTATATAAATAAAGTTGATTGATTGATCCTCTGCTCCAACTCCCCCCCCCCCCCCCCCCCCACACACACACACACATGCCCTTTGCCCACTACATTCTCCATCTCTGCTTCAAACCAGACCCGGTCCCCCACTTCCTGTCTCCTGCTCACATTTTCTTCCATTGCGCAGCCCCCCCCCCTGTATCTGCAATGCAGCATGCACTGCAAGCTGCAGCTGGAGGAAGAGGAAGGGGAAGGGAGGGCCCAGTTTGCAGAAGGAAGCACTTCTTCACTTTGTGTGCAGCTCGCTGATCAAACAATCATTCCCTCCCCTTGCTTCATGACTCAGTTTCTTTCAGTATTCCCTGAAGGGGGTCGGTGTTCTGCAGCATTCTGCCTTTCTGGCAGCGTTTCAGCAGATTGCAGTACGTGGATTTTCCCCCGCCACCACCGCGGCATGTGCGGCATAAGTCGTACATCTCATTCGGAGTCTGTGCTCAGGCTTTTAAATGTATTAAGCCTCAGATTTATGGGCCAATCGTGTGAGCAGCTGCGTTACAGGAGCATGCAAATCACAAGAGAACTCTGGAAGTCACTCGCTCACACTTTCACTCTTTTCCTATTTAAGCGCTAGCTGTGCACGTCCCATCTGTTATTGCTCGTCTTCTAAATGAAAATGAGTTTCATTTATAAAAATCACATAAGGCAACACTAAATAGGTTTCCCGCGTCTCCCCCCTACTGGTTGAAAACAGAATTACAAGTGTAAACAACTCTTCAACAGCCGGGGGTAGCTAGTGCTAACAATGAGCTAATGCTAGCATGAGCAAACTGATACTAGAAAAAGCCTGAAATTAAAAAGATTCACACGGTTGAACAAAAAATACAAGTCCATTTGCAACAAAGCCAGGTCATCATCAGTCCGTGATTTCTTAGCCTTCTGTAGCTTCCTCAAAATAGCGTAGATTGTGCTGATGTTAACTCTGGATTTAAATTTATGCTTCTCCTCCAAAGACATTATTGTCTTACTTGTACTTCCAGGCTTCACCGTGATACCAACAGAAAAGCAAACTTCTTGTGATTTTTATTGACAATCTGCAAACTGAACGTGCTAACTGCTAGCATTACAGCTAACAGCCATACAGCAGGTAAAGAGCGGCCCCTAGAACACCTACCTGCTCCACTAAACTATCAAGTGCAGTTTTTGGTCAGCAGATGGCTGCATAATGGTGTCATATATGAAACTAGTCAACTTCCTAACTCCACAATCACTGAGATCAACTATAAAGCGCAAAGTTAAAGTTAAAAAAACAATTTAGTATTACTTTAATGGGAGTAAGTGAAAACATACAAATAATAGGTTTATAGTTTGGTTCTGCTTTAAAATGCAAACTTAACGTAATTAATTCTCTCGCTTGCAAAAACAAACTTGACTTACGCACATTTCTTTTATTAGCCCGTTTAAAGACCCATCCCCAGCTTACCACTGTCTACCAGCGAAGTCCTATATTCCATTTTTTTCCTTAATTGATGCTGAAACAATAAAGAAAGGACTGAACCTTTTCTACTGGTCTCTTAGATGGGAGGAGGAATATACCATGAGGATGGATCTGCAGCAGAAGATCGTGGACTTGCAAGAGGTAAATTTGATTCTTTTTAAATTAATATTGTAGCTCTGATGTTTAAATTAAATTACACAAAGACTGTGGTTGAACGTGAATGTCGCGGTGAACCAGTAAAATATGCTAATTAAAAAAACCCTGAAAAGGTGACGGTTTTGCAGACAGCTTCCTTCTTAGAGAGCATCAGATGACCTCATTTGTGCTTCCTGCAACTGTGTCCTGACAGCAACACTTTTCACGATTTCCTGTATTCGTGTCTGTTTGTTTTTCTTTTCTTTCTTGTAACGTTCGCATGCAGCATTGCCAGGAATCTTTACCTGACCCTGTTTAGGTGACTTCACCACATCGCCCGGTGACCGCAGACATCATGCAGAATGTGCAGGCCCCCAGCCAGTGTGACAGGATGTTAGCATAGATCAGCAGAGACATGAGAGAGCTTTAACCTAGAGGGTCATCTTTGTGGGTTTGGAGTGTTTGTACTTGTTCACAGGTGTTTTAATGTGCAGGACCTGCAGGAGAGTGAAGGCTGTCAGGATGAGCTGGCTCTCCGAGTGCAGCAGCTGAAGGCAGAGCTGGTTCTCTTCAAAGGCCTCATGAGCAATGTGAGCAGAGTCTAGCTCATGCAGATCTACGTTAAACACAGTTTTGCATTTTAGTTATTAATCTAACGTCCGCTGAGTGATGCTTCAGCTTCATGTTGTGGATTCTGTAAAACTGATAGAAAGGGTTTAATGGGTTTTTATTGGAAAACAAGATTTTACAGATTAGAAAAAAAGAGTTTCTGTGACTTTTGGAACTTTTCTTTTTTCTGCTTCTGAAGAATTTGTCAGAGTTGGACAGCAAGATCCAGGAGAAGGCCATGAAAGTGGACATGGACATCTGCCGTAGGATTGACATCACCGCTCGTTTGTGTGACGTGGCCCAGCAGAGAAACTGTGAAGATGTGATCCAGATGTACCGGGTACCAGGGAACCCGCCGCAGGTGTTCATGTCTGAATCATCCATCATTTACACCGAGCACAGAAACAATGTGGTCCGGTTTCCCTACGGCTTCCACCACGCCGAAAAGTCGCCGAGTCCAATCAGAGTGTTGATCGGCGTACGGATTCTGGACCGCATCCGTTCCGTACTCGGCGTGAACGAGTGCCAAGTCTGATCTTAACGATCTCTGCAGGTTCCAAACAACCAATCGTCCCTGAGTCTGCGGCGTAAACAAACCCCTCTGTCTTTCAACGGGAGCGAGTGCGACGAACCCATCAGCACCTCCGAAAGCGACGCCGGAGTGGCTAAAGACGAGGAGCGCTTTGGCTCATCGGCCAGTCAGATCAACGAGGAGATGCAGAGGATGCTGACCCATCTGTGAGTCGTCTGACTTACAAACATGAAGGACCAGTCCTGCCTCGGCAGCCTCTTAATGCACGTGCGTGTTTTTATTCTCACCACAGACGTGAGTGTGAGTTTGAAGACGACTGTGACAGTCTGGCCTGGGAGGAGACGGAAGAGACACTGCTGCT
The DNA here is from genome assembly GCF_043380555.1 of Nothobranchius furzeri. NCBI lineage: Eukaryota > Metazoa > Chordata > Actinopteri > Cyprinodontiformes > Nothobranchiidae > Nothobranchius > Nothobranchius furzeri. The sequence goes on from NC_091745.1 coordinate 73,789,463, forward strand.
TTGGGAGGACTTCCCAGGATGCACTCTGCCTCCAGACCCCACCCACCCACCAGGAGAGGTGAACTGTGCATTTTTAGCTCGTCATAATCTCAGCATAAGATGATTTATAAGGTATATAGTCTTTCATTATTACATAACTGAGCATTTATATTTTCAGTCTGGTTTTAGACAATATCACAGCACAGAATCCGCTCACATCAGGGTTTTTAATGATAGTATTTTAGCCACCGATTCCAGTTCTCATGTTGCCCTGGTGATGTTGGACCTCTCAGCTACATTTGACACGGTTGATCATGACATTTTACTGTCCCGCCTTGAGAATTTGGTCGGCATTAAGGGATCTGCACTTGGCTGGTTCCACTCCTATTTTGACAACAGGTCTATTAGAGTTAGAATGGACGACTGTTCATCTCCCTCTGCTGCTCTTCTTCGGGGCGTGCCACAGGGGTCTATCCTCGGCCCCCTTTTATTTAGCATTTATATTCTTCCACTGGGACTGACTTTTAGGAAGTTCAACATTAACTTTCATCTTTACGCGGACGACTGCCAGATTTATGTTCCCTTGAAGACTTTTACCTCCATCCAGCCGCTCCTTGATAGTGAGGTTAAAAACTGGCTGTCAGCAAATTTTCTGCTGCTGAATGATTTTATGACCGAGTTTATAGTTTTTACTCCTAATGGCTCGTCTTCCTCCGCTCCTGATCTTTCTGCTCTTCCTTTTAAAATTAGTCAAACAATTGTTAATCTTGGAATTAAAATGGATGCGGCTCTAAAAATGGACCCTCACGTTAATCACATGGTTAAATCATGTTTTTATCAGTTGAGACCTCTTTCCAAACTAAAACCCATTCTGAATCGGCGCCGCCTCAAGACAACCATTCACGCTTTCATCACCCCAAGGTTGGATTACTCCAATGCAATTCTGTTTGGTATTTCAAAAGCCGCATTATCCCGCGTTCAGCTGATACAGAATGCGACAGCAAGATTTCAGACTAATACGGGCCGTCGGCAGCACATCACTCGAATTTTAGCAAGACTTCACTGGCTTCCTGTGCACTATTGCATACGTTTTCAAATTTTATTGTTTGTTTTGAAGGCCTTGAATGGCTTAGCACCACCTTACATATCCGAGTTACTCACTCCTTATATGCCGGGCAGGACTCTCCGTTCAGGTGACCTACACCTACTACAGATTCCCCGTCTATGCTGCAAAACCCGTGGTGAATGAACTTTTTCTGTCTGCGCTCCTAAACTCTGGAATGATCTCTCGTTGGATATCAGATTCTCCCCCTCCATTGGGGTTTTTAAGTCTCACTTAAAGACTTACTTTTATTCCCTTGCTTTTACTGCTTAGCTATTTTATCAATGGTTTATTTACTCTGTTCTTTTACCGATTTTATTGACTTCTCTTGTTTGGTTCTTTGTGCTATGCTCTAGCTGTTTTATTCTTTTATATTATTATTTTAACCTTATTTGTTTTTACCCCAGTACAGCACTTTGGTCAGCTCACATGCTGTTTTTAAATGTGCTTTATCAAATAAATGGAATGGAAAGAGAAACACCGTTCTGGTTTGAGGGCCGATACCGATTTCTGGTTCTTGATCCGCAGATTTCAGATGTAGGCTGATATCTGCTTATCTGCAAAAAAAAAAAAAAAAAAAACTGATTTAGAAAATCAAACCTTTGCGACTTTAAAATGCTTTCTGTGCGATTTTTGTTTAAATTAGTCACATTTAATATTCTGTTGCTTTTAAACAGATTGATGCGGAGCAGAAAGGTTGGTATGGTGTTGGTATCTGAGACGGCGCTCTGTTTTCAGCCAGAACCATGACCTCGAACGCCCGTCGTCTAAAAGTGTATGAATCTCCAGCATCATCCCGTTTTTATCCGACCCTGTCGCTCTCTGCGGCGGGAATGTTTCCGGACTGCGTAAAGACACCGACACCCTGCACCCATGTACTTTGTGTTTGTTTTCCAGAAATATTTGTAGGGGTTTGTTTTCCTTCGTTTTTCAGCAGCCTGTCGTCCCTTTGGAGGGAACAACTGCAGCAGTCGGTGAAATGTGATCTGAGGAGAGAATAAAGCAAGCTTAGTCTGATTTTTCTTTTTAGAAGTTTTACTGGGGTTCAACATCTGTTTTTCCTTTTTAGATGTTCTTAAATATGCTTCTGTTCTGTGTTTGTCAGGAGGACTGTCTGGAGAAGGTGATTAATGACACCGAGTGTCTGTTCAAATCCAGAGAGAAGGAATATCAGGAGACAATCGGCCAGATTGAGGTCAGACTTATTCTTACAGGCGTTGCCGTTTTTTCTACTAGATATCTGTTCCCATGCGTTCTGCTCAGTATCATGTATTTTTCTGTTTTGTTGTTAAATTCTCGTTGAAAGTTTGTTAGAAATATGGAGGGGTCGTAGCAATGAGTGAAAATCTGTGGAAGCGAGGTGGTACTGGACTGTGTTTGATCCTGCGTGACCTTGACGGTGTCAACATCTGGACTGTGTCTTTAGCTTGAACTGGCCACGGCGAAGAGCGATATGAACCGACACCTGCATGAGTACATGGAGATGTGCTCGATGAAGAGAGGTCTGGATGTGCAGATGGAGACCTGCAGGAGGCTCATCACACAGAGTGGCGACAAGTACGCACACACACACCCACACACACACACGCCCATAGTGCAAAACTAAAACTGCACGCAACAATTTGCAAATAGTAATAGTTGAAGCATTTGCAGGACTTTGTAAGAGCTGAGATACGGTTTTCTCCAAATCGTCTCCATTGAATGTCAGAAACCGTCTCAGGGTTTCTTGAAACACTTCTCAGTTTAGTTTCCATGGAATAAAAGTCCAAGAAGCACAAGACGGCTTTTTGGGATGAGGTCGGAGAACAACTTTCAGATAAAATGAGAAGTTTAAGCCATAATTAATATATAATAACCACATTTGCACAATAGTTGCATATGTTTGGATGTTCTTTTGAGATTACTTCACGTGTCTGTAGCAATTATTACTTATTAATTTTGACCAATAAGATGTGATGAGTCCATTTAAATATGAAGTATCAATCTGATTGATCTTTGAATGATTAATCAGAAGATTCCAAGGTTCTTTGCTTCTTTAGGGACCATAAACACACTTCGTATTAATTCAGAGACAGTCAAGTATATAGTTTATAAAATGAATTTAATTCTTTTTCCTAAACTAATAATTTATGCATGACAAGATATGAATAATGAGATGTGGAGTGGTGGATGTGAGGTAGCAATGGGTACCGAATTCAGTACTTTTTAAGGTACCGACCGAATTCCATAGTACCAACTGAGCACCGATTCACGTCATTTGAAACGGTGCCTCGTTTCGGTACCCGTCCTTCATAACGAGAACTTGCCTAGACAGCTGCGCATGCGCAAGAGCGTTTTGTCGTCGCTCGCGGCGAACCAGTTGTAAACAGAGCAGCATGGTAGAAAGAACGCACGCCAAAGCTTGGGTCCACTTCACTAAATGTGATGGGTAACTGGGTGATGATGAAACCAGCGACAACGATCTAAGTGAGACATCCTCATCTTAATCTGCTCTGGTAGGTAAATAAAATGTTTAAGATAACGTTAGCTTGATTTGTTAGTGTCCGTTTCGCTAATGGTGCGTTCGTTTTCTCCTCGGAACTCCGAATTTCTGACTAGAAGAACATGAATGCGCTCTAAAGTTTGGCTTCACTTTACTAAATGCGACGGGTGATTGGGTGAAGATGAAACCAGTGACAGCGATCTAAGTGTGAGGCATCATCGTTTTAATCTGCTCCAGCAGCTAAATAAACTGTTTAAGATAACGTTAGCTTGATAAATTAGCTTCCATTGCCACCATTGTTATCAGCTAATGGTGCATTCGCTTTCTCCTCGGAAATTCTAACTTCCCAGTAGGAAAAATCAAATGAAAAAAGACGGCAAAAGGAATGAAGATACACAGTAAATTTAGTTCACAGTAAAGATGTTAGCTTCAGTTTAATTATCAGCTTATAAAACTACAAGGACGATGTTAAAATACAAACAGTTGTATGTTATTTATCGTGATATTTATCAAATATGGTTATAAATTGAGAGAAATTATATATTGTATTATAAAAGAGAATTAAAATATTAAACACTCAAAAGTATCTAAAATTGATACCGTTAAGTACCGGTATCGATTCCTAGGTACCGGGAATTAGTACCGAATCGATTCAAATGTCAAAAGTAGCCATCCCTAATGTGAGGTGATGTGATGGAAGCTAGATGTTGTAGCAACCGTTCTTTGTATCTGAGAGAAATTGTGAAATCCGGGTGTAAAAGAATTTGTTGTTTGTTCTAAACTAGAGAGTTGTTTATTCAAAACAGCATCAGGCGCAATCTGTCTGGAACACGTAGACCGTTACGATAGGACCCGTCCAGCCTGAGAGCCCTTGAGGCGACAGCAGGAAGCTGGAATGCTTATGTGCATCACTCCAGTTTTACAGTCCCTCCACTGGCTCCCGGTAGAATATAGAATTCAGTTTAAATCTTTAGTCCTGACCTATAGAGCTCTTAACAACCAGGCTCCAAGCTACCTATCTGAGCTTTTATCCCCACACACCACCTCTCGGAACCTTAGATCCACATCTGAAAACCTCCTGGCTGTTCCTCGAACCAGACTGAAAACCAAAGGGGACAGGGCCTTTCAGACTATTGCACCCAGACTTTGGAACAGTCTACCTTCTAATCTCCGTCTCTCTAACACTGTATAGATCTTTAAAAATCATCTAAAAACTCACATTTTCATCCAGGCGTTCCCTCCCTAAATGTTTCAAAAATATGGCTTTGTTCGGCTTCACACCTTCACTTTGTTTATACTCATGATTTTATTTTCTACTTTATCACTGCTATTGTTTTTCTATGTTTTTATTGGTTAGAGGTATTTGCCCTGATCTTTATCATGTTGTTCAGCGCTTTGTGATTTATATCTGTGAAAGGCGCTATATAAATAAACTTTTACTTACTTTACTTACTAAGGTTGATGTTTGCTCTTAGTTAGTTAGTTGGCTCTTAGAAGAGCCGGTTGTCTGGTATCAGCCGCAGCGTTGAAGAGAGGCTTTGACAGAACCTAAAGAACCTCTGCGGACATCTGTGGGCTCAGGTATATGTCCCGCAGAGCCTCTCATAATAAAACCTTCTACATCCAAGATGTACGTTTTTGAACCACTTTGAATAGCTGCTAATAAATAGCTTTTAGAACCAGCTCTTTGGCTCAAATCCTTGTTATCAATTAAACCGCTAAAAATACAAGAAATGTCTGTTAGTGTTGTTTTCTGTCCACCCCGTGAAAAGTAACCAGCGTAAAACCTTTTTTTTCCTCTGATCCGTGTAGTAACCCTTCAGCAGCCGGGTCCGCAGAGGAGAGCGACCTGAGAGAAAATGACAGATCTTTATCTCCACCGTCTTCCTCAAGTTCCAGCAGATCCTGACACTTCCTCATCCCAGCCATTCGTCTGACAGGCTGTGATCATGTGACCTCTGCTGCGTCCAGCTACAGTACAATGCACCTATAATGGCTTAAACAACATTTTTACATATTTATTCATTTCTTGTTGTGGCGTTTATGCAAATCAGTCTGAGGCGAGGGTGCGTGGCACATTTTGAGGATTGTTATGATTCTAATAATCCAGGTGATCAGTGAGGAAACCGGAAATCTTTATACCACCATTTTAAATCATAACAGTCTGAGCATTTTGGGGTGATTAGTTGTAAAATCCACATGATTTATTGTGTATTTAGTCTGATCATGAGCAGAAATCACAGAAGTGTAAAATTGTTTATTTGCTTAATTAGGTTGATTTTTATTAGAAAATTATTTTCACACCTAAATCCTAACGAAAGACTCCACTTTACTAATAAGCAGCTGCATTCATAGTTCACGATAATGAAATAAAAAGTCAGATTTAATTCTCACACATGCATCATTCAGCCTATTATCAAGGGAAAAAAAACTTTTTACGATTGTTCTGAACGGACGACCGCCATGCCTTCTCCCTCCTGCCAGAGCGCTGAGCTCTAAAACAGTAAACATCCGTTTTGTCCACCCTTGTTTATAAGCTGCGAATCGCCTCATTTCCTGAAGCACCTCTCAGAAAAAGCTCCTGAATGCTGTGCAGCTGCAGCGCAAACGCCTGCAGCGACGTGAGCTGCATGTTAAAGACAGACTGCAGAAAATGTTTTGCTCACATTAAAATCCAGCCGAGAATCTGGATCCAGATTCATTTTAGTGAATAATGTACAAGATAATGAAAATAAGGAGTTTAATGGAAGGGTTTGTGCGCTGACATCATCTTAATGACTTGAGATAATGGTGAGATTATGTTTTAGAGGATAGCGTAAAGTCCACAAGAATACTCGCTTTATTGATTAACAATGGCTCATATTAATAGGTCAGGTCTTTTGACTAATTCATCCTAATAATGCACAACAGCTACTTTGACAAAAGTAAATTAAAGCTGGGGTCTGTAGAGTGATGTCATCATGGAGAGGAGGAGGAGATCTGAATGGCTATTGCCCCACCCCTGCTCCCCATCCCTCTCTGAAAGGAGCTGAAAGCCACACCTTTTGCCATGAACACAAACAAGTAATGTTTTGGATATGTTCCTGCTCAGGCACACCTGATTCTAACTGCTTAATTATCTCCTCGGCCTTCATCAGCTTCTGCAAGAACTGCTGATCACTCATTTGAATCTAAATCTGCAGTGCTCAAGCAGGTAAACATCTAAAATCGGCAGGAATCGGCACTCACAATGCTAGCGCACCACTGCTAACGCTACAACGGGCTAAAACAATCTGATGTAGTGTAAGTTTGTATGCTACACTAATCTCTTAGCTGCAAAACATAAAAGATAAATATCTTTTTGTTCCCCTTCCTCCTCTTCCACAGCTTTTGAAGTTTACAGACTAACATTAATTCAATGCAGATCAAGTTAGCATTCAAGCTAGGTCGATGTGCTAGAGTTCCACATCCGTGTCCCTCTGCACGGCATGCTGGGAACTGGGTCACATTCTCGTCGATTGACAGCTCCCTCTTGTGGATTCTACTGGTCAACGCGGCAGGCTCACACACAGACATCATATGTAGACACCCTGTGGACTGGTGCTGCCTGGTGTAGCAGCGGGCCGCCATCTTGGATGGGTCTCCGTTCCCCCCAGTGCATTTGTTTCTACTGAGGAAGCTGCTTACCCAACTAAAAACATATTTTATTATGCTTTTACACAAAATCAGACATATGGTATGACCTGATGGTTAAAATCTAAATATAATTATGTAAAAATATAAAATCCCAGCAGTTAGGCATAAAATGTAATCCCACGTGATCTGTTTTCAACAACGTGCCAGTTGTTGCAACTGTACGCTGCACAAAAACGGACATATTTGTTCACTCTGCATTGACTCCAGTTGGGTTTCGAGTGTGAGGAGACCCATTCAATATGGTGGCGACGCTGTTATGCTCCTCAGCACCCAATGACGCGGCTACGTATTCATGTCTATGGCCTAGCATAAATGATTCATTTTGCTGTAGAGGCTAGGGGAGGGGCTTAGGGAAAATATAAATTATGAAAGATGACCTACTTTATATCATAGAACAGGGTCCGATAGTCATTTTAAAAATACTTACCCCCGCTTTACAGCAGTCTTAAAACATTTTTTAAAAGTTTCATAAACTGTCTGATAGACATTTTCTTCTTGAAAATGCTCCAGGCTACGCCAAAAGTGCTACAGCTAGCTACTGCTGCTGCTAACGACAGCAAATAACACGAAATTCCATGTAAATAATCATGTTTTGTGAAAATCACAGCTACATGAACGTGTATAAAGCAGATTTTGGATCAAACTTTTGAGAGTGGAGTCACCAATTAATATTTCTCCAAACTGAAGTTGTTCAAATGGGAGTCTATTGTATGCATGGTGGTAATTGTTCTTAACCTTACAAAATCTTGCTTCAGAGGATCAGAAGTATCACTTTTTGTTGATTTTCTGTGTGGATAAAGGCTATCAGAACAGCTAACTTCAGCAACATCCTCATATTTTCTTTTATTTACTCGATTAAATGTTTGGACAAAGACACCCAGAGACCATCCTGCTGCAAGAGCAAATTTGTGATTTTTAAATTTAGCCATAGAAATGAGTGGTGCAGAGAGCCTACGCCTCCTGAATGTCATATGAAGTCACCGTCGATAGCTGCACCGTGTGCTTAACGTCACCACACCGATGTGTCTTTAAGCTGTTAATGAGTTTTATTGCAGCTTATTGTAGCTTAGAAAGAGCAGGTTGTTCCAGAGAAGCAACACAAAGAAGCAGAACGTCTAAAAATGAGCAGAGGAACAAAAAGTCATGGATGTTAGCGACTGAGTGCCAAAATAAAAGAGATTGTGACTAAACAGGAAATGGCCGATTAAAAAAAGACTAAATATGAAGCTGTTTCACCAAGGTGCTTGATGTAAATAATTAAACCTATTTTTGAGCATTTGCACTTAGAAAGGAAGCAGCACTATATGAGTCACACGAAACGAATCAGCTGAAATAAAATAAAGACACACTGGAAATAGATGGTTGTTTTTCCTCTTAGACGTTTCAGATGAACACATACCTCATGGTTAATTCTATAAAATCAGCTACTGGTTCTCAGAAAGATTTTTCCATTTAATTTTCAGGAAAAGTGACAGAATGTTAACAGATGATTGTTTTTGCATGTTGGGTGGGTAGAAATCTGCTGTTTCCAGGGTTTTTTTCTCCTGTTTGAACTCAGAAGAAACATGTTTGAACGAGTCGTGTGAGACGTAAAACACCACGTTTCTCTTTCATATCGTTTTACCTTCAAGCACTGAGTGAGTTTCTTTGTATGCATGTGCCAGTGTGTCTGTTTTAGTCTCGTGTGTGTTTTTAGAAAGACGTTTACTGGGCCAGATGCACAACATTACATCCTAAAATCATATCACTCATGCCGTTTCTTTACCAGTGTGTGTGTGGTTGCCGAGTAAAGTCTATTTAAAAACAATAGAATAATAAAATGAATCTATGAAAACCAATGCTTTTGCAGAAGTGACTGTATGATGGCTTTGAAATGATGAAATATAGCTTTGAAAATATAATTGTGTTTAAAGATCGCAAAAGACGACCGGCCACAGTCACTCACCTGAAAACAGGAACCTTCACTTAGGTCAACGAAATTCTGATGAATCCATTTTTGATTGTAAATGAGAATTCTGGCAGATGATGTCGTAGAGAAACTCTAGCCTTGATCTGTTTGGTTCAAATTTGTGTCGTGAAACAATTTGGCAATAATCCTGAGATCTCAACAGGAATTTCAAGTGTGTGACTTTGTGTCAGGACGATGTTGTTTTGGCTTAAAAGCTTCCCTGCAGATCTGCAGTATGTAACATGTCAGGAGAGACTGAATAAAAGATAAACTGAGCAAAAAAATAAGACTGTTGTAGTTTTTTCAATCTTGGCACCAGAATGCATCTTAATCAAACACCTGAAGCACCTCCATTGACGGCGTTTGATGAGGAAGGGCAATTGCTACAGCTACACTACAGCTTTGTGACAATCAGAGCCACTCAGACCCATGAGCACCCATGCTAAATGCACGATTGTTGGTCTACAGCTACTTCCCTGAATCGATTGCGACATTTGGGGCAGCAGTAGCTCAGGAGGTAGAACGGGTTGCCTCATGACTGGGATTGATTTCAGCACCCGCCAGGGGTATTCTGCTATTGTGTCCTTGGGCAAGACATTTCACCCAACTTGCCTGTGTTGGTGGTAGCGAGAGGGACGAACGGCGCCAAATGGCAGCCTTGCCCCAATCAGACCGCCCCAGGGCGGCTGTGACTAGAAAGTAGCTTACCATCACTAGCAGTGTGTGAATGTGAGAGTGCATGAAAGTGTCTTTGAGTGTCCCAACAAATGCTGTATTCGTTCGATGTCCCAATCTTTTTAATTAAAGTTAAAAAGTCCCATTAGTTGTGTGCGACATTTGTTCTCCGTAAATTCTGGGGGGTGGGGGGGAGCTGCAGATACAGCTGCGCTCAGGAGCCATTTGGTGGTTTAACTCCCCAAATCCAACCCCTCATTGCTGAGTGTCAAGCAGGGAGGCATTGGGTCCCATTTTTCAAGGTCTTTGGTATGACCCGACCAGGAATTGAATCCTGATCTCCCAGTATCAGGGTGGACACTCTACCACTAGGCCACTGAGCTGGTATCCACTGTAAAGTATGTTATTGGGTTGGGGTTCAGCTGCTTTGGAGAAGTTTAGGTCATCCTTGTTTGTGTTGGATCTGCTGAGTCTTCCCCAGAACTCTCACATGTGGAGTGCCTCAGGGGTCTAATCTGGGACCTCTTCTTATTTCATTGTACCCACTTCCTCTGGGTTTAGTTCTCAGGAAGTACGGCGTTGCTTTCTGTTTTTACGCTGCTGACTCAAGTCCCACAGAATCAGGAAAAAAATAGTTGTGCATCATGGCTATCAAGGCTTGGATGTCTAGTAATGCTGGAAAGTTTGGAACCTCATGTAGACCTGGACTCACACCTGTGGCAACAAACCTTGGTGTTGACATTGGTGAACTTTGTTTTTTTTTCTTTAGACATAACTAGCCATGTAAAACCTTTTCTGCGCTAACTCACACTTCTATCACCGTTTGTTTAGATTATTGCAATGAGCTTTGTGTCTTACTCAGTCTGAAGTCTCATTCTTGGCTCCAGTTTGTTTTAGGATTGATTTTTTAAATTCTTCTATTTGTTTTTAAATATCTTCAGTGCTTCTCCCCTCCGTAGCTGTCTGAACTGTTGCAGTCGTATGTTCCCCCGCTCTCTCAGGTCAGCTGATCAGTTGTTGCTGGAAATGATTTTTACGGTTACTCTTTTGCATTTGTTGTTATTATTGTGATATGGGGTACAGATCTTTGGGTTAGGGTTAAGGCAGCACTCTGTTTTTAAAGTGCTTCAATAATAAAGGTGGAATAGAATTTTCAAATCCATATCAACACAAGTGTGGTTCTTAAATAGTGACAGAAAAAAACATTTTAAACAATACTCAGTGGTGAGTTTTGATTTTTAAATTAGACCTGTGGGCATGGACATAATTTTCACTTTAGAAGTGGGGGGGAGACGGGGAGGGGGATCTTTACAGTATGTTCTAATGGGAAACAGGCTTTAACACAAACGGTTGTTTTCTACTTGGTCCTAGAGCTCAACCACTGCCTATTTAATATAGTGTAATATTGTTTTTGGATGGTAAAAAGTGCAGGGGTCCAAACTTGACTTTGGAAAAAGTGGGGGGGGGAACATGTCCCCCCCCCCCCAAAAAAAAATTACGTCCATGCCTGTGGGTGACTGTTGTTGCTCTTGGGGGGACAGCCCAGTTCCAGGCCGGTGACCCCATCCTTGCATTGTCTCAGTGACCTGTAGTCAATGTGTCACTGTTACTAAAATAACTATTTTGTGTGAATCCTGATGCATGTGTAGGATCAGTTCATTCAGACTATGACTCCACTTTCCTCCGCTCGCTGTTGGCGCAGACAGATATTTTAGGTATTTTCACTCTTTTCTTAGAATGTGAGTAACTTTACCCTTCAGTTGCATTTAAAAATTGGCTAAAAGTAATCCAACAAGAGGAAATTTAACGAAAGCCAGTCTAAAGCAGCTGATGTCTGAAAGAAAAAACAACTGTCACAATGATTTTTTTTCTTCCATCGAGTTGTTTGCCGTGCAAACGGCCGTTTTGTCTGCAGTGTTTGTCAAAAATTACAGTTTCAACGGAAAACGGTGAGACTTTGATCCTCAAAAGTTAGTCAGATGATGGTTTTCTGTGCGCGCAAGAGAGCTGAACGTACAAACATCACGGCAGCACGCTGATGGTGAGAGGGGGCGGGAAAGACAGGAAGATGTTACCAGGTAAGGAAATAATGACTCATAGGATGGGTTAGAGTGAGCAAGAAGACAGAGAGAAAGAAGCAGACTAGAAGACGTTGACTTTACAGTAGAAGCGGAGCAAGACACATCGAAGGTAAAATCTTTTCATGATAGAATATTTTAATCATGTTTGCAGATGATCGTCTGCTTTACCTGAGTGATGTTTGAAGACAATTTGCATAAAATAAACTCTTCTTGAGTACTAAAATGTATTTTTCTACCTCTTTCTGGTAACAGGATGGGATTAGTGCAATACTTCTGGGTGGTGATATCTGCTCTGCTGACTCTCACCTCTCCCATGGTAAACACATCACAGCTCATATTTCTGATATTAAATACAGGTCATGTTTAGTGATGGATCCTGCATGAAGATCTTTTTATTTGTGTTCACACCATCAGCCACCAAGGAGCTTCATGGATGGAGACAGAATGTGTACGGAATGTCCTGCAGGTAAAAAAAAATGTTTTGACTCACTGTTATGCCTAAATACCGGGCGACAGTGGCAGAGGAAGTGCCACTCAACCCACCTTGCCTGCTGGTGCTGGTTGGATGGACCAGTGGCGCTAGTGCTCTGCACCCTCGCCTCCGTCAGCACGCCCTAGGGCAGCTGTGACTACGCTGTAGCTCATCGCGTCTGAATGTGTGTGCATGGCCATGACTGTTTTTGTAGTAAAGCACCTTGGGGGGTTGTAGAACCATAGAAGGCGATCTATCAAATGCAATTAACCATTTAAACAATTCAGAAGAAAGTTCCTTCAAGGCATCAGCGTTTCTTTGCTCTCTGGATGAAAAATGACGCACTCTGCATGCTCACTTTAAGCTGACCACTTCCTTAATTGATATGTGCTCAGGGCTTGCAGGCTTTCCTGGCACCTGCTTCCATCCGGTTGATCAGATTTTGTTTCTTTCTGTTCTGTCAGGTGAGTACTTCAGGTCTTGCAACGCTTGCACACCCTGTTCTGATGGATCCTACACGACTGATTGGAACCGAGAGGAGCACTGTCACACCTGCTTCAGAGATTGCTCACCAGGTACAAACATCTGCATGAATCTGCTCGGTCTCTGCACACTCAGACCCGAATGTCTGCTTTGACCTAAACTGTTTTTGTCAGAAAATCATCTGAGAGTGGTTCAGAACTGCACCAGTAAAACCCCTCTGCTGTGTGAGTGTGAGTCTGGTTTCAGATGCACAGACACGGTCCCCTTGTCGAGCAACTGCAGGCAGTGTGAACAAGAACAACATCCAAATGGTAAATACCGATAAAATCGCCTTTTTAGGTTTGAGACGAGATGGTTTTGGGATTAAGGGATTGAGCTTTTCACAAAACAGAGTCTGATCGCAATTTTTAAAAGTTCAAACATGACAAAAAATAAATAAATTCCACCTCCGTAATAAACAGGGTACAATAATACATAATTAGAAGCCTGAGCCCAGTTATTAAAGTCTCTCATTTTCACTATTTGACTTTTTGATTTCTCTTAAAAACCTTGAAATATGAAATCTACAGTTGCTGACCCAGCATGTGAATAATCTCACGTTTGAGTTTATTGGTTTTGTTCTGCTGCCGGCACACTTCCTGTTTTGGTTCACAGAGACTTCAAACACGATTGTTTTTTGTTTTTTTTTGTGTTTGTTTGTTTTGTTCTTTAGGTTTATTGTGCCCACAAATTATTCCCCGACCCCAGGTGGCTAAAAATGAAACGTTAAAGGTTAAAATTCAAGTGTGTGTGTGTGTGTGTGTGTGCATGTGTGGGTGAGAGATAAAATGTGATTAAAAACAGCCAAGAAGCAAAACTGGAGTTTATTAAATTCCTATAAAATCCAGCAACGTTTCATGCATTCCTTCTCTGATCAAATTTAAACCCTGGTGGTTTTGCTTTTGCAGCAACAGCAAGCTCAGGCAATGATAAACCGATCCCTCCCCCGGGTCAAACAGAACCCTGCAGGTACCCCAGGTGAGTCAGAGGTTTACCTGGATGTTGTTTAAAATGTTTAGAGAGTTGTTGGGATTTTTTACTTTTATCTCTTTCAGGTGTGGCCGTCAGCCTGAATCAACGAAGTCCAGCTCAAATCCCAAAGGAGGTGCGTATGAATGAGAACAGGGGAAATGCAAAAGGACCGTTGAACGTGTCGAACATTTAGGATCATTTTTGCAACATTATTGATCGTGTTAGGACTCCGACCATCGACATCAATACATAGTTGCCCCATTGGGTGCTGAAGGTGACAGCGTTGCCGCCATGTTGGGTGGGTTCGTCACTCTCCAAACCCAGCTGGAGTTAACGCAGGGTGAGCAACTATGTCTGGTTTGTTTTTTTGTGCATCCTACAGTTGGAACAACTGGCGCACTTTTGAAAATAGATCACAGGAGATTACTATTGACTTTACTAGCCTACCTGTTGGAATTTTATATAAAATGATTAAATTATTAACATTTTAACAATCATGCCGTACTATATGTCTATATTGTGAAAAAAACATCATAAAATGTGTGTGTTTTTTTTAGCTGAGTAAACACCTTCCTCAGTAGAAATAAATGCTTTGGGGCAAACGAAGACCCATCCAAGATGGTGGCCCACTCCTACATCAGCTCCAATAGGCAGCACTAGTGAACGGGGCCTCTACATGTATGATGTCTGTTGGTCCAACAACTTATTTCCACTTATTCAAACGTGTGAATTTTGAACATCTGGGTTTATGTGGACCATCTTTGCAGCATCTTAGTGCAAATGAAGCTTAGGAGAGCAATTATTGTCATAATTAGGATCTCCATCATATGTTCTGGTAAGGAATCTCCCAAAAAATAGATTTTAATTTTTCAGTCCATTTTGTTGCTCTTTGATTCAGCAAAAATTAGTTTTATTGGAATTAAAAATGTTTATAGTTCCAAAGTTACGGAGGCAGCAGTAAAAAGTTTTCCCCCCTTTAATAATAAGGCCACCAAATGAAGGGAGCTGAATGTTCTGTGTTGATATTTTAAAACTTCCCAAACTTGAATAGTAGAAATAAAATAACCTCATTGTTGACCTCTAGTGTTGTACTAACAGGAGAAAGTCCTTTGGACAGGCTGGGGGCAGCAGTGGCTCAGGAGGTAGAGCAGGTTGTCCAGTAACAGCTGCAGGATCAGTCCCATCTTCCTGCAGGGAATTCTGATGTTGTGTTCCTGGGCAAGACACTTCCCTCTCCTTACCTGCCGCTGGTGGTTGAAGGGACTCTTAGTTTACTAGTCCATCTTCGTTCCAGCCATCAGCTGACATCATGAGATTTGGGTCTTGGATCCGGAATAAGCTTCACCCTGACGGGGGGCCAGGCTCGAGCCACTGCTCCTCCTCATCAGACGCTGTCACCTTAGTCAGGGGTAAGTAACCCTGGTCCTAGAGAGCCGCAGTCCTGCATGTTTTCCAGCCATGCATGAACTTGCAGCTTCTAATTGGCTGAACACACCTGATCCAGCTGCGGCTCTCCAGGACCGGGGTTGCCTACCCCTGCCTTAGGTCGTTCAGGCATCTGACTAGAATGCTTCCTAGTCGCCTTTTCCGGGCACATCCTACAAGGGGAAGACCATTCAGACTTGCCTGAAGGGATCTTTTCTGACAGGGGGTATGTGTTGGGATCCACCAGGAGGAGCTGTAGAGCATCACAGAGGAGAGTGATGTCTGAGCTCCGCTGTGAAAAATAGACGGAGGGTTATCAGCTTGTTTCAGTCAATCCTAAAAATTTTAGGGAAAAGAGTCATTTAGAATAAAACGTACAAATATTTTTGAATCAGCTGGGAGTCCACGGTGGCTTAGTAATAATAAGCCTTTAAGATGTTTTCATACAAAGTTTTTTTTAATTTTACTGACAACTTACAAAATGTTAAGAGGACCATCAGTCTTTGTTTGTCAGCTCTTCCAGCTTAGCCTTAACCCTTTATTTTTTACCTCCACAGCTCTACTAGCAGCCATTTTGATTCCGGTGGTTTTGATCGGATGTGTGGCCCTGGCCATCCTGTTCTGCATCCATCGTCCACGAGACGAGACCTGCTTCAGGCAAAGTAAGACGGCCTTTTATGTCCCGGACCGTCTCTGGAGTTAAACTCAAACAGAATCATCTCAAAATGAACTTTTCAACTGAACAGATCAGAAATGAGAGCGGCCAAAGACTTTTCTGACTTTTTTTCTTGCTACATAAATGATGTAAATGATGAGTCATCGCCGAATGTCTGAAACCAGCTTTCTGTTACTCATCACTTACCTTCTGTTTTCCAGCTATCGCCAAGCTGTGTAATGAGGTAAGTTAAGGACTCTGTGTTTGTAAACAGCTTGTTACTTATGTATTTTCTCACAAGCTAACAATGTTTTTCTTCTTTAGGAAGGGCAAGATGCGTCTCACAGGTCGAACGAGTCGACTCATCCGTTCCCCGGAGACTCATTCAGTGCAAAGCAGCAGCCGTCGCCCCTTTCAGCTTCAAGTTTAGGTAACGCTGAGTAAAAAAAGATCTTTTTACGTGAAATACTTGAGTCACATTGAATCTTGAAGAAGAAATGAGGAGTAAAGATGCAGCTGTACTACTACAAAGAGCTGTAGTAAGTGTTATTACTGTGCTCATATCTCTTAAAGGTCTTTAGCCAGTGGTTCAAAGAAGTACTTGATTTGTTGTACTTAAGTAAAAGTACAGATAAAGGAGTAAAAAACTTCTGTACTCAATTAAAAGTGGAAGTATCCAAGAAATTTTTGACTAAAGTAAAAGTATTCAAGTATGCCTTTCCCCTGTACTTACAAGTGAAAAAGTAAAAGTATTTAAAGTCTAAGTTCACTGAGAAACCGTTTTTTTTTACTTGTTATTTTTTAAATATGATTGGTCACTCTGAGGTTCACATGCAAGCTGAGCCTAAAATTAGTCTTCTACTCCGATTTCCTGCGTTAGCCACCAACAGAAAAATGCTCGGGTCAGAAAAGCCAGTCAGGTCTATGTCACACGGTAAATGAACATTCATGGACTCGCCCATCTTGGTTCACGACGGGGAAGACCGTTGTTGGTTTCATGGCCTGGAGAGAGCAGAGCACATCACAGCTAGTAGAAGCTAACTATTAGCATTAGCAACTCCACCGCACAGAGAATGCTGCTGTTGTGTCCTTGGGCAAGACACTTAACCCACCTTGCCTACTGATGGTGGTCAGAGGGACTGGTGGCAGCAGGCCTCGCCTCTGTCAGTGCTCCCCAGGGCAGCTGTGGCTACATCGTAACTCGTTCCCACCAGCGTGTGAATGTGTGTGTGAATGGGTAAATGACTGACTGTGTTGAGAAGCGCCTTGGGGGGTCGTAGAACCACACAGCAGAATTCATCCAGGCTTGTTTTGTTTGTGGAGATAAAACAAGTCCGTGGTAGAGTCACGTTGCTGTTAGCCAATCAGAAGCGAGATGTCCAAATATCAGGAAATAAGACTCAAAATCGCTTTTTTCCCCCACAGAAATCAACTCACAATGCATTTATTCATACTACAGACCACTGCAAATGTTTTAAAAAACAAGTGAACTTGGTCTTTATCAGTAAAATGGTAAACGTTTAAATATGTGTTGGGTGTGTGGAAATTAGCTGTTTGATCGGGGGAAAGGGAGTAAAACACAGATGAAAGTACTTTTACCTTTGGAACTGCAGTCCGGTGCGGACAAGAGTGTGTGCTGCCGGTCTCTGTCAGAGCGGTGGTGGGGTGAAGGTCAGAAACACGCAAATTAAAGTACTTTTACCTTTTTTTAATTTTTATAAAATGTAGTAGAGTAGAAAGTACAGATAACTGCTTGGAGTAAAAGTAAAAACTATGCCTCAAGAAAAAGATTTAAGTAGAAATGCAGATACTAAAAAAATTTGACCTTATTACAGTACTTGTACTTTGTCAAATCCAATCATTCAGTGCGTTTACATGTGCATCAGAAAACCGAAATACTGCCGTCCATTTTTTTAATACACGCATTAGCCTTGCTGAAGCACCCAGATAGATCTTCACTAAGTCTGATTTACGATTAAGACAGATATATTTATGGCTTTGACGGATCTCTTTGCTCATCTTCGCCACAGGACCGGTTCACGTCCACAATCCGGGCACCGTCATATTCAGCCTGCTCAGTCAATTCACAGGCCAGGTCGGGCCAACTATGCTGGGCGGGAAACGAGCCGAAAGAGCGAGCAACAAGGAGGAGGACGATAAAGATCGTCCCGTGTTTCATCCCACGTCCTCTCCCAGCATTCATCTCTCTGAGGAGGAGAGGAGCGGAGAGATCGACAACATCTTCTTCCCCTCCCAGGAGCAGGGAAAGGACTGCCACGTGTCGAAGGAGGAGGGGTGTGATGATCTCTAAGGATTTTTTTATGAAGGACAAGCTGGTGTTCAGAAGATCCAGTCGTGTAAAGAGGTTTAAAGCTGTGGAAACGACCGGACGAAGGTGGAGGTGATTCATCTTTCTCTATAGAACAGATTTTCTTCAGACTCTGGAAAACTCCCTGGAATATGATCTTTTGTTTTGTTGTTTATTTTTCAATTTCAATTCAATTCAAGTTTATTTATGTAGCGCCAAATCACGACAAGAGTCGTCTCAAGGCACTTCACATAATAAACATTCCAATTCAGGTCAGTTCATTAAGCCAATCAGCAATAATGTTTCCCATATAAGGAACCCAGCAAATTGCATCAAGTCATTGACTAGTGTCAGTGACTTTACAGCAATCCTCATACTAAGCAAGCATAAAGCGACAGTGGAGAGGAAAACTCCCTTTTAACAGGAAGAAACCTCCAGAGAATCCTGGCTCAGTATAAGCAGCCATCCACGACTCACTGGGGATCGAGAAGACAGAAAACACACACACACACACACACACACACACACACACACACACACACACACACACACACACACACACACACACACACACACACACACACACACACACACACACACACACACACACTCACACACACACACACACACACACACACACACACACACACACACACACACACACACACACACACACACAATGTGTCTAGTTATATTGTGATGTCTTAGTAAATATTCTATTTGGTGAAAGATAAACTTTATTGTACTTATCCTAGTGAATCTATTTTGTAAGTTATAATTTAAGAAATCCTGTAAATAATAGAGCTTCGTCAGCGATGATCCTTGTTCTGACTAATCAGCTTTTTGGGCGAAATACAATTTTAATTTGATTCAAAAAACTGAATCAAACCGATGTAAGTCATTACAAAACATTTACATTTCACTTTCATAATGTGGATAAAAATACTGCTGCTTAGAACTCTATGTACACTTTACAAATGCGTGTGTGTGTGTGTGTGTGTGTGTGTGTGTGTGTGTGTGCGTGTGCGTGCGTAACCATACAAACATATGTCTGTTTTAGGATGTATATGTAAATGTACACACAGGTCTAACGATTGAACACATGTAGTTATTTTTTGTTGAATGAGAATCTCGGTACTAGTATTGTTCATATGCATGAGTGCAAATATGTATAATATTGTCTGCCATAGGAAATACATGTTGTTTGTTACAAGCTGCTCATGCATAACTAAATAAAACGTCCCACTCTACATTTAGAGCATGTAACTTTCCCAGAGCATCAGTTTGTGCTTTTCTTTGTTATAACGTCAGAGACGTCTGCCTTCGTCCCGTCTGAGGAGACGTCTCCGTCTCAGACCACGTGTAGTCCTCCTGGTTGTCCTTAAACGGATTGGAGTGCCGATTCTCTCCATTTGCACCTGTCTCGTTTCTGAACGTTCTGTTTAGTTTGCAGCCATCCGGCTTCAGGTTCTAGTCTTTTATACATATTTCTAGAGGTTGGTCACATTTCCCACAAACCTCCTGGATGGGCTTGGACACGTCTACATCCTCTGAACTTGAAGGTCCTGAGGAGGGTTTTTTAGCCAGAAAGTAACCTGAGCAGCAAGAAAAAATAAAAAATGTTCAGTTAAAGTAACAACAGATAGTTATTTTAAACTTTAAGCTAGAGTTTTAACAGTGATTTCAGTGATTGTTGAGGTAGAAACTTGACCAGTTTCACATTTGACACCATTCTGCAGCCTCTGCTGACCAAAAACCACACTCGATAGTTTTGTGGAGCGGGTAGGTGTCCTAGGGGGATCTCTTCACCTACTTTATGGCTGTTAACTGTAATGCTTGTGGTTAGCATTTTCAGTTCGCCTATCGTCAATTAAAAGCACAAGAAGAAGGGAAAATAAAGAAGTCTGTTTTTTTCCGTTGGCATCACGGCGAAGCCTGCAAGAGTAATGTCTTTGGAGTCAAAGCTTCGTCTTCGTCTTCGTCTTCCTCCGCTTATCCGGGTCCGGGTCGCGGGGGCAGCATCCCAATTAGGGAGCTCCAGGCCGTCCTCTCCCCGGCCTTGTCCACCAGCTCCTCCGGCAGGACCCCAAGGCGTTCCCGGACCAGATTGGAGATGTAACCTCTCCAACGTGTCCTGGGTCGACCCGGGGGCCTTCTGCCGGCAGGACATGCCCGAAACACCTCCCCGGGGAGGCGTCCAGGAGGCATCCTGACCAAATGCCCAAACCAACTCAACTGGCTCCTTTCGATCCGGAGGAGCAGCGGTTCTACTCCGAGTCCCTCCCGAATGTCCGAGCTCCTCACCCTATCTCTAAGGCTGAGCCCGGCCACCCTACGGAGGAAACTCATTTCGGCCGCTTGTATCCGCGATCTCGTTCTTTCGGTCATTACCCAAAGCTCATGACCATAGGTGAGGATTGGGACGTAGATCGACCGGTAAATCGAGAGCCTGGCTTTCTGGCTCAGCTCCCTCTTCCCCACGACAGATCGGCTCAGCGTCCGCATCACTGCAGACGCCGAACCAATCCGCCTGTCGATCTCCCGATCCCTCCTACCCTCACTCGTGAACAAGACCCCGAGATACTTAAACTCCTCCACTTGAGGTAGGACCTCTCCCCCGACCCGGAGGTGGCAAGCCACCCTTTTCCGGTCGAGAACCATGGTCTCA
Organism: Nothobranchius furzeri; assembly: GCF_043380555.1. Taxonomy (NCBI): domain Eukaryota; kingdom Metazoa; phylum Chordata; class Actinopteri; order Cyprinodontiformes; family Nothobranchiidae; genus Nothobranchius; species Nothobranchius furzeri. The sequence goes on from NC_091745.1 coordinate 73,810,427, forward strand.
GATTTGGAGGTGCTGATCCTCATCCCAGCCGCTTCACACTCGGCCGCGAACCTACCCAGCAAGAGCTGAAGGTCAGAGCTGGATGAAGCTAGGAGGACCACATCATCCGCAAAAAGCAGAGACGAGATTCTCCTGCCACCAAACTCGACACACTCCACACCACGGCTGCGTCTAGAAATTCTGTCCATAAAAGTGATAAACAGAACCGGTGACAAAGGGCAGCCCTGGCGGAGTCCAACCCTCACTGGGAACAGGTCCGACTTACTACCGGCTATGCGGACCAAACTCACGCTCCTCTGGTAAAGGGACTGAATGGCCCTTAACAGAAAGCCACCCACCCCATACTCCTGGAGCGTCCCCCACAGGGTGCCCCTGGGGACACGGTCATAAGCCTTCTCCAAATCCACAAAGCACATGTGGATTGGTTGGGCAAACTCCCATGCCCCCTCCATCACCCTTGCAAGGGTATAGAGCTGGTCCACAGTTCCACGGCCAGGACGAAAACCACCTTGCTCCTCCTCTATCTGAGATTCAACTATCGATCGGACCCTCCTCTCCAGTACCTTGGCGTAGACCTTTCCAGGGAGGCTGAGGAGTGTGATCCCCCTATAGTTGGAACACACCCTCAGGTCACCCTTCTTAAAGATGGGGACCACCACCCCGGTCTGCCACTCCCTAGGAACTGCCCCCGATGACCACGCAATATTGTAAAGACGTGTCAACCATGACAGCCCTACAACATCCATAGCCTTGAGATACCCAGGACGAACCTCATCCGCCCCCAGGGCTCCGCCGCTGTGTAGTTGTTTGACTACCTCAGCAACTTCTGCCCCCGAGATCGGACAGTCCATCCCCAGGCCTCCCAGCTCTGGTTCCTCCTCGGAATGCGCATTGGTGGGATTGAGGAGCTCCTCAAAGTATTCCTTCCACCGTCCGACTATAGCCTCAGTTGACGTCAGCAGCTCCCCATCCCCACTGTAAACAGTGTGAGCGAGTTGCTGCCTTCCTCTCCTGAGGCGCCGGACAGTTTGCCAGAACCTCTTTGGAGCCGATCGATAGTCTTTCTCCATGGCCTCACCAAACTCCTCCCACACCCAAGATTTTGCCTCGGCAACTGCCACTGCTGCACCCCGCTTGGCTATCCGGTACCTGTCTGCTGCCTCCGGAGACCCACAGACCAGCCACGCCCTGTAGGCCTCCTTCTTCAGCCTGACGGCTCCCCGAACCTCTGGTGGCAGAGTGGAACAAGACCCACTCGGAGTCAATGTCCCCCACTGCTCTCGGGACGTGGTCAAAGCTCTGCCGGAGGTGGGAGTTGAAGACCGTCTTGACAGGTTCTTCTGCCAGGCGTTCCCAGCAGACCCTCACTATGCGTTTGGGTCTGCCAGGTCTACGCGGCATGTTCCCTTGCCATCTGATCCAACTCACCACCAAGTGGTGATCAGTTGACAGCTCCGCCCCTCTCTTCACTCGGGTGTCCAAAACATACGGCCGCAGGTCAGATGATACGACTACAAAATCTATCATCGACCTGTGACCTAGGCTGCCCTGGTACCAAGTGTACCGGTGGGCATCCTTATGTTCGAACATGGTGTTCGTTATGGCCAAACTGCGGCTTGCACAGAAGTCCAATAACAAAACACCGCTCGAGTTCAGATTAGGTGGGCCGTTCCTCCCAATCACACCCCTCCAGGTCAAGCTGTCATTGCCCACGTGAGCATTGAAGTCCCCCAGCAGGACAATGGAGTCCCCTGATGGAGCACTATCTAGCACTCGTCCCAGGGACTCCAAAAAGGGTGGGTACTCTGAACTGATATTTGGCCCATAAGCACAAACAACAGTCAGGACCCGTTCCCCGACCCGAAGGCGCAAGGAAGCTACCCTCTTGTCCCCCGGGGTAAACCCCAACACACAGGCAGAGAGTCTCGGGGCTAACAAAAAGCCAACCCCAGCCCTCCGCCTCTCACCCGGAGCAACTCCAGCAAAGTAGAGTGTCCAACCCCTCTCCAGGTCTTGGGTTCCAGAGCCAATGCAATGTGTCGAGGTGAGTCCGACTATATCTAGCCGGTACCGCTCAACCTCTGCCACAAGCTCCGGCTCCTTCCCCGCCAGCGAGGTGATGTTCCATGTCCCAAAAACTAGTTTTCTTGTCCGGGGATTGGACCGCCAAGGCTCCCGCCTTGGTCTGCCACCCGATTCGCATTGCACCGGACCCTTCATGTTCCTCCTGCGGGTGGTGGGTCCACAGTTGGACGAGCCCATGTATCCGGTTCGGGCTGGGCCCGGCCGGGCCCCATGGGCGAAAGCCCGGCCACCAGGCGCTTGCTCACGGGCCCCAACCCCAGGCCTGGCTCCAGGGTGGCACCCCGGTAACCCTCCGGGCCGGGTACTCCGACTCTTCGTTTTAACCGCCATGAAAGATCCTTCGAACCGTTCTTTGTCTCACCCTTCACCTAAGACCAATTTGTCATGGGAGACCCTACCAGGGGCACTAAGTGCCCCAGACAACATAGCTCCTAGGATCATTAGGGCACTCAAACTCCTCCACCACGATAAGGTGACGGTTCAAGGAGGAGTCAAAGCAAAGAGTTAAAACCAGAGTGAACATTGCCTACGCTAGTTTAAGAGAGCTAAAGGAGGCTACAAAATTATGGACTGATGGTGACCTGGCTTTGTTGCTATGGGACTTGTAATATTTTTGTGTGAATCTTTTTTCTTCGTGGTTTATTTTTGTATTAGTTGGCTCATGTTAGTGTTAGCTCGTTGTTAGCACTAGCTACAGCAGGGAGCAGTATTGTTTAAAACTGTTGTAATTCCACTTTCAACCAGTAGGGTGGAGGAGAGGGAAACTGCCCTGTGTTTCTTTAAGTTCTCAGATCTTTAAAACATTCGCACTTTTTTTTTCTTCTCCAGGTAAATGTAGCTAGCCGTGACGCTCAACCATGCTTGCACGAACTGAATGATGTCAAAATGTGTAAAACCGATCAGGATTGTTAAACTCCTCTCTTTCATGTTGCTGTAGCTTTATTTCATTTGTGCTGCCTTTGTACTGACCGTGATTGGACCGGACCCAGTGCAGAAGGGGCTTCATTTTTGTCAGAGCAACCAGAATTATTCCAGCACACAGAAGAACAACGATCACCAGGAACAGCACCGTATCTGTGGATGTTTGAATGAGGCCGTCAGTATCAAGCCAAGGGAGAGCTGAAATCGTTTTGATGCAACGCTAACGTGATCTCTTCACCTTTGATAGGTTGATTTGGAACTCGGGAGGTGGTGGATCTCATGGCTGAAAGGAGGACAAACAGCTGATCAGTGCATGAAGTTAGAGAGCAACTTGTATTCTGCCCTCTAGTGGCTGGCAAAAGAGTAACATTTGAAGTCCCGCCCTATAAGTAAAAATTAAGGGAGAAACTCCGCCCACCAAAAGTGAAGACAATTTGCGATATTGGCAAAAAATGCAGTTCCCCCCTTATCCACGAGGGGCTGGCTCCAGAAAGAAGTAAGTTTCCATTGACTCCCATGTTGAAAATGCCAACTTTACATAAAATAAAAATCTATTTTAGGTTTACTGTCATGACATCTCTGACAGGGATGGTATGAATGATGTAAAGCTTGAAATCATGACTATTTAGGGGCGTGTTCTTTTGATTGACAGGGAGCAGATTATCTGTCAGCGCTAGCAGCTAGCCCCTCTGTTTGCTGTACGATGTAATAGAATAGCGTTTAACTTTATCCTTCATATTCTTTAGAATGTTCTCAGTTTAGTGTCTCTTTCTAACTCCAATGGCACTTCCAATTAACTTTTAGCCTTTCGTGTTCATTGGCTGCTGTTTCACTCACGTTCAGTGACTATTGAGGTTAGATCTGTTAATGTTTCTTCCCTACATTCAGAAAAGCAGCTATAACAAAATCTTGTTGCCCAATCGCTGATAAAATTGTTATCTATTATAAACGGGTCATCTGACCACACCAGGTCTCTTTGGAATTACGACTGTACTGACCACATGACCTCGTGACCTTCTTCACGCCAGTACAAGACTCTGACTTTTAAGGTTCTTATCAGGAAAATAAAACATAAAGTACATATCTGAATATTTAAATGGATGTCATCTCGGAGAGAGTCACCAGACGGTATGGACAGGTTTAAAAACCCAAAATTGGCTTCACTGAAGGACTGGAATGATCAGTTTAAAGACTGAAGGCAGAGAGGAAAATTATCTCAGGCTGACCCAAACAAATTCTTGCTATCTGAATCTGACACCCTGTTAGCCTTGAGCTGCAAACAACAAACCCCCATGAAGGAATGCAGACAGATGCTGTGAAAACCTGACCTACACTCCCCGCCTTCGTATTGGTGGATTTCAGCCTGGCGAGGTCATCAATCTGCAGGAGTCAATGTGCTCTTCGCTTCTCCCAAGATCTCCCTCCCACCTGTGACTGTACAGTAGATGAGCGCCAGGTGGCTGCTCTCGCTGGGGGAAACAGGATCCCCCCCCCCTTCCTATTGGAGTCTCATGTTATGTTGTGTTGTCTGAAGTCTGTTGCATATTTGTTGAGGTGTTTTTTTGCAGAGCAAAGTTGCCCTCCTGGTGGGAGGGCAACTGTGAAGTGCATTTTTCCCTCCACCTGAACCAATCCTCACGTGATCCTCTTATCTCTAGTAAGGTAGCGCGACTCGGGTTGCGAATGACCACAGTCACCAATTCTTGTCATGTGTCTTGCCCATGTATGTCTGATGTCTGAATTGTGCGTACTGAAACTCTAATTTCCCTCTGGGATTAATAAAGTATTGATTGATTGATTGATTGATTGGTTGATTGATTGATTGATTGATTGATTGATTCATTCATTCATTCATTCATTCATTCATTCATTGTTGTGTAACAAACAACTTTGCAAACCTGATTTAATTTCTGTGTCTTTAGACACAGAGTTAGATGTTCTTGTTATATTTTCAGAGTATTTACTCATTTTTGTCACCAGGGATGCAAAGTGTCTGAAAAAGTTAAACTACACTGTCAGCTTGAGGAAGTTATTAGACTGAAAACAAAGGCCTAAATTGTAACAAATGAAATTAAAATTTGAGCTTAAAGAGCGAGTCACCCCCTACCAGAGTATTACTCCACTCCCACTTCCTGTTTGAAAAATGCAACAAATGCTGTTGCCTAGCAGACCGAGAGGGCGGAGCCGCTAACAAATACGCACACATAGGCTCACAGCGACATTGTGACATCATATGGTACCAGCTAACATTCTAAGGTACCTCTTAGCCAATAGTGATGGCAGATTTAAATTCAACTGCAGTGCGGAGTTTTTACCTGACAACGACACAACACTGACAGTTTCAGGCAGAAATTTTAAATTTTAACTAAAATGCAGTACAGTGCTAATCTATTGACTACACGTGTCTGCAGCATGATTAGACACGCATTTATATAGTTTATCAGGAAAAAAAGCTGATTTGGGAGTGACTTACTCTTTAAAGATGCTAAAATGTCAGAGAAATTCTAATCCATTTAGCAGTTTAACATAACTGAATGTTTTTTACTTGGCAAAACTTTACAGAAAACAAAAACAGTGATTTGATGAATCTGCTGGAGAAGTTTCCAGAAATTATTTTTGCAGGATTAAAACTTGTGCTGCTTCTTTTTGTTGCACGTGACTTTAAAGCATAAAAAAAAACCAGCTTCTAAATTATATTCTGGAGTGATTTTTAATTACATTTAAATACTATCAGGGTTCATGACTGAGAATAACCACATTTCCTACCCAATAATCACTCTGGGTGCGGTGCCACAAATGTAAAAAAATATACAACTTTAACCACCTCTGTAGTGCTCCACCTCCATGCTGGTCCTAAAGTAGTGTCCCACTAAACACGCGAGTTTATTTGAGCAGCAACTAGATTTAGAGAAAGTTTCATTTGGTAGTAAAAGTGTGCAGAGCAGGTGTGTCTCACCTGCAGTGTTTGTAGCTGGGGTGGGATTGGTGGGTGTCGGTATCAGCTCACACTTGGTACAGGTCTCGTCCGTGCACGTATAGCCGGTTTGACACTTGCAGACCGTGTTACGGGTGGAGGTACAGTTGGTCTCTGTCACAAAGTTAGCTGAGGAAAAAATGAACATAGTTACAGATAGGAAAGATAAAATCTCATCGTTCTTTTGCAAAACAGGAGGGGCTCTGAGGCGTGACTCGCATGAAAAAGGTTCTGAATGACTCACAAAACTTGGGTGAAGGTTTTAGTTTAAAATCATAGCTGGTTATGTTATCACTTCCTCTTTGTGACTGCACAAAGCACTGTTTCCCTTTGATGAAACTATTTATTTCTTACACAGAAAATCAGCTTCTGACTAAACAAACCGAAAACTAGACATCAAATAACACAAATGCATATTAAGGTGACAGCTGTCAGTCTCCAGAAGCTTAAAAAAATCTGTCTAAACCTAAAATTCTGACTTTTTTATGAATAAAGGAAAGCATTACACTGCAAAAACGGATTTTCAGGAACATGCAAACCTTGTGTTTGGATGTATTATTGTATTTTTAGTCTAGAAAACATGTTTAAATCTGTTAAATCAGCACTTAAAAAAGGTACATTTTTTTAAGGTGTTGAACACTTGTTTAATCAATACATCTGCAGTGGTCTCTAGTAGGAATGAATGTGTCGTACTCTGGGGAAGAAAATCACTGGTGCGCCACATCACAGCTGAATTTCAGACGGCAGGATCTGGAGTCTTATTTCCTGATATTTGGACATCTTGTCTGAGATTGGATGACAGCAATGCAACTCTACCACTGACTTGCAACATTGATGTTTTATCTCCGCAAATAACACAAGCCTGGAGGAACTTATGCTGTGTGGTGGAATTGCTAATTCTAACGCTGGCTTCTACTAGCTAAGACGTTCTCTGCTGTTTCCTGGACGCTAAACCAACAGCTAGCCTTCCTTGTCATGAGTCGAGATGGGTGAGTCTGTGTCAGTGACTTTACAGCAATCCTCATACTAAGCAAGCATTTAGCAACAGTGGAGAGGAAAACTCCCTTTTAACAGGAAGAAACCTCCAGAGGATCCTGGCTCAGTATAAGCAGCCATCCACCACGACTCACTGGGGACGGAGAACACACACAAACACACACGCACACACACACACACACACACACACACACACACACACACACACACACACACACACACACACACACACACACACACACACACACACACACACACACACACTTTTTTAACTAAAAATAAGATAAAATATTTTAAGACTTCTTTTACTTTCTTAGAAATCAGTTTTTGCAGTGTACTTCATAAAGATGCTTATCCTCGTGATCTGAGCTCTAAATGTTTTGTTTTTCATTGATCATGCACTTTCGCTCTATCATGAAAAAAAAAGCAGAACAGAAACATTTGTACGACGTGTGAAATTTCTGCGTAGGCTGAATTATTTCCGACTAAAACGGTTTCTTTGTGCGTTGATTGATGCCGTGGCCCCTGAAAGTGTCGTTTTTTGACATTTCAAACACCCACTTTCCTTTCTCCTTAGATCCTAACGCTGATCATTTGAACTTTAAAGATTTTTTTTTTACCAAAACACGTGTGCGTCTGGTTAAAAACACTGCCGCTACTGTAAAATGACATGCACGTATGAAACCACTGAGTTCACAATATCGAAGGAGGTTCTAAAACGTCTGATGAGACACTGATGCCTGCAGAAATCTAGATTTACAAACTGCTGCTGAATCTCCTGTTTTCCACGGTGACATTTAGAATTAAGAACAACAGTTGTTTTTTGCTCATCTGCAGAAGCAAAGAGACCTGATCAAATGGTAGCTTAAATTTGCGTCTAAGCTTCTTTCTGAAGTTTTCATTTTTTTTCTTCTTTCCACTGACTAAGGCCTAGGCCTAGTCCACACGTAGCCGGGGTTTTTTAAAAACGAATATCCGCCCCTCCAAAAACTTACATCCACACCACCTCGTTTTTAAAAAAAACTGTCCACACGTACCCGGATAAATACGTTGTTAAGGACATGCCAGACCTGTAGGCGGCAGTACTTCCCCCGTTCTTAACCTCGTCCTTCGTCTGTGGTCTTCTGCGAGGAGCAGTAATTCCGCTTGCAAAAACAAACAAGCAAAAAGCGCTTGGACAATTGATGGATCGGGTAGTGACAGAGCGCAGCTCTGAGGGCTTCCATGATGTCGGCTAGTGTAAACACAGGTCGCACACGTGATGTCAGCATTTTTTTGTCGCAGAACGTGACGTTGCGGACCTTAAAACTCCGGTTTTGTCCGTCCACACGCAGACACCCAAAACGGAGAAAACGCAGATCTTCACTTTGGCCGGAGTTTTTAAAAAGATCCATTTTCGTGTGAAAAAACTCCGTTTTCGTGTGGATGACAGGCCAAAACGTAGAAAAATATCTACGTTTTGGCAGATCCCCGGCTACGTGTGGACAGGGCCTAAGGGTATATTTCTGCCTCTGTCATGATCCGCCCCGGCCTTCCTGACTGTGTCTCTCCTGCCTTGATTAACCTTATTGTTCTCACCTGTCCCTCATTACTCTGCCCATGTGTTCCTGATTTTCCCCAGTGTATTTATACCTCCCTCCTTGTTGCTGTCTTCGTCGGATCATTGTTGATTGTTTGTGCATGTTCGTTTTGTCCTGTCGCTCCCGTTCTACAATTAAACCATTTTTATTTTTTCATCCATGCCTGCTCTTCTTCCTCCTGAAACCCACCACCACACATGGTCTGCCATCTCCACCCGCAGAATATGACAGCCTCGCAAAAAAGAAAATTAAGCCCCAAATTTTGTTTTACAAACACAAATGTTGCTGCGCTCTCCAAACATTCAAGCTGCTTCACAGATGATTTGACGGACCACCTTTCCCCTTCTGTCTTTCGTCTCTGTCTGACTGTCTCCCCCCTCTTTCTGCTCAAACGAGAAATTCCCTCACATGTGTTTGTGTATTTTCTCTAATACTAAACCTCGTCTACTAGCAGCCTGTGCTCTCTACCAGCTTCTTCTCTGAAACTGGTCAAATTTAGCGGTCAGAGTAACAGATGACTCACTGACACACCGCAGCTTGAAGGCAGATCCAGAGTTCACACATGAAAATGAACCACAGCGTCCTTTACAGTAAACATCCATCGTTTGCATCTTCAAATCAAAACCAAACCGACTCGTCAGATGTGCTGGATGCTGATGTTAGTACCCGTTTTACGTGCCCCTGTGATGTGGCAAATCATTTATCTGGTAACTTATCGCACAAAAAGAGACACTTCTTCCTTTTAAATAGAAAAAGCAGAACACATTTAAGCACATTTTTTAAATCTCAAGTTACTCACGTTTATTGCAAATGTCACAAACTTTGCAGCTCATCTCCACATTGTGGGAATCCATGAATCGATCACCTGTGCATGGTTTGCAATTAATTTTACAAGAGCCGGGTGGTCTTGACTCCATATGAGAACCTGAGGGACACACATTGGGTCATGATCAACTCCTGTCATCGTCTGGTCTTTAGGACGACACGAAGAACTTTCTGTACCTGGTGAGCACTTGTCGCAGCAGACTGTGGGTGACTCTGTGGGCCAGGCATATTGGTTCTGGTTACAATGAAGGGAGAGCCCAGAAGAGGGAAGACAGCACAGCAAGAGGAACCTCAAATAGCAGAGAGGCGGCATCTGGGAAGTGGTGAACGACAGGAGGAAGAGAGAACACAAGAGGTTGTGTCAGATATTGTCACAAAGCAGCAAAAAAAACCATTTGAAATGTGTTTTTTCTTTGTGATCACACTCGATTTGTGAAGCAACACAAGGTTTGTATTTGACTTAAAACGTGACACAGATTAGGAAGTTCAGTAATTTAACCAACTTTAGAGCAAAGTAGATCAAAGGTATTCAGCATAAAAGAAGTAGGAAACATTTCATCTTACCGTAGATGAAGAAGCCAGAACGCGATGTTACCTACGACCCTCTGAGCTCGACTGAGTGGAGAGCAGAAGCGTGTCGGGGCATTATTCACTAAAATGTCACCAAATGACTCATCGTGAAACTGTCGTGTCAACCTGTTCTCTCCCTCGATCTTATCCTCCATCTCTCTTTGCTGAGACCCTGCACAGAAGCCGAGCCCCTCGTCTGCAAGCCTCCACGTTTCCCAGCTTCTCTTGCTCTCGTTTCATCCAAAATCCGACTTTTAGTTTGAAAGCATCCTGAGACCTCCTCTCTTGACTTTTCTCATGACTTTCTTCTCATTGCTGGATGACAGTAATGATGATGATGATGATGATGAGGTAATTTCATGTAAACGATCACACTGCACTCATTTAACACCAAATTCGCTGGCAGCTGAGGTTCACAGAAATGACTGATGAGCTGTTCTACAAGTCAAGAAAATGAGTTTGAGCAACACAAAAATTAGAACTTGTGATGGAAATTTTTTATGTTTTACATGTGACTTGTTTTGATTATTGTGGTTAACTTCTCCACAGTCCAGCCAGATACCCACTCACACTCACCATGCACCCAGCTGGTCAGGTAGCCTAGATGCCTAAGCTCAGTTATCTCTGCCATGTCTAGGAAGGAGGGGAGAAAGGGAGGAGGAAGATGGGGAGAGGAGGCTTTAGACAGCCGTAGCTCAGGAGGTAGAGCGGGTTGTCCAGAACAGAAGGTTGTAGGTTTGATCCCAGTTCTGACCAGAGAATGCTGTTGTTGTGTCCTAGAGAAAGACACTTAACCCGCCTTGCCTGCAGGTGGTGGTCGGAGGGACCGGTGGCCAGGGGCGTGTCCAGGGAGTGGCCTGGGGTAGCACATGCCACCCTTGAAATCTGATTGGCCACCCCAGGTTCCACCACACTAATTTACCTTTAAATAGGCTTTTCATTGTGCACAAAAGGCTTGGGGGTAAAACAAAAAAAGCATAACCATTGGTGCCACCCATGCACAAAGTTGTGCCTCACCTGGGCCACCCCATTTTACAAGATCTGGACATGCCACTGCCGGTGGCGCCAGTGTTTGGCAGTCCTTGCTGCTGCCAGTACGCCAGGGCGGCTGTGCCTACATCGTAACTCGTGTGTGTGAATGGGTAAAGAACAAATACAGGCCATTTATTCATATTTGTTTGTCAGCATGTGTGTGTGTCCTGCAGGACTATAAAGTTGTGTGTATTCTTCCATTTTTGGCTCATTCTGTGACCTTCATAGACTGGGACCCGAACACTTTTATGCATTTGGTAATAAACAATACAAAAGATGGAACGTTCTACCTTTTTTTGTACTTCATCGGTTCGGTGAAAATTTCCACAACAATTTGGCGCCCAAAGTGGGGCCCTCTGAGTGAATGATCGAGATCAGCTCACTGATGGAATGGATACCCGGGACTAAGTCCCGCCTCACCGGATTTGACAATTACGGGGGTGGTGTGTGTGTGTGTGTGTGTGTGGGGGGGGGGGGTTACTGTTTTTGGTGGCCAAGCGAGGGTCTTTACATGCACCCAGAAAAGAGAAAACTATTTGCATTCTGTGCTACACGTTTTACCAATACGTATTTCAGGTTATTGTGATATTTTTATGTTGTTCCCTATTTTTATTACAACTGTGTTGTGAAAGCTCTGTGAGTAAACCAGGGTTTACTGCTTTATGAGCTGTTTGTTGTTGGTTAGAGACCAGCCTCGTAGTTAGAGGCCACGAGAGAAACTAGGACATTGTTCCTAGGACAGGTCGTTTCGTCATGGCACTTATGATTTTGTAGCATTTTTTTGTCCGTTTCCAAGCAAATTTCTTGTCTAAATGGATAAGGATACTTATCAAATCAAATAAAATCCCAGCGTAGGAGAAGAAGAAAAACCAAAAATTTATTTTCACCTCTCAAGATAAAAATCACAAGGTAGTAGAGCCTGCAAGCCCGGCCTAGACCCCCCTGATCAATTTCTCACAGAACTTTGTACTTCAGTGCCTCCACACACACACACACACACACACACACACACACACACACACACACACACACACACACACACACACACACACACACACACACACACATTGAGTTAATGAAAGACGTGTGTGGAGGAGGCAGTATAACTACTAATTAGATACGTGAACAAAAGGAAATAAAAATGTGACATCACAGAAGCACTCTAAAACTTAGTCCTGTACACCGGAGCTGGTTTTGTGAATAATTTTCAGTTTTTCGGTTTTTTGTGTGGAAATCCTCAGATTTTAGCATGTTTTGTGTTTTAGGTGTTTTGATTGTTTAAAAAGAATGACCCAGAAAGATGCAAGCTTATTCTACTACATAAAATGAGTTTAATCAGAGGTTGGGGAGAAGAAGACAAGGAAACGGATGGAGATGAAGGTTGGAGCTCATCTGGAGAGTTTTTCATTTTTGGAGAGGGTGAAGGATCTGCGAGGGAGGATGAATGATAAATGATAAATGACCTGCACTTGTGTCCTCAGAGTAAGGACTCCAAAGCGCTTTACACTACAGTGTATCATTCATCCATTCACACACACATTCACACACTGATGGTGATGAGCTACGATGTAGCCACAGCTGCCCTGGGACGCACTGACAGAGGCGAGGCTGCCGAGCACTGGCGCCACCGGTCCCTCCGACCACCACCAGCAGGCAATGTGGGTTAAGTGTCTTGCCCAAGGACACAACAGCAGAATTCTCTGTCCAAAGCTGGGATCGAACCTGCAACCTTTCTACTGGACAACCCGCTCAACCTGCTGAGCTACTGCTGCCCAAACAAAGAGTTCGATGCATCGAGATAAATCTGGCTAAATCCAAACGTGTTGAACCGGACCTAGATTGGGCTACCTTTGTAGAGTATCCATCCGTCCATCCATTGTCTGAACCCGCTTGTCCACGTAGGGTCGCGGGGGGAGGGGCAGAGGCGGTTTTACCATTAGGCATAGTTCGGCGGCCGCCTGGGGCCCCCTTGTGTTGGGGGGCCCCCTAGCCCTGACCGCCGGCACCCCTCTGTTAATGCCACAATATTCTTTTTACCAACCTGTCACCGCAGACGGGATTGGACATGCTTCTCATTACCATAATTCCTGAATCGTTCACGATATCATTAAAATTCCAAAAGTGCTGAAAAGATTAAAAATGGAGCTTTTTGTGCATATTCAATACATTACGGTAGCCACCGGGATCCCCTGTCTTGAGCGCAACGAATCACAACACAGATTCAGAGACAGTGCTGAGTTTGTCATCCAAAATGCTCCGTTTTATAACTTTTGAATGGCTGATCAGATCCAGGAAAATCCAACGGTTCCTAAAAGTACATAAAAGCAGCTTTCCAACGACCTATAGCATGAAGCAATCAGAGTTAGGGAAAATATCGCTACGAGGGGAAATCCTGCTGTACAGCCTGATTGAAACGGAGTGCAGCGATGCGGTGAAAGTGGATAACGGGACGGGGAAGCTAATTAGCATAAAAAGCCAGCATGAAATTACGGAAATGCCTCAAAGAAAATCAACACGATCTATTAGGTGTCCCAGAAGGCTATCTGAAGACAGTGACCACGAAGAAGGACAGATCTCCGGTGAACCAGCGTATGAATGTTTGTTCAGTCTTTATTTTTTATATGAACAATCCTCAACTATTTGCTAATTGTAAGATTCAGCTTCATTCCAGCATTATTTATCTTTTTACCATAAATAATTACATTTGCTAAAACAAAAGTTTTGGTATAGCAGTGCACGTGTGCAAGAGAAGCACCCCATGGCGGCATGAGGTGTGCAGGACTCTGCCTGCAGCTGGAGAGAAACTGCTTCAAGGTCTACCCCATCAAATAAAAACATCTGAAAGTTTACAAAAATAAATGGTCTTAAAAACTGCTAAAAAAGATACCAAGGTTAACACTTTTTTAAGAATAGATGCATTACAGATCAAAGTTTAAATTGTTTGCCCAGTAATTTAGAAGTTCCTGTTCAGTAATAAATGTAAAAAATTCAAATCCGTTTTTTGCTTTTTTCACTTTTAAGCTGATTTTTAAAGGCTTTTTTAGAAATAAATTCTAAATACAAACCATACACTGAAAGCTGAGGTTGTTCTGAAAAAAGGAGAAGAGTTACACACACTTTGTGCTTTTTATTACAATTTTACAGCCATAAGATTAAAACATACCAGGCGGCCCTGTTATAATTATGGTCATAAGAGGGTTATTAAGACGGCGATGCACAAACAGGAAGTGATTGCTAGTCATTCCACTCCAATCCAGTTGGTGGCGGTAATGCACCAAATTGTTGTTTGCCAAGTGCCATAAGACCACAAATAAGAAGAAGAAGAGAGGCGGGAGTGTTCGTAAAAAATTCAAAGCGATAGTCAAAACATTAAGCATGAAATGGAGTTATCCTAGTGGCTCCAATAAGAGAAAGAAGCAGCTTGCTTCATAAAAGCTTTTCTTTTCACTTCTGAAAGTGACGTCGTTTTTCAATGTAAACATCAAAAGGAAGCAGAAAGGAAAGACAATGGAAAATGTTTAAAGGGAGGAAAACGTAGACCAAAATGGAAAAGAGAAAATAGAAAAAAAAATAACTAAGGCTAAAGCACAGGAGCACTGACAGGAAAAAGAAAGCAGAGCAAATATTGAAAGGGCTCAAAGGGAGAGAAAGACAGGAAAAAAGAGGAGGACTAATTAAAAGGGAAAATAACTCATGTCAGAAGAGGGGAGAGTTTCGCAAATCCAGTTAAAGGTAGGATTGTCAAAAATTTAGTGTAAGGGGCCCCATGTCTGTGTTCGCCTTGGCCCCCCAAATTGCTAAATCCGCCCCTGAGGGAAGCTCAGACATCTCATTCATTGTCCTCCTTGTCATTCCCAGTGATGGAACATAATCCATCCAGAAAGTTCAGTGTTCTTACAGTGGGACAAGCCCCGGAAACCTCCAGGAGGCCTCCTAATCAAATAACTGAGACATCTCTGCAACTGTAAACATCCATCCATGTTTTGTTTTGTGTTTTGCTTGTTTCATCCTAAAAAGAAACATCACTTTTGCAACAGCAGTTAGATTTTAGATGTATCTTCATCTAAGGTCCACCTGCAATAAACGACCAAATGACCTTAATTATAGTTTTATGCATTGTGAAAATGAAACAAAACAGGCAAAAATAAATAAATAAATAAATAAAAGTTTTGTTGTGATCTAAGGGGAAAAATACACTTTATATATCTCTCCTTATTTTCTACTTTTTATTACATAATCATTCCAATTTGGGTGTTTCCAGGACAAACTGGTGCTTCAAAATATGCCAATAAAATAATTTGCCCTAAAGTTCCCACAGAGGTGATTTTCTTTGTGCTAAATAATATTAATTTCACATTTTAAAGTGTACACCAGTGAAACTCGAAGAATTAGAATATGGCGCCAAGTTCATTTTTTTCATTTAAAGGGAAACTAATACATGAGATAAACTAATTCCATGCAAAGCCACATATTTCGAGCCTTTATTTGTTATAATTGTAATGATTATGGCTTAAGGCTGATGAAAACCCCACATTCAAAATCCCAGACAATTAGAATATTGTGAAAAGATTCAAAATTCTAGACTCAGTGTCCCACTCTAATCAGCTGAATAATCCACACCTGCAAAGGGTTCCTGAGCCTTTAGATGGTCTCTCAGTCTAAGATAAATTACTAAAATAAATGGACTTTGGCATCAGATCTCATTTTTCAAGTTTCAGCTGTAATTGTTTGACTTCTCGGTGTACACACACACACACACACACACACACACACACACACACACACACACACACACACACACACACACATATCATATGTATGTATATATATATATATATATATATATATATATATATATATATATATATATATATATATATATATATAAACTATTCTATAGTTTTAGAAGTTTGAGCCTTTATTTTAATAGTTTTAGATTTATTTTGAAGAACCTTAAGTGTAAAGAGCCACTTACAAACAACGGTTGGATGATTAGATATTTAAAAAATACTTTCTGTTTTAAGAATCGCGTGTTTGTCTTCACACGTATAACTACTGCATAAGAGAAACTCCGCACTGAGTAATTTTATCGCATGCACTTATATTTCCTGACATTCACAGCTAATTTGTGGTGGTTTCTGACTGATATTTACTCTAGAATTGCACAAATTGAGTCTTCCCAGAAAAAAAACATTGCCTCTGGTTAGATCAAACCACCGTTACAATGAAAACTACAGCAACAGAAGTAGGTGTGAGACCCTCCTATGTCTCATTTAGGTAAGGCAGCTTTATCTGTGTGGCACATTTCACACGCAGAGGTGGTTCAAAGTGCTTTTCAGAAGCATGAACAGCAAAGTCATCATGACAGCATGATTAAACACAAATAAATTAAAATTAAATATGCAAATTTAATTCAGATTTAAGTTTCAGATTAAAAGCTAAATTAAAGGGTGAGCAGTTACAGTGCAGAAGGTGCAGCATAAAAAACATTCATTCAAGGGCTGATGAATGCATGAAAGTTTTTCAATTTTGATTTAAAAGTTAGATATGGAGCACATTTGAAGCCATGAGGAAGCTGATTCCATCTGTGTGCAGCATAGTGGCTAAAAGCAGCTTCACCTCGTTTGGTTCTGACCCGGGCTTCTACCAGCTGACTGCTTCTGCAGGATCTCAGAACCCTGCTGGGTTTATATACAGGAAGGAGATCCAACATGTATTCTATCCCCATGCCACTGAGTGATTTATAAACTAGTAGAAGCACTTTGAAATCGATTCTGTAGTTTACTGGTAACCAGTGAAGAGATTTAAGAACAGGAGTGATGTGCTCGGTTCTCTTGGTTACTCTAGCAGCAGCGTTCTGAATGCTTCACAGCCTTTTTGGGATTTACATTGGTGCTAACCTCTTTCTGAACAGTTTTAAATAGCTCGGCAACCTTTTTGTTTGGTTTTTGTCGTGCCAAGCTGAGCTTCGTTGTCATTCTGCGCAGAATGAGATGAATGTATGCATGAGCTAATTATTCTCAGAAGCACACCTCAACACGTGACCTGATTTTAACAATGAGCTGAGCCTCAGAGTTTTGAAGGGGGGGTACAGACTGCCACGGGGCCCCAAAGAGAGCAGCGTCGCTCCGCCACAGTCCAGAGATGATTAAACGAGGGATGACTGAGCGGCAACCGACAGAGCTGTACTTATCTTGAGGTTTCGGTATTACAACTGCTTGACCATAACATTTGGCCCATTTTAACAGAACTTAGTTCTGGCAAAGCTCTACCAGGTGCATGTTGACATTTGTGCAATAAAAGTAAACAGATACCCCACAGCATCCCTGTAAAGGGACTTGAGTTGCATTTTTACTCGAAGGTGTGTATGCGCGTGCTGATTGGATGTTACTGAGACCGGTCTCTGAGTTTCATCACCTGAAAGGTAGGAAGTGGTTTTCCAGAGGAAGCATGTGTACAGCTCTGCTGAATGAGCCTCTTTCTGTGCTCAACAACACGCTGACAGGAGACCACGGTCGCTACGACGATATAGAGCTTGTGTCATGTCGTAACAGGATGTGGGAGATGACACCTCTGACTGATCAGTTTACAGTTTTACTATAAAGATCCAACAGGAAGCAGATTAAACCAGACGATACCTCGTGCCTTTACTGGATAGAATGCTGATATGTATTTTGGAACATGATGGAAAGTTCTAGTAACAGAAATGTTTAGATGTCTTTTAAACACACAGAAAAAGTTGTTCTGTAAAAGAAAAACTGAGTTAACAAAAAACTGACAAAAGTGATGATAAGCTAATAATAAACTATAATCTATTTAAAAAAATCTGAGGCTGTTCTAAAACTGAATTAATAAAATTCAAACCTCAAATTTATTTTTAGTTACAGGTATTTTAGTCAACTTCGTGCTCCTGTCTGAGGTCTGAAGGGTGCCTTCTCCAGATGTTTCAGCTCCTTCTGCTGATCAAGACTCATAGAAGACCACTTCAGGACGGTCCGATGTTTGGTTCAGATCCATTTATGGGTGATTTTAGTTTTGAAACTGTGCCAAAGCTGCAGCTTTGTATCATCTCTTCATATGAAATTCTCCTAGAACCTTTGTTGCTTGTCAACACGGACTCAGGAAAATTGCAGTTTGCATTGTAGTGGCTCGCTTCCAGCAGTGGTATCCTCCTCAGCTGTGTTCTGGTGAGATTTTACACCGATGGGCCTTGGCGTTCACCTCTAATCTCTTTGAAAGTTGTTCTGGGTTATTTGGTTTTCTACTCATATTTTCCAATGTTCCTCTTCCAGAGGAACATGGAGGTGCTTGGAGCTGGTCTTCTAGTTGTGACCTTTAACACGCTGGTCAACAGTTGTGTCTCTAGTCCCCTGAGACGACTCTGTCCCTAGCTTTCTGTGCAGGGCAGGTTATGGACTAGAGTTTGCTCTTGTAAAGGCTAACCTAGCTTATACTTGTCCATCAGCTACGTTGCACATACAAATACGTGCATCAATGGAGTGCGTGTATTTTCTTTTATACTTCTCTGTTGGTGTGTCAGAGTTGTAAAGCAGTTTTCCGCTACGACAGCAGAGGGCGTAGTGCTTTTATGGTGTTTCCTTCTGTAAATGCAGCTATGCTTAGTGTGTTTAATATGTTTTAATGTATTTCAGAGCCTTTTTATCATGGACACACTTGTCTCCCACCTCTTCATCCAGTCACTACCTCTAAACTCACGTTTCTTCAGTTTCCTGACATGAATACAACTTTTGCTGCATATCTTTGTACTCCTTCAGTGACGGACGGAGAAATATAAACTAGACTTCAGAAAACACTATAAACATTTTAAAGACAAAGTTCACTCATGTTTTAATACACTTGCTGTGGTCTCTAGTATAAAGGCTCCTGTTTCAGGAAGAGAGCCAGAGCAGAGGTGAGCAGGAGACGACTGGATTTGGAGATTAATTTCCTGATATTTGGACATCTCACCTCTGACTGGCTAACAGCAACGTGACTCCACCACTGACTCCATTTGCTTTGCAATCTTGATATTTTATATCCATAAATAACGCAAGCCTGAAGGAGTGCTGCTGTGTGGTGGAGCTGCTAATGCTAACGTTTAGCTTCTACTAGCTGAGCTGTGCTCTATTCTCTCCTGGATGCTAATCCAACAACAACCTTCCCTGTCTTTAGCCAAGATGGGCGAGTCTATGAAAAGACAACGTTCTGCTGCGTGGTTGATAGCATTTAAAACAAAACAGGTAAGTAATGGTTTTTCAGTGAACTTGCTCTTTAACTTTTTCAACATTTTGTGACAAAATAAAACAATATAATTCAGTTACAGTTACTTTACATACACGCTTTTTAGTTTGTTTCAAAAATCAACAGTTTTACAAATAATGAGCTATCTGCTCTATCTATCTATCTATCTATCTATCTATCTATCTATCTATCTATCTATCTATCTATCTATCTATCTATCTATCTATCTATCTATCTATCTATCTATCTATCTATCTATCTATCTATCTATCTATCTATCTATATACACACATATACATACATATATAAAAATACATATATATATATGTATTTATACACACACATATACACACACACACAAAAAAGAGATTAAAAAAAAGATTAACTTATATAGATCCGTTACATAAATGTGTGAGGGGAGGGGGGTGGGGGGGATGAAAGGAAAAAAAAACTAGTATGAATTCGTATGTGTATATATGTATGTACATAGATCTATAACTTAATGCTTCTTTCTGTGTAAATTATTTTCTTTTTCTATTTTTTTCTCAAATTCATGGGTTGAGATTTTGTCGGCCAACAGGTCCAGGAACTATATTGTTCAATTTCTTTAAGAATCATATGATTATTTCATTTGTATTAATGTTATTTTAGTTAAAAGGGGCAGACAACATAAGTTTTTCTTCTTTCTGTCCCCTTTTTCATTTTGGCTTGCAGCAATTTAGTTCTGAATGTATTTTTATTTTAATGTCAATAAATGAAAATAAAAGATTGAAAAAAAAGTGTGTGTGTGTATATATATATATATATATATATATATATATATATATATATATATATATATATACACATACATATATATATATGTATGTATGTATGTATGTATATATATGTGTATGTTTATATATATATATATATATATATATACACACATACATATATATATGTATGTATGTATGTATATATATATGTGTATGTTTATATTATATATATATATATGTATATAATATATACATACATACATACATACATATATATATGTATGTGTGTATATATATATATATATATATATATATATATATATATATATATATATATATACACATACATATATATACACATACATATACATATATATATGTATGTATGTATGTATATATATGTGTATGTTTATATTTTGTATACATATATATATATATATATATATATATATATATATATATATATATATATATATATATATATATATATATATATATATATATATACATATATATATATACATACATATATATGTATATATGTGTATATATACACGTATATATATTATATTTCCTTCACAGCTGTAACACTTTATTGATACATAAAGAACGAGTTTGCTCAGTTGCAGTACACAACGTTGCCACAAGATGACCCACTAAATCCATTTATATTGACCTTTAATCATTCAGTGTTGATCTTACAAATAAAATGCATTGAAACTGCGATTTTTGTTTGTTTCTTCAGATTTTTATTTTGCTCGAAGAAGAAAAGATTTGAATTCATTTTAGGTTCAGAGATCCACTTTGTGGCACATTTAGAAAAATACAAATGCAATATATTGTGTTAGTAAAAGTGCTAAGCAGGTCTTTTTGGTTGATTTTATTTCCAAAAAGTAAAGATAAATCATTCAGGGGTGACCGAAAGAATGAGATCACAGGTACAAGTTGCTGAAATGAGTTTTCTCCGCATGGTGGCTGCCTGGCTGGGCTCTCCCTTAGAGATAGGGTGAGAACCTCGGTCATCTGGGAGGGGCTCGGAGTAGACCTGCTGCTCCTCCACATTGAGAGGAGTCAGTTCAGGCGGCTCGGGCATCTAGTTCCTTGGTGAGGTTTTCTGAGCACGTCCAACCGAGAGGAGACCTAAGGGAAGACCCAGGACACGCTGGAGGGACTATGTCTCTCAGCTGGTCAGGGAACGCCTTGGGATTCCCCCGGAGGAGCTGGCCCAAGGGGAAAGGGAAGTTTGAACCATGCACCCTGTTTAGGCTGCTGCTCCCACAGCCTGACCCTGAAAAGCTGCTGAAAATGAATGGATGGATGGGAAGATAAATCATTTTTAGGAAAGGTTTGTAAAGCCACTGCATTTAGATCTATAAAAGAAAGAAAAAGATTAAGATCAGCAGCATGAATTTGGAGTTGCATAATGCAGCTTGAGGGCATTTCACTGAAGAGGTCAGATCTCAGCAGAGGGTAGAAAATAAAGTTGTCAATATAAAGATGGACAGAAGAAGGCAGAATTACAGGATTTCAGTTTTTCCACATTAAAGATCATAAAATGCCACAAATACAAAAAAAAAACCATCAAACAATAAAACACTTCACTATAAACGAGTCTCCAGCCTGCAGCCTATTGCTCATTTAAACAGGTTGGTTTTCTTCAGGTTCCTTGCCCAACTGCCACTATTCCTTGAAACGCGTCGGTGACGCATCTATTTCCCGTTTGAGTCCGCCTTCTTCTATCCAGGCAGCGGCTGCGGCGCCGACAGCGCGCTGGCTCTCCGGGAACACAAATAAAGCACTATTTTAAATCCTACAGCTTCTAGCCGATGTTCGGAGCGAGAAGACAGGTGAAAGCGTCCCTGTGAGCGCAGCTGTTCAGGTAAATAACTGTAAAACACGCGCGTAGGTCTGTGGGAAGAGCAGACTCATCTCAGACCGGGGGGGTGGGGGGAGGCATATGTGGTGCCGAACCGAAACTATGAGTTCAGAAAGAAAAACAATGTCTTGAGCAGATTTAGATTCGACTAATAATTTAGTTTGTTTA
This sequence comes from Nothobranchius furzeri, assembly GCF_043380555.1. Lineage (NCBI taxonomy): Eukaryota > Metazoa > Chordata > Actinopteri > Cyprinodontiformes > Nothobranchiidae > Nothobranchius > Nothobranchius furzeri. Next base: position 73,832,453 of record NC_091745.1, read on the forward strand.
TTCGTCCGCAGGAGAGATTTGAGTCTCGGGGATTTTAAAGTGAAACGTCAGCCTGGATCAGGGGTTTAGTTCCAGCGCGACAGGGAAGTGAAGTTTGCCAAAGTGGCGCAGAAAAATGTGACTGACGCAAAAAAAAATAATCGCAAACGTTTTAGCAAATGCGTTTAAATGATGCATCTTAATGCCTCCTGTGTAGTTAGGGGAATAAATCCAGTTTGTTTGTTACATTATTTTTGTTTTATCTGATAAGCCTCTTAGGGGAAAACAAATCTCACCTCAACCGGATGTTTCCGGAAACTGAACCATAAATAATTAAATAAAAGAATTAGAGGGGAAAATGACAATAAACTCAACAAAAATGATCACATTTTTCATTATTTTTTATTTCTATAAAGTCACGTTGTTTGTGAACGGATGGTGTCACTTGAGTAACATCTTTTGTCAGAATATTTGACATCATGCATGCAAATACACGTTTAAATAGTGATTTTAACTGATTGTAGCTCTTAAGCACTCCCTTTGCTTTCACTTGTAACTGTAAATGCTTGCTTGAATGTTCTTATTTCTGTTTTTATCTCTGTGCAGTGACCTTGGGTTTTAGGCACCCTAGAATAACATTTATTATTATTATGTTAAACCCAGAATGAGTCGATGATATCACCTGATTTGCTTCAAAACAGGAAAATGGTTTCGTGTGTATTTAATATTCAAATAAAATCCTTAGTAACCGAGAACCTCCTCTTTTGATATAATCGAGGTGGTAAACTGGGTGCTATTCTTTTGAATGTCCAGTTTGGCTTTGTCTCAGAGCCAAAGTACATTCATTACATTCCAGCACAGTTTGTGTTCAATCAAACGTCCAGTGAGCAGGTCAGAGGTCAGCAGCAACAGGTTAAACTGATAAAACCAAAACTAGAATCATAGATAACTTTAAAGTCAAACCCTAAAGCCTTTTTGTAAAAGAAAACCCCCAAACTAGTCACAGTTATTAGGTACGCCTTACTAGTAAACGGGTTGGGCCTCATTTTGCCTTCAGAACCTTCTTAAATGTTCATGTCAGAGATTGAATTTTTGGAAAGATCCCTCAGAGGTTCTGGTCCATATTATCGTGACATCGTCACAAAGTTAGATCCTCCTGTTCTCCCACATCCTGAAGGTTCTGGACTGGAGTGAGATCAGGTGACTGCAGAGGCCGTCAGAGTCCAGTGAACTCGGTCAGAGGTGATCTAAGCTTGCTGACATGGTGCATTATCCTGCTGGTAGTAGACATCAGAAAATGGGTCCATGTAATAAAAGATGGACAGCAACAATACTCAATTGGTGCTAATAAGTTGGACAAGAACATCTCCACATGATTACACCAGCAGCAGATGGATCCATGTTTTTATGATGACACCAAATTCTGACCCTAGCATCTGAATGTTGCAGCAGACATCCAGACTCATCAGACTTGGGGAAACATTTTTCCCGTCTCCTATCGTTGAATAGATCCTGTGATATGTGTAGCTACAGTTTCCTGTTTTTACCTGACAGGTGTGACACCCGCTGTGGTTCAAGGTTCAACATGTTGTTTACTGACCTTTGTTGAAACTAGTGACCATTTGATCTTCTTTGATAACCTCAAACCAGTCTGCCCTTCCCCTTTGACCTCTGACATCAATGAGACTTGTTCAACCACACAGCTGCTGCTCACTGGGATTATCTGTTTTTTAGGGCTAGGGGTAAACGGTTATTTTTAAAACGATTATTCTGACGATTATTTTATCGAATAGTCAACTATTCTAATGACTATTTAGACAATTAATCTAATGATTAAATTTCTATTGCACAGTTAATAAAAACAAAAAAAATCTAATAAATTCCTCAAAAAATTGATAAGTTGTTACTGTAAGAGAATAAACACTACAGGCCTTCCATTTTGTATAACACTGCTTTTATTGTGTTGCGATTGGTTGTGTTCTGGTGACGTGTAGAACGTGGGAGTGCAGGCTGCTGCCTGAGAGGTGGTTGGAGATGGAGTGTCTCCATGCTGCTTTGTTTTGGTCACTTATGTGCGTGAGGCGAGTGGTGTTACAACCCTTCCTGGGGAGTTTGGCTTGTGTGCAAAAAGGAAGGGACAATAACACGGGATTTAAAAGTTAAAATGATGATCAGATTTATTTACAACTACAAAAAAAAAACATAAATCTTTCCATCCACCGGTTGGGAATAATAAAACTTAATTCTGCCTGTGGGGGATTAAAACAAAGTACAAATAAGTAGGGATGTCCCACTGGGCAAAGATTACTGGGTTCTGGACCAAAATAAGAATCTCCAAAGGTCCAAACTCTAAACTGGGCGGTTAAACCAAACTCGAGGTGATATTTTAAACTAAACCGAAAACCCACAACACTCTAAATGGAATAAAAGGGAGATCTGCACCACAAAAAAGATGAACTCTAAACCAAAACGTAACAGCTTATCCAAACGCAAGAAGCTGTTAGCGAAAGTGCTAACAGTAGCTTTACCAACGTTAAGTTCAAGTTACCAAGTTTAAATAAACCAAAAACACCCAGCAGCAAACAGACCAGCACGGAGGAGAGACTGCTACCACAAAAACAGCTCTCCTAATGTCTGAAAGAAGCTCCTTTATGAAGGGAGAAACGCTCCCGGTGATTTTCTACATCTGCGATAGAGACGAAGCAGCGCATCTGACCCCGGAAGTTGTTGTCCGTTGCCGGGAGACGAAGGCGGGCAAAACAGGAAAGGAATACGTTGTTCCGGGTCTTCTGTATTTGGTGGAGATGTTAGTGAAGGCGGAGAAGAGGGCGAACTGGAGGAAAAACAGGCAGATTCCACCTCTATTTACAAACTCCTGGGGATGCAACAAGTGGGCGTGGTGCGTCGACTACCGGATCTGACGTCGACAAATTTTTAGAATCGAGACATCTACATCATCGAGGCTTCGCTACAGCCCTACTGTTTTTCTCCTAGAAATGGTTGTGGGGGGAAATCCATGTAGACCAGCAGAATCATGAAAACAAGGGACCACATTTCTCCAGTGCTGGATTCTCTTCGCTGGCTCCCAGTCTCATACCGGGCACAGTCTAAAATTCTGCTTTTTGTGTCTTAAGATTTTCCAAGGCAGTGCCCCCACCTACTTAGTGGAGCTCTTAATAAAGCATGTTCCCTCAAGGTCATTACGGTCCGCTGACCAGGTCCCTCGCACCCGATTTAAGACTCGTGGTGATAGGGCTTTTCAAGTCCTTGCACCTTCTCTCTGGAACCAGCTCCCAGTCACAATCAAACAGTCCCCATCACTGGCAGTCTTTAAGAGCAGGTTGAAGACTCATTTTTATAGGATGGCTTTCTCCTAAAGCTTTTGGTTTCTGGTTTGAATTTTGTTGTTCTTAGCTTTCTTTTAACTAATGAATTTTAATTTTCTTTTATCTAAATTTTATCTCATTGGCATTTTATTGTTCTCATAAAGGTCTATGTTCTTATTTGTTTTGAATGTTTTTATGACTTGCTACTTTTATCTTTGTTACTTGTCCAGCGCCTTGGGCCCCCTTTGAGGGTGGTGGAAAGCGCCATATAAATAAAACCTGATGGACTGATTGATTGAAACATCCTGTTTCTTCTCCATTTTTAAAGGTTGACTTTAGTCATATTTTAATACACGGTGGTTTATATTAGGAATGACTTCCTTGTAAGTCGACTTCCTTGTAAGTCGTACTCTGGGGGAAAAAAGCTCCTGTTTGAGGAACTAGAAGTCAAGGGAGAGATTAGTTGAACACAGCAGAATTTGGAGTATTATTTCCTGATATTCAGATATCTCACTTCTGATTGGCTAACAGCAACATGACTCTACCACTGACTCTGGTTGCTTTTCAATGTTGACATTTTATCTCCACAAATAACACAAGCCTGAAGGAGTTCTGCTGTGTGGTGGAGTTGCTAATGCTAATGGTTAGCTTCCACTAGCCAAGATGTTCTCTGCTGATTCTTGGACGCTAAACCAACAACAGCCTACCACATCAAGAGTCAAGATGGGTGAGTCCATGAATGTTAAGCGACAGTGTGACGTAGATCTGTCAGGATTTTCTAATTCGAAGAGTTTCAGCGTCTTATTTTCTATCAGCGGCTAATGCAGGAAAGAGGGGTAGAAGACTGTTTTCATCTTCAGCTTGCATGTTCAACTCTGAGTGACTGATCGTTTTCCAAAACAACAAGTAAAAATGGTTTCTAAGTGAACCTTGTCCTGAATGCTCATTTTGAATTTAAGTAAGTGAACTTCACATCTAAATGCCTACATACTAGGGGTAGACCAATATATCGGTGAGCCGATGTATCGGGCCGATATTTACTGTATTTATACATCAGCAGCGGCCTATATTTGTCATTAGTAAAGCAGATTTAAAGTCGGGCACATCCTCAGGCAGTCCAACGTTGTTGCAGAATTTTATTTAAAGGTGCAGTATGTAAGAATATAGTGAGAGTTGTTCAGTGAGAAAATCCCAAACGAGAAATGTTTGTCATTTTGGAAGGAAAGTTATTCTGGAACATATTTCATTCAGTCATTAGGGGTAGCAGTAGCTCAACGGGTTGAGCGGTTTGTCCAGTAATCGGAAGGTTGCCGGTTCGATCCCAGCTCCGGACAGAGAATTCTGCTGTTGTGTCCTTGGGCAAGACACTTAACCTACCTTGCCTGCTGGTGGTGGTCGGAGGGACCGGTGGCGCCTGTGCTCGGCAGCCTCGCCTCTGTCAGTGCACCCCAGGGCAGTTGTGGCTACATTGTAGCTCATCCACCTCTGAGAGGCGATATACAAGTGCGGGTCATTTATCATTATCAATTCATATCCAGCTGGCTGCGTGGATTGTCACGTTTGTCTCCTTTCAAAACAACAGAAGTAGGGACGTAACTAATGTTTACCATCAGTGAGTGTGGAGTTGCCGTGTCTCCTGTGAGCTAATACTGTAGCGCCGACGATTGTAATTTGACGGCAGCCGGCAAAAAGCTACAGAGTAGTTTAAAGTGGTTGCACTAACCACATTTTACCACAGGATGTCATTTTTACTTCTACATAATGCACCTTTAAATGTATTTTTGTGCTCACTAATGACAATAAATGCTCCAAACTAACTTTATTTAGGTGTCTGACTTTAACACAGAGCAGTGCACAAAGTTAATAATGAGCAGTTAGTTTAATTTAGAGTTTAAAACTGATTCAGCTTCAGAAATTTTGTGCATCAACTGATGTCATCAGTGACATTTTAGCATGGAAAACATCCAGGTATCGGCCATGAAAATCTGCAGTACACATCAGCCATCAGCTAACCATGCCTCCTGCATTTCGACATCGGTATCGGAAAAAAAAAACAAAAAAAAACAGTATCGGTTGACCAGTAATACACACACAAGATTTTCTTTTGTAATTTAAACATTTTAAATTCTAGTTTATTCTTCCAGATGGATTGAATTGAAGTCCAAAATGATGGCAGGAAGGCTGAGGATCCTCCTCCTGCTCTTTGAGGTGAAAAAAATTTTTAAGACGCAAATGCATGTTAGTGGGAAACCCTGCCTTCATTTTCCTGCTCATTGTTTATCGTTACTTTCAGTTCACATTCATCTTTGCCGCTACGCTCAACTTAGTTACACCCAAGTGTCCAGTCGGTGACTACGAAAACAAAGATGGAATATGCTGCAACAAATGTCCTGCAGGTAACCTTTACACGTGACGGGACCTGTAAAGAATGTGAATTCTGACTTTGCGTTTACTTCTGTGGGATCATTTTGTTTTCAGGGTTTAAGCTGGTTGCAGAGTGTCACAGTGAAGGTCACAGAAGTAATTGCACACCCTGTCCTGCTCGGCAGTTCTCCGACCAGATAAACAACGCTTTCCAGTGCAGAAAGTGCAAAACCTGCAGAGGTGTGACTTTAACTTCTCCAGACTTCATTTCTCAGCTTGCACAGCATCAGATTAGCTGTAAAAGCTTTAATTTTGTCAACTTTTCTGCAGCAGCACGAAATGAAGTTGAGGTTTCACCTTGTAGAGCAGCTCAAAACACCATCTGTGGCTGTAAGGTCGGCTATTACAAAAACCACATTGACAGTGAAACGGTTGAGTGCCTCAAGTGTTCGAGATGCAAACCAGATGAAACGGAGGAGCATGCATGTGAGTCTTTAAAGATTCTTCTGTAATAAATTAAACAACCACTCCGTGGTAAAGCCAGTTTTGTTTTCACAGGTACTCGAGAGAGAGACACCGTGTGTGGCTGTAAGGAAAACTTCTACAGAGTCAGAAACAAGTGTGAACCTTGCAGGAAGTGAGTGCATCGCTGTCCGACGAGTCCTTGGTTCTCGTTTTGTTTCCATCTTCGAGTTTGGGAAGGTTTTTTTGTAACATTTTAATTAAGGAAGTTGGTTTGTAGAAATGAAACTTGCAGCTCACTTCCGACTTTGTTCAAGCTTTCCATTTGTTAGCAATACAGGAGAGAAGTTATGACACACACGTCTTGAGACTCGCTAAAAAAAACCTTTCTTATTCGCGTCTACTAAAAGTCTGTTAGCGTATAATGACCTCTCTTATCTTCTCCTAAAATGCTGCGTTGAGTGTTTTTATTTTTGGTTCTTATAGTCGAAGATGTTTGACACAAATCAAACAAGGAAGCACAAAAACTTGCAGCTCAAACTTCCTATATTTCTGTCATGTTTACATCCTGGTTTGCATAAACATAAGAATCTTTCTGAGTTACTGGGACAGTGACTGGTTCAGCTCAACTTTCTGTGTAGTCGAACTTTGAAACCAGAGCTACAGAAAGCTGGAGTTAAAAAAAATACATGTCAGCCTTTGCGTTAATCACTTCCTCTGAAGACATGCTACTTCCTCCTTGGTGCAATGAAACATCCTGTTTATCCTCCACAGTTGTACCACAGGCTGCTCACAACACTGCATGTTGGAAGTGGCGACAGAAGGTGAGCGCCAACCAGGTGACATGACGCACTTGTTTCTTCTCTTGCCATATTTCCGTGTTCACCGTTTGAGTTTTCCATTATTCTTTCAAGACCAAGTTCACTCGGTTTTGAACCACATTTGCAGTGGTCTCTAGAATAAATGAATGCCTTGTGCGTCGAAATCTGTGGGGAAAAAAAAAAGCTCTAGCGCTCCTGTTTCAGAACTGGAAGTTAGCCAGAGCGGAGGTGAGCAGAACACGGCAGGATTTGGAGTCTTATTTCCTGATATTCAGACATCTCCCCTCTGATTGGATAACCGTAATGGGACTCTACCACTGACTCTGTTCTGCAACGCTGATGTTTTATCTCCACAAATAACACAAGCCTCAAGGAGTTCTGCTGGGTGGTGGAGTTGCTAATGCTAAAGGTTAGCTTCTGCTAGTTGAGACATTCTCTACTGTTTCCTGGATGTTAAAACCACAAAACCCTTTCCGTCACGAGTCAAGATGGGTGAGTCCATGAATGTCAAGTGACAGTGTGACATAGATCAGTCAGGATTTTCAAATTCTAGCAATTCACCATCAGAAGCTAATGCAGGAGATAGGTGTAGGAGCCTATCAGCGTGCACGGTAAACTCACAGTGACTGATTATATTTCATTTTTTACAAGTTGAAAACGGCTACACGGTGGTGCACTGGTTAGCATTGATGCCTTGCATCGGGTCAGAAAAAGCCACACAGATCTATCACCCAATAATTTTTATTTTTCAACTTTATTTTCATTTATTGACAATAAAAGAAAAATACAAAACTAAATTGCTAACAGCCAAAATGAAAAAGGGGACAGAAAGAAGAAAAACATATGTTACCTGCCACTTTAAACTAAAATAACATTAATACAAATGAAACTATCATATGATTCTTAAAAAATTTGAACAATATCGTTTCTGGACTGGTTGGCCGACACAACCTCAACCCATGAATTGAAAAAAAAAAAGAGAAAACAAGTTACACAGAAAGAAGCATAAAGTTATATACCTATATACATACATATATACACATATGCATACATACACTTGTTTCCTTTTCCCTCTATTTATTTTTTTTCTTTCATCCCCCCCCCCCAACCCCCCTCCCCTCACGCGTTTATGTAACAGGTCTATATAAGTTAATAATTTCATTTTTTTATCTCTTTTTTGAAAGTCAATATTGTTTTTGCATTCTTGATTTCAGTATTTAATTTATTCCACATTTAACTCCATATATGGGCACACAATGTTCCTTTATGAGTATCCTATGTCTAGGTATATTAAATAATTCATGTCCTTTTAAATGATATTTGCTATGTCTTTTTGTAAATCTGTTGATTAAACCTGCAGGTGTGTACCCTGTGTTTGCATTATACATACATTTTCAAATATTGTAGTCCACCAGATCACAGAATTTTAGTGTTTTTAATTTTATAAATAATGGATTGGACGGATCTCTGTAGTTGCATTAATCGGCTCACCCATCTTGGCTCGTGACGCGGAAGGCAGATTATTTTTTTTTTTGCAGCCATGAAAAAGCAGAGCACATCTCAACTAGTAGAAGCTAACTGATAGCATTAGCTTTTCCCCAGCATGGCAAAACTCCTTCAGGCTTGTTTATTTGTAAAACATCAGAGCAAATGGAGGCAGTGAAAGACTCTCTTTGCTGTTAGCCAATCAGAGGCGAGACGTCTGAATATTGTGAATATTAATGAGGAAGGCTCCAAATCCTGCCGTTTTCTGCCCCTCTCTACTTCCTGAAACAGTTGCGCCAGAGCTTTTGTTCCACAGAGAATGATTGACAAGGCGTTTATTTATACTAAGGTCCACTGCACACTTATTGCAATAATGGGTGAATGAGACATTCAAGAGAGCAAAACACTTAACACTAACCTATGAATCACTGAGACAGTCTCCTGAACCTGATGATGATTCATCGTTGTGTCAACACAAATCAGCTCGGCACAGATCCTGTTTTAAATTGTACGTTTAAGCTCTTTGTTACTTTAGTCTTGTGAAAATGAGGGAACATGTTTCCAATTCTTTAGCTGAGTGCATGGCAAAAACCTGAGGCGACACATAAAATAATATCTTAGCATTGTCAAGCTAGTTTTCTAAGAGATATTGGCTGAAAACCTGAAAATCTGCTTGAGGATTATGAATTTTCAGGTCCTGTTTTTGGAACTTTGCTGGATTTTTTTATTCTTTTTCCCTCCGATAGATTTATTCTTTAGACCTGACACTTCTTCTTTTGCCCTCCGCTCGTGCAATTCCCTTATGTTATAAGCATAGACCACAAAATAAACCGTCACGGTCAGGAACAAAACACGATTCAACGTTTAGAAAGCCTGAAGACTGGCCAAGAACATTTTAAAGGATCACATTCAGGTTTGGTTATTGGTGCTTTAAAACTTTTGCAGTGTGTTTGTAATGTTCTGTTTTATAATATGCATTTATTTTGTTTTTCCATCCAGGCCCTGAGCCCAAAAATCACCTGCTAATAAATCTAGTTGCTGGATCAGTAGTTGTGGTGCTAGTCTTGCTGGCGTTGGTGGTTCTGGTCACCTTCTTGGCTACAAAACGGTTCACCAAGAAGAAGATGCCGACTCTGTCCTCCCAGACTTCTGAAGTTTCCGTGGAATCCGGAAAGGTATCTTCACCCAACAGTCTGAGGTTCTCTTGATCGGTCTGATGAACGCTTGCGGTCAGTCATGTGTTTTCTACTCTCGTCTCCAAGCATCTCCTGATCTACGCTGAGGGACCTCCGCAGAGCATCTGTTTGAAAGCAGCCGCTCAAAACCCAGTGGGTGAGCTGGAGCTGTCCAAGCTGCCTGACTGCGTCCCCCTAGAGATTAAGAGTGAGTTGATAGCAGTCTGCTCTGACTTCGACATGCAGAAACCCACAATGTGAACTCTGACCGTGCTCTCCTCTTCTGCAGTCCCAGAGCTGATCTACGCAGTGCTAGATCTGGTTCCCGTTCTGCAGGTGAAGCAGCTGGTGCGATGTCTCGGTGTGAAGGACACGGAGATCGAACGAGCCGAGATGGACCACAGGTCTTGTCGGGAGGCTCACTACCAGATGCTACGAGTTTGGGCCCAGAAGGGCTCCCAGGAACTCGGAGGGGGGAGGGGTGAAATGTTACACCGGCCGCTGTTGGAAGAGCTCTTGGACAAACTGAGACAGATGCACCTGGGTCGGGCCGCCGAGGAGCTGGAGACAAAGTATTCCATTCAGTGATGCGGCACTTGCCAAGTCTGGACAAAACGCTCATGAGACCAAGTATTGTTTGCTAAAAGAGACTCGCTGGAGGATGGCTTCATGGAGAAGCAGTTTTATTTCACTAAGGAATTTTACCTCGCATTCTCCCTAAACCGTTAACTGTGTTTGCAGCGTCCATGAGATAAAGGCTCGCCAAGGACCCTTCATGAGGAACATTTTTATATATAGATTTGCTTTCTAACAACGCAGAGCCGACAGCTGAACAAGTGAACTGATGCAAATCTCACACAGCAGTGTTGGTCTCTTTAAAATAAGAAGCGGGGAAAGAGCTGGAACGGGTCTTTTTATAATGAACAAAATCCACTCGCCGGCATTTCTAAAGTACGGAAGCATATTACTGTCAGAACTGTTCTCACTAGAACGTGATGGTTAAATATCTCATTTTAATGAGAACTTTCTTGAAATAATGCTTTTAATGTCTTGTAATCAAATCAAATCAACTTTATTTATAGAGCGCTTTCACATGGCCAAAATGAACAAACAAAGCGCTGTACATCAATAAAATGCAACACAATAGGACAGAGATATGACCATTAAAATACATTAATAAATCCATTAAAATACACTAAGAAATCCCTGTAAAATACCGTAATAAATCCTATAAAAATACAATGAGAAATCCATTTTAAAATATAGTACAAAAACCTGAGTGCCAGTTCACAGTCCATATCCGGCCTACTTCCCCCAACTTCAACGTCCAAAAGCCAGCGAGAACAGATGTGTTTTCAGTCTTCCTTTAAAAGTTTCTAATGACGTGGCCTGTTTTACATCAGCTGGCAGCTCATTCCAGAGACTTGGTCCAAGTACTGAAAAAGCTCAACTACCACGGGACTTCGGGCTGTACCTAGGCATAGTTAGTAATCTCTGGTCAGCTGACCTAAGGGAACTCACCGGGACATGCTGGTGGATGATATCGGAAAGATATTTAGGAGCCCCTGTGTTTAACGCCTTAAACACAAACAGGATGACCTTAAACCTGATGCGATAAAAAACAGGGAGCCAATGCAAGGCACGTAGGACTGGTGTTATATGTTCAGACCTCCTGATGATGAGACGGCTCTAAATCGTAAACGTAGACGTCTCGCGGGGTGGTTGAATCTCGTTCAGAAGGAGCCAGAGAGCTTCTTTATGCTTTTTAAGAAGTAGGAATTTGTGAGATGGACATATTCCTCCACACATCGGTCAAGCTGTCGCGAAACCGCCCTCCCTTGGATTTCTTGTCCACGCGAAAACTTTGAAATCTTTTTACATTAATAAAATTACATACATAAAAATCAGGTCCCAATATTTTATTAGACTTTCCCTTTGTGTGGCAAATCTGTGGGTGTTTTTGTTGTTATGCGCCTGTTTACAGCAGTCTGTTGCCTTGACGACGGGGTGAGCGTGGCGGAGCTAGCAGAGAAAAGAGCGAGTGTAATTTGTGGATTTATGCACCATTGTTCAGCGTTTTTTCCCTCGGGGCTCTGCTGCTATAGTTTCTAAAAGTGAAACTTCAAGAACAACTAGCTCAATCCTTCAGAGTAGAACGCCACAACGTATAACTGCCATCTTACCGTTATGACCTTTCTCATTACGAGATAATAAACACGTTATTTTGAGATAAAACGACTTATATATGTGTGTGTGTGTATATATATATATATATATATATATATATATATATATATATATATATACACACACACACACACACATATATAAGTCGTTTTTATATAGATGCTATATATATATATATATATATATATATAGCATCTATATATATATATATATATAACATCTATATATATATATATATATATATAGTATCTATCTATATATATACATATATATATATATATATATATATATATAGCATCTATATAAAAACGACTTATATATGTGTGTGTGTGTATATATATATATATATATAGCATCTATATAAAAACGACTTATATATGTGTGTGTGTGTGTGTATATATATATATATATATATATATATATATATATATATATATATATATATATATATATATAGCATCTATATAAAAACGACTTAATATGTGTGTGTGTATATATATATATATATATATATATATATATATATATATATATATATATATATATATATATATATATATATACACACACACATATATAAGTCGTTTTTATATAGATGCTATATATATATATATATATATATATATATATATAGCATCTGAGATACGGCTCCTGTTTTTTCCTCTCACTGACAGCAATATGCTTCCGTACAAGACATTACTTTGTTGTACGTTTTATTTTTGTATTTGAACTTTGAATCGACTGAGTTACTTTTGTCTCATTAAAATGAAGAAATATGACAAAAATTTGCATACAAAATTATATTTTATATCCATACAGCAGCTTTTCAGCTCTCATCATCGGAGGTAAAACAAATTCTTGGTTGAGGAGTGAACAGTTTCGTATTAGGATCCAGATTTTTCTTTTCAAATCCTGGAATTTTATTTGAATGTCTTGATAGTTTGGTGTACAAACACTTTGTTGAGCCCAGTCTCATCAGCAGAATCTGTCCAGCTAACCGTTGGTGCTGATATGAGGCAAAATTTTTTGCTTTTAAAATAAAAGTTTAAGTCTTCCACGGTAATTTTAGGGTACTTTAGTTGAAAATTGACGGATGTATGAATGGAAAAAATATTGGTAACACTTCACAATAAGGGCCCCTATATTAACGTTACTCGGTGCATTATTAAGCATTAATTAACAAAGGATCCCTTTATTAACGCTACCGATATAAGTGTCCTAAAAGTTGGGACAAAGGCCGGGGAGTGGGGGTGGGGGGGTCTGCTTAGTATTAACATTAATATTAAGCAGTTGTTACTACTTTAATAATTTATTGCTTAATGATGTACTAAGTAATGTTAATAGAGGGACACTTATTGTAAAGTGTTACCAAAAATTATGGATTTTTGTGACATGAAAAACAATATTTTATCAGCATTTTATTTTTGCAAATTTTTTAACGAGGCAAAAGTAACTAAGTGGCCAGTGAAAGTGGAAATAAGAATATAGCGCTGTTTTATTATAGAGTACTGTAGTTGTTTTATACACGAGCCACTGATCTCATGGCAAAGTGATGAATTTGAAGTATTGCTGAATATATTGTACAAATTTGTATTTACATAGAATTATATGTTTTCATTTGTATCAGATTTTTTAATGATGTCATTTAATTTAAAACCTAAGCTACACCTTTTTTTCCGTCAATATTGTAAATCTACTTTTTAATCCGTGCTTTTTCCGAGTTAAACGCCTAAATAGATGGTTTTACCACCATCAGATTTTAACTGGTGACGTTTTATTAGCAGTTCCCAGTTATGTCGAACGTTATTAAAATAACAAAGCTGAGGAAGTTTTATTGTTCCTCCTCGGTGGAGATTGGAGCCCACCGGGGATTTTTCGCCGCCTCTGTAGCATTCTTGTAAACCCCATCGTACGAGCATTATTAGTGCGCGTTTCAGGAAACGGGGCACGCCCCGTCTCCGCCCGTTCCAGGTTGGGCTGAAGACATTTAAATCCAAAGCACTTTCATCCTGCTTCACACTGGTTTTATTGTCTTTGTATCGTCTGATTTTTTTTTATTAAATGTGTTTAATTGAAACTTATCTGAGAGTTCATGTGGTTTTGTGTTGAGAGAGCAAAAAGAAAAAAACGAGGATGTATTTGTAAATCTGACTTCAGGCACGCTGATAATCTGCATTCCAACATGAAGCCTTTTTATCTCAAGATATGCCTTCTTTGACCATAAAAGATCTTTTTTCTTCTCTCTTCTTTTACAATTTTTTTATTCCACCTCATCTCGAAGGTTAACGTGCCTCCTTTATTCTCGTTAAACTCTCTCTCCCTTAAAAACAACTCCTCCTGTTTGCTCGGGGCGATCAATAAACCTGACTGATGTAGAGCAGCGACAGCTCATCCCCACCGAGGTCTGTCACCACCTCTGCTCTGTTTTAACTGTTTTTCACTGGGCCGCATCAAACCTGCCCTGAGCACTGATTTGTCTGCAGCAGGATCCAGTTGTTCCCGTTGGGCCAGTTGCAGACGGCGAAGGCGCAGGTGAAAGGCAGAAGAGGGAGGGACCCTGACAGGTGCAGGAGAGGCAGGCGAGGAGAAGCAAGCAAACAGAAACCAAAGATGACTTCATGAAGCAAAAGGTCCCGGCCACAGCTCAGGTAAATCGGAGATTTTACGTTTGTTAAAGGAGCAGCACCTGGATTAGGAGTTAAAAAATCAGAATGGACTTTGTGGTTTGCTTTCAACGTGTTAAACCACTTTTTTATGGGATTTGATTGGTTGATCTGTCAGGGCTAAAAGTCCCAGGAAGTTTATGTGAACGAGGCCTTCTTGAGTCAATTGAGTCAGATTATTTCTTTATTCCTTAATTACTCTAAATCTTACATTTTTAAGTAAAACCTTGTTTTTCTAACCTGATGAGTGAAAAAGAGTCTTTTATAGAAGCGGCGACCACCGAGAAGCACTTTTCTGGTGTCTGGGGCAGAAAATGGTCAAACAGTTTGCAGAAATCTGGTGGCTTCGTGGGATAAATGTTTGTTTTAAAGCAGCAGCATGAAAAGCTGCAAGTGGAGTCCAGGAGAGAAGCAGCTGAGCTGCACATGTAACTGGAGCTGGAGCCGGGTTTTGGGTCATTGAAATGGTTCCATGTTTGATTCTTACTGTGTGAAAATGAGGCGAGAATATTGCGTGTGAAGCCGTTTCCTCTTGTTCCCCTAAACCAGCTTTTATAGTCAGATACTTCTGTTTTGTTCTTCTCTGTTTTGTTCTTTTTGTGCTTTTTGTTTGCATTTTTTTCTCTCACTGACAGGTAAGAGGCACTCTTTAAGGTTTGGTTTGAAAGTCAGTTTTTATTGCTCTTGATTTTTGGAGAAGTCAGAAAAAAAATCTGAAAAACATTAAAACATTTCATTGATTCAAACACTGTATTTTTCCTGGGGATTTTAACAGGATCCTGGGTTTATCTTTAATTCTTGGCTTCCTTTTTAAAAGGTTAACTTTAAAATGTAAATAATTGACCCGGGTGCTCAGCTGATCGGTGATGTTGTTGCCCCCGGGGTTTCTGGCTCACAGAGCCGGTGTTTCTGCCAAACCATAAAAACATTCTGTACCACAACATTTTTTGTTGACGTTTTCTTAAAATGGTAAAAAGTGATAATTTAAAAACTCCATCCTCACTTTGATTGTCTTAAAGGTGATTAATTATTGTGCTTTTAAAGTCAAATGAGTCATTTTATGGTGAGTTAGAACGTCCGGCTAGAAATCTCCACTTGAACACAACAAGGAGCAACAGTCCAAAACTCTTAACTCATGCCTCATCTCTTTATATGTTGTTTCTAAAGAGCCAAACATTTGTGCCAGCTTCACAAATGATCAGATCTTCGGAAACCTCAATTCTGTTGAAAATACTACATAAATTAGTCTCAATAAGGTCATTTCCAAAGTATTACCTAGAAAAACCTTCAAGGTTCAGGTTAAAAGATGTGTCTTTCACATATTGTTTATCTGCCACATCCTTTTTAGACACAACACTTTTGTCTTTCGTCCTCCGTTTGTCCACGTGTTCCGTTTTTAAATCAGCACTCGGCACAGTACCATGTCTCGGTCAGTCAGAACTGGACTGAAAATGTGTTGAAAGCTGCTAAAGTCCTAAGAAGTCTGAAAAATCAAAGATCAGGATCACTTTAAACTAAGGGGAGTTTTCCTCCCCACTGTCGCTAAATGCTTGCTGAGCATGAAGATTGCTGTAAAGTCTCGGAGACAGCAAGTCAATGACTCGATGCAACCTACTGGGTTTCCTTTCATAGGGAACTTTTAATTAATTGGCACAGTAAACTGAATGCCTTGACATGACTCTGGTCATGATTTGGCGCTTTAGAAATGAACTGAATTGAATCTGGAACTTTGGAATTAAAATTTCAATTCAATTCAAGTTTATTTATATAGCGCCAAATCACGACAAGAGTCGTCTCAAGGCATTCCAGTACAGGTCAGTTCATTAAGCCAATCAGAAAAAAGTTTCCTATATAAGGAACCCAGCAAATTGCATCAAGTCACTGACTGGTGTCAGAGACTTTACAGCAATCCTCATACTAAGCAAGCATTTAGCGACAGTGGAGAGGAAAACTCCCTTTTAACAGGAAGAAACCTCCAGAGGATCCTGGCTCAGTATAAGCAGCCATCCTCCACGACTCACTGGGGATGGAGAAGACACACACACACACACACACACACACGCACGCACGCACGCACGCACACACACACACCAAGTAATGTTTCTATGGTTACATTGTTATTTCTTAGTAAGTATTCTATTTGGTGAGAGATAAACTGTACTGTATTTATCCTAGTGAATCTATAATTAAATGGGTAAACTAGTAGTAGCACATTCAATGTCAAAGAGAGTAAAGTATTATTATCAGGAGAGGGAGAATGTTTGAAAGAAATCATGATTAATCAAAAACGTTTGCATGGTGCTGTACACGCAAAAACAATAATAATAATAATAATAATAATAACATGTTTTACATCAAAAGACTTGCAAAATAAGCTGCTATAGTGAATCTGCTAACAAGCTAGGCCTTGAACGCAATCATGGTCACGGAACACTCACCGCTCCCCTACGGTATCTTCCCTAGTTCAGCGTCAACTGGAACCAGAAATCTGCAATGTCAGAGGAAACGTCAGAGCCCTAAACACCAGACTTTTGACTTTTGCTGCCATGACTTCAAACAGTGTTTCTTTTTGGGATTCTGGTAGTTTATCCTAAGGTTGAAGTGGTAGCAGCCGGCTGTTTCTCCTTCTTTGATGTTATTGAGCCACGAACCTCTCACACCAGTGTGTACAGAATGGAGGACTCAGGGAAGCAGTGTTGCCAGACTGGAAAAGGTTAAGTGTTGTACCAGGATCTTAAAATTATCTTTTTTTTTTTTTTTTTTAAAATGATCGTACACTACTTAGTTGCATCCTGACACGTCTGATGACCCGCTGCTTCAATATTAGTGCAAATTTTAGCTTTAAATAATCTAACACAGATTGAAACAAGCATCTCTTACAGAACAGCACCTCTAGCTGTTTGGTGTATGAACAAAGTGTCTGCACCCAACAAACTGTAATGTGAGCCATTTTTTACTTTTACCATCATGTATTGGTTTAGCATGATGTTTTTATACATACAAAGTGACACAGCACTGTCATTTTCCCCATGTTTCAGGTGAAACAGGTTCCAACCAGTTTATTAATGCTGTGCATCTTTCCCGTTGTTGTCGGTATGCCTGCCGGCGAAGCCTCTTCTTTAAAGTGCTACTCATGCTGCCGTGCCACAGCGATCTCTGCTTGTGTTTAAAGCCCGCTCTGCTTATTTCACAACTTCCTCCTTGGTCATGGACAGCGTCATGCGTCACTGCATGTGACGTAAGAGTTGATTGGTTGTTAGGCAATGTCTCTGGATGCAGATTCCACACAAGGAATGGCTGAAACGAGCGTACTTATGGGATTTATGATCGTGCAGAGGGCTAAAGTATCCTTCAAATAGGATAATTACCATACGTCTGGCAACGCTGCAGGGAAGTGAAGTGGTTCGGTGAGACCGACAGCTGGTCCAGTGGTTGCTTTTGGTCCAAGCCGTGTCACTGGTGGAGGTTTGAAGACAAATGTGAGAGAACACTTTATTTGTTTAATTCAGTTTTTTTAATCTCCACAGTATATTTATGGTTATACTATGTTAGAAGGTTGTTAAACGGCATCAAGAAAATATTTTAAGCTCACTTCTTTTTAAGTCTAGACACATTAAAATGACAAACTGTGATTTCCTTCATTTCCAAATGCCCACCTTGTACACCTCTTCCTTTGACAGATTAATAATAGTCTCCACACACCACATGCTTATAATACATGACTGTGTTTGTCATCAGCCTTTCCTCAAACATGTCGCAAATCAACAACGGAGGAGGGGACAACGGGCCACTGATGGAGGAACTGATACTGAGGAGAGACAGTTTGAATGGAGAGAAGCAGAAGGATGCAGAAACCCGAGAGCCGGATGCTGCTGATGGGACGTTGCCTGCAGACGTAAACTTCAACCGCAGGGGCTCAACGGAGAAAAAGTCCATCCAGGGAACAATCCAGGCAAGTGGAAGGAGTCTATCGCAGCAGAGACACTGTTAGATCAAGAATTACGCTTTAAAATGTTGACATTTCTTCTTTATTCTGCTTGAAACGTCTTATTTTAACTTCACTTTGTGTGTATGAAGTTTTTTTAAAATAAGAGATGTGTTATAAATGCATAATTAGGTTTTTTTTATTTATTACAAATTAATATTTGGCATTTAGAGTGGTAAGTGGGTATTAAAATGATCTAACTTCTCTCTCACAGCACAATAACTAAACATGTCAACTTAACACCTGTTCTCTTTTTGTTTTAGATGTTCTATTACCATGTAATACACTATTAAATTGTTGTATTTAGCTACTTATTTTAATCTCTGTCACCAAGCTTTTGACCAGGTCTCCCTGTAACAAAGGGAAATCTGTGTTGAAACTAATGATAGATCTGCGTCTGCTTTACTCCACATTCACTCAGTCACCCTGAAATAAACATTTCCCCTCCAAATAAATGTAATATTCAACCTAAATGACCAAAAATATCATGTTTGGTCAGAAATGGCCACAGTGCCAACTCATGCCTCTTAAATCTGTTAAAGTTTTTCTCACAGTTTCATTTAGCTAAAAAGAAAAAAAAAACTATTAGCACTTGAGTGGTCTTTCAGCAATTCAGGCCTCAGTTTGATGAAATAACATTTTATTCTGACCAGACTGACTTTGGCTGTGGGACCAAGAGCAAAGGGATTTTCTGCATTTTTAAAAATACTCCAGTTTCAGACATTTTAAAGTTATTTTTCATGCAAACACTAATTGAAAAACCTTGAAACTGTTTAACATTAAGTGGTTATTCCAGCAGGACGTGCTGCTGCTAGCTGCTGCTCTTATTTGTGTCGACAAATCCCAGAGATGAGAATTTGAAGTTCATTTAAATGTAAAATAAAATATTATTTGCATGAGCCGCTATGGAAGTTTTGAGATTGATGTTTTAGTAGATGTTGACTTTGATCTCCACTAGCCGTTAGCTTATCAATCTGGTCAATGCTCATTTGTTTCGCCAAACTAAGATTATCATAAAGCTATTTACACCAAGTCAAATATTCATTTTTTACACAGAACTCCACTTCTTAGTCACAAAATACAAAACTGTTCATCTAACAGAGATCACCAACCTTTGTGAAGCTGAGAGCTTCTCATGGGGCTGCCAGGTTGATACAAGAGTGACCTTTCAACTAAACTTAATGTCAAATAAACACATTTTAATGTTCTTTAAAGAGAATTGTAGTTTTAAAATCTATATTAATGCATTTGTGATTTTAAAAGATGGTAGCAGATTAATTTTTCTTATTTTATTTTAAACTTGGTATTTAGAGGAAAGACCTGTGGGCACCTTACATGGTTCCTGGGGGCACCATGGTGCCCGTGGGCCCCCAATTGGTGACCTCTGATCTAATATTTGCCTTTCACTTTTATTTTTATCATTCGCAATATTATTTAATGAACACTGTATGCCAACGGTGGACAGAAGGACGCGTGGCCACTGCTGTAGCTACAATGCAGCCTTTCACCATCAGTGTGTGTGTGTGTGTGTGTGTGTGTGTGTGTGTGTGTGTGTGTGTGTGTGTGTGTGTGTGTGTGTGTGTGTGTGTGTGTGTGTGTGTGAATGATTGAACTGTAAAGCACTTTGGAGTCTTCTGACCTAGAAAACCACCAAATAAATTAGGCCATTTAGCATTTAACTCCTTAGAGGTGTTAAATGCATGAGCTAAAGTCTTACTACAGTTGAAATATGAAAAATACTTACATTACCTGTGCCAACATGGATAATCTATATAAAAGTGTCTCATTTCTTTGCTGATGGTTAGTAAAATAAATGTGAAAATGCTGGAAAAATCTCATTCTGAACTATCCACAAACATTCTCTTTATGCTTTATTTCTAGAGGAAAGCCAAGCAGAAGGTTGGAACATTGAGTAAAGGAGGAAACAAGTTGAAAAGACCGGTCCAGTCCCTGTTCAACCAGGGAGTGCCTGAAAAAACGTCTGAGGTATTATGTTGTCTACTAATCATCAAACTGCATTCTCAAACCGTGGAACAGATACGAACAGGCCCCATCCGCCCACACCGAGACTCAAATCAGTGCAGCGATACTTGTTCTGCTCCGCTGGGTTTGTCTTTATGAGGCCACAAATATTCACAACATCCTTTCATTTACCTCTGAGGAACTACTGCCGCGTCGCCGCGTCAGATTTTCCTGTCCGCCCTCCTCCTGCTTTGTGTGAGTTTATTATTTATGCTGTATTTTTTATTTTTTTAAACCCAGGAGCGAGTTCAGCTGGATTTGTTGAAGCAGCATTTGGAGGCCCTTAGTTTGCCACCCGACCTGAAATGGAAATGGGAGCAGAATAATGGAAGCACGCTGGAGAAGGAGTGGACAGATTTGGTGGCTTCTCATGCTGTAAGGCTGACATTGTTCTCCGTTTTCCATAAAAGCTTTTCCTTTTGCTATTTTTTAGCTTTTATTTCTTCCTTGGTACGCTCTTTTAAAAACCTTGCACCGAAACCCTGAAAGACCTCATTTAAGCAGATTTTCTGTAAATCACGTCCTTGTTGTGAACTCCTCACTCATCACACATTCTTCAGATTTCATTTACAGACGTCTCTCACATCTTTCTCTTTCCACTCCTTTCATGTTGACGTCATGAGCAGACGATGGCTAAGATGCAGAGGAACCAGCAGGCGGCGCTCTGGGAGTTCATTAGCACTGAGCTCAGCTACATCAACAAGCTGAAGATCATCAAAGACGTGAGACTCTCTTAGCTGTTACTGAAACGAGGTACTTGCTGCAGGATGTTTAACATATGCACCTCTGCTCCTCACAGCTGGTTATTGCAGCTCTCGTCTTTCTGCACCAGCGTGACTTTCTCCAGGAGGTTAGTCTGCAAAGCACCCGCCCTCAGATTAACTGGAATAGCACCAGACTGCATGTACACATAACAGGCTGGCCTATTTTCCACCGCTCTGCATGCTGACACGTCCAATCTGCTAAAGCTGAGGCAAAATACGAGCAAAAAGGAGCAAGTGGAACATTCAGCAGAACGACATGTTTACACTGAGGAGACGGAAAATGTCAGATCAGAGTAGTTAAGCTTTAACTATGTGGGTTTTTTTGTTTTTACTTCTTCCTGTAACAGGTGACACCTGAGCTGCTTTTCTCCAACCTCCCCTCCATCCTCCAGGCTCACCAACAGTTCTGGCTAGAAGTTCTTTATCCCATGCTACAGGAAGTACGGCGGACTGGAAAACCTTTTGATCCCACGCGGTTGGAGCCTGGTTGCCTGCAGGTATGAGCTCGTTGTCTGCAGGAGGCACAGTAAACACACCTACAGTACTCACCTTTTTGAACAGGTTTGGCCTGTTTCTGTTCTGCAGTTTGACTAAAGCAAATCATTGTTGTCTGTCGACTTTGGATTTATTTCAGTTCCCTTGAACTCAACAAATAGGGTGTAATTACACCTATTCAGATAATTACACCTATTCAGATATGTCCTGTGTGGTGATGATCAGGGTTCTGACATGTTCTTACTCCTGAGCCCGGTTCACACGGCAGGACAATCATGCCAAATCTTAACTCGCGCCTCCCTTTTCTGACAATCTTAAAGAGCAAGTTCACTTAGAAACCATTTTTTCTTATTTTACTTGAAAATGATCAGATACTCTGAGTTTAACACGTAAACTGAATGCGAAAATAGTCTTCTACCCCACTTCCTGTATTAGCTGCTGATAGAAAATTAGAAAATAGGCAATAAATAAATAAATAAATAAACGCTCGGTTCAGAAAATCCTGACAGATCTATGTCACACTGTCACTTAACATTCATGGACTCAGCTGTCTTGATTTGTAATATGGAAGGCTGTTGTTGGTTTGGCATCCAGGAAACAGCAGAGAACGTCTCAGCCAGTAAAAGCTAACCATTAGCATTAGCAACTCCACCACACGGCAAAACTCCAGGCTTGTGTTTTTGTGGAGATAAAACCTCAACGTTGCAGAGCAAACAGAGTCAGTGGTAGAGTCACGTTGCTGTTATCCAGTCAGAGGTGCAATTTCCAAATATCAGGACATAAGACTCCAAATCCTGCCGTCTCAAGCGACTTTCTCCTCTAGCTGACTTCTACATCCTCAAACAGGAGCACCAGAGCAGTTCTCTGCCAGAGAGCACCTCAAAGAGCATTCATGCCTACTAGAGACCACTGAAAATGTATTAAAAATATAATTAAAGTTGACCTTTAAAGGTACACTAAGTAACTTTTCTTATTTTAAAATTATTATTTTGAGCTAGTAGGTGCTAAAATGACCCATTACAGGGTGAATGAATAGTCTCTCAGCCTTCTTTGCTTTTTGTGGTTACAGCTCTAAAGATAACCTTATCAGATAATCTTATCATGTGTGGTGTCTTACGAATGGTCTGTTCCGCCCGAAAGGAGATCAGGGCCTCTCCAGTCATAGATCCAGGCTTTCAAACATGTTGGATTGTCTTGGTCTGATTTTCTGGGATTTCAGGTGTAGCCCAGAGGTCATGCTAGACATTTTTGTTGATCGTCATTTTGACTGACAGGGGTTTAAATAAACGGTCATGATTGGTTTAATATCATTTATGTTCTATCCATCCATCAATCCATTTTCATCCGCTCATCCGGAGTCGGGTCGCGGGGGCAGTAGCCTAAGGCGAGAGGCCCAGACTTCCCTCTCCCCAGCCACTTGGGCCAGCTCCTCCAGGGGAATCCCAAGGCGTTCCCTGGCCAGGTGAGAGACATAGTCCCTCCATCGTGTCCTGGGTCTATCTTTAGGTCTCCTCCCGGTTGGACGTGCCCGGAAAACCTCACCAGGGAGGCATCCAGGAGGCATCCTGACCAGATGCCCGAGCCACCTCAACTGGCTCCTCTTGATGCGGAGGAGCAGCGGGTCTACTCCGAGCCCCTCCCAGATGACCGAGCTTCTCACCCTATCTCTAAGGGAGAGCCCAGCCACTCTTCGGAGAAAACTCATTTCGGCCGCTTGTATCCGCGACCATGGGTGAGGGTAGGAACGTAGATTAACCAGTAAATTGAGAGCTTTGTCTTCTGACTCAGCTCTCTCTTCACCACGACAGACCGGTACAGCCCGCATCGCCGCAGATGCAGCACCAATCCACCTATCGATCTCACGCTCCAGTTTTCCCTCACTTTGTGAACAAGACCCCGAGATACTTTAACTCCTCCACTTGGGGCAGGACCTTATCCCTGACCCGGAGACGGCAATCTACCCTTTTCTGAATCAAGACCATGGTCTCAGATTTAGAGGAGCTGATCCTCATCCCAGCTGCTTCACACTCGGCTGTGAACCGCTCCAGCGATAGCTGAAGATCACGTTCTGATGAAGTCAACAGGACCACATCATCTGCAAAAAGCAGAGACCTCATCCTCAGGCCACCAAAACGGATGCCCTCCACACCTTGGCTGCACCTAGAAATCCTGTCCATAAAGGTTATGAACAGAATCGGTGACAAAGGGCAGCCTTGGCGGACTCCAACTCTCACTGGGAACGAGCCCGACTTACTGCCGGCAATGCGGACCAAGCTCTGACACCGGTTGTACAGGGACCTAACAGCCCATATCAGAGGGCCTGGTACCCCATACTCCCCGAGTACCCCCCACAGGGCCCCCCGAGGGACGCGGTCAAACGCCTTCTCCAAATCCACGAAACACATGTAGACTGGTTGGGCAAATTCCAACGCACCCTCCAGGATCCCCCTAACTGTATAGAGCTGGTCCAGTGTTCCACGGCCAGGACGAAAACCACATTGCTCCTCCTGAATCTGAGGTTCAACAATCCAACGTACCCTCCTCTCCAGAACCCCCGAATAGACCTTACCAGGAAGGCTCAGGAGTGTGATCCCCCTGTAGTTGGAACACACCCTGCGGTCCCCCTTTTTAAATAAGGGGACCACCACCCCGGTCTGCCAGTCCAGTGGGACTGCCCCTGATGTCCACGCGATAATGCAGAGCCGCGTCAGCCAACACAGCTCCACAACATCCAGAGCCTCAAGGAACTCCAGGCAGATCTCATCCACCCCCTGGAGCCTTGCCACAGGGGAGCTTTTTAACCACCATTTATTTTCTAATAGTTTTTAATTAAGATTTGGTCCAAACAACCAAAGCAGAGTGCCCCAGTAACATATAAACGTTACAGTTAAACAATTTAGGAATGTTTCACCCACTGTGGCTTGAACACACGCCTTCCTTCTGATCTGCGTAAACCTGAACTGTGCACCTGCTTGTGTGTGATCAAACGTCTAAAGAGACTTGTTGTAGATGCTGTATCACGACGTTCTGGACTTTTACCTTGGACTCACTCATGCATGTGCTCTCTTCTGCTTTGAAAATTGGCCGATAATTTAATTTACTTGCCAATTTATTAGGCATGCCTTTCCAGTTCTGCGCTAAATATTCATGTTGTTGATTCAACAAGATGTTGGGAACCTTCATAGGAGGTTCTGGTTGCATCCATGATGAGAACCACCCATTCCACCACATCCCAAAGAATCTGCACCGGATTGAGATCTGGTGACACGTGGAGGCCAGTAGAGTCCAGCGAACTCGTTTTCATATTCAAGAAATGTAACTGATGGGCGGAGCTTTGTGACATGATCCATTATATGCTTGAAGTAGCCGTCTAATCTTCCTTTTTTCGAAACTTTAAAGCCTCGGCGAAACGCTGCAGACAGCATTTTAACATCTTGAAGGGCCTGAGATATAATAATGCAAAACTTTTCCACTTGGAAACACACCTGTGTCTGTCTTTTCACACAAGAAAACATCTGCTGTACAAGAAAAAACTAACCTAGAAAGATAGGTTACCCTTTAAAGTGCTCATTTAAAGTTTCCATTGCATTTATGAGCTGCACATTAGAAAGGTTTTAAGGCTGTATTCACATCCTGTACAGACACCCACACCTCAAAATGAAGAGAAAGCTTTCCATAAAAACATTTTTTTTAATTCAGCTTCAAATCAACATGAGAAAACAACTATATCAGAGTGAGGTTGTTTATTTTCTTTATGCATCAGCTCTCTTTAATGTTCTTTAATATTTTCTGTTCTTCTCCAGTTCCACGAGCGTTTCTCTGCTTACCACGATTACTGCTGGGAGGAGGAAAACAATCTTGAATTCACGCGCAGGCAGATGGAGAGCAACCCACTTTTTAATGCTTTTGTGCAGGTGAAGTTCATTTAGCGTTGATTCATCATCAAGAATATTCCCTAAATACTGACAGGGATTACTGTTTTCTCCACACTTGTGTTAAAACACTCTCTTGCAGTTAATAGATTAAAGCTGAACAAAATCTACAAAGTTTTGCTGATTGTGGCTCTGTGGTTCATGATGTTTTAGTAACCGAGTCGGCAGACTGATAAAGGTGCTGTCTGGTTCAAATAACCACTTGTCACACAGAAGTTGTCTCAAAATGAGTCAGCCATTAGAGATTTCTAGATTACCAGAGTTAAGCCAAGCCTGACTCAGTGAGCAGATTTACCTTAAACTGACTGTTCCAGCACCTCAACGGACCATCAGAAGCACCTTGTTTGGTGTAAACCGTCTGCCGTGCATGAGTACTTTTAGTTTTTGGGTGGCTATTTCATACTTTCACAGTTCTGCTGCTTTTTGGTTTCCAGATAAAAACTCAGTTTACCAGAAAATGGTGGGTGTTCAAAGCATGGACGTAATTTTCACTTTAGAAGTGGGGGGGACACGGGGGTGGCGGTGGGAGGGGTATCTTTACAGTATGTTCTAATAGGAAACAGGCTTCAACACAAAAGGTTGTTTTCTGCTTGGTCCTAGAGCTCAACCAGTGTCAATTTAATATAAAGTAATATTGTTTTTGGATGGTAAAATTGCAGGGGTCAAAACTTGACTTTGGAAAAAGTGGGGGGGGACATGTCCCCCTGTCCCCCCTGTGTCCCCCCCCCCCCCCCCCCCCCCCCCCCAAATTACGTCCATGGTTCAAAGGGTCGAAGTGAGACAATACTCCAACATCACAGCCATTTAGAAACTTTTGGCTTTTGCAGTTCTGCATTCAAACAATCAGTGGGTTAAGCTTTGGTTTCGTGAATCTGATTATTTTTGTTTTTGTCTGAGGTTATTGCTTCTAATAGGGAGCCTAAGTCACGCCCATCAACTTCCGGACCACGGGTCCTCGGAAGAATGAAAAAATCAATAGGGCTAAAAATGCTGTTTTCTAATTCCGGTTGTTTTGTGCGATGGATTTCACATTTGATGTCCGTGAATTTTAAAGTCACATTTTGATACCAAGAACGCGCTCATTTTTGAACAGGGGGAAACGCTATTTTAGGTTTTGTGTGAAAATAAGTCCAGGACTGCAAATGCGCTTCACGAAAGTGACGTCATCGAACCAGACACGGAGAAAATTGAGGAAAAAGGGCTGTAAATTCAGCGAACTTCCCACAGGAGGAAAAAACCACCATAAATCTGGTCATGTGACAACTAGCAGCTACGCTAGGGGAGAAGAGATTATGCGGTGACGTCACATTGGCGACGTGCCGATTTCTGGTGTGTAGTCATGCTAATTACAAACTTTTACAAGCTGATAAATCTCAAAGTACGTGACAGGCATGGTCGAAACACCCATCAATAGTTTTCATTTAAATTGCAGTACAACATTTCTGTGAACCAGGGCGTAAGGCAAAGCGGATCAGAAAATAACGTTTTAGCCCCGTTGACTTGCATTCATTTTTTCGTTCTTCCGGGGACCCATGAGCCGACCGGAAAGGGAGGAGACTTGGGCTCTCTATGAAACCACAAGTCGAATATGGAGCATGAACACCAAAGCGACATCTAGTGTCTGAAGGTTGTAGTTGCAACAATAGCCTATTATCCATGAGAACATTTGTCATTTGCGAGTGCGTTTTGATGCTGTGAAAAATATTTCATTTGGGTCCGTCTGTTGTAGACTTTACCTAAACTCACCTGGTTTTAGATCTTTTGTGGGTTCTCCTCTTCTGAGAAGAATAACGACAACTTCTGGGCTCAGAAACAGCTGCTTGACTTGCCAAGTCCGCCATTTTCTACAGCGCCAGCCTTGCTTTGCCGAGCCTGACTGTTTGGAAACTCGCAATAGTGCCCTCTACTGGCTGATAGATGTAAACATAAAAACTCTGTTGTGTCCGTCAAAACAAATTTTTGATTATTTTTTTAAGTAAACTATAGCTTTTGAAGGAAACACTGTCCCTTCATTCTGCACACCTCTAAACACCTGTGGAGGTATTTTATTGTTAGTTTTTTACATATAGCTTTTTATTAAATTGTTACATATTCTACCTTTAAATGTATACCTAAAAAAACAGAAGTCACTGTTTAGGTTTGGTTTTCAAAGTCTTGTAGGAACAGCAGTAGCTCATGGGGTAGAGCAGGTTGTCCAGTAATTGGAAGGTTGCAGGTTCGATCCCGGCTCCGACCAGAGAATGCTGCATTTGTGTCCTTGGGCAATACACTTAACCCACCTTGCTTGCTAGTCGGAGGGACCGGTGGCGCCAGCGCTCGGCAGCCTCGCCTCCATCAGTGCGCCCCAGGGCAGCTGTGGCTACGTTATAGCTCATCCCCACCAGCATGTGAATGTGTGTGTGAATGGGTGAGTGACTGATTGTGTTGTGAAGCGCCTTGGGGGGTTGTAGAACCCTAAGAAGGTGCTGTACAAATACAGGCCATTTACCATTTGCTGATGTTTTTGTGCTTTGTGGACTGTCCAGTGGGTGGAAGATCAGCCTCAGTGTGAGCGGATGCGCCTCGGAGACATGCAGGCTAAACCACATCAGAGGATCACTAAGTACCCCCTGCTGCTCAAAAGTGTGCTGGAAAACACGCAGCAACCTCACATGGAGCTCACCCTCAGAGCGATGGTGAGGATTGGATTCAGTAGCAAATGTTCTTCCTAAAGATGCTCAACTTTTCTTCCTCACAGCAGCCTTCTCTCCCTGTGTTCCCCTCCAGCTGTCCAGCGTGAACCGGTTTCTGGAAGGTATCAACCACTACATGCAAGTTAAGGATGACGAATATGCACTCTCCATCTCTGCACAGAGGGTGGAGGGGTATGAGGTGGAGGGAATTAATGAAGAAATCGACAAGGTAAGAAAAATACATTAAAATGTGATTGCTCAGAGTTATTGATCTTGGAATTAATTTCGTCACTGATGATCAACATTTGTGTTTTGACAGCTTGTCAGAGAGATCTGCCAGTTCGATCTAACGTGTTCCATCAGTGGAGTGGGTTCTGAAGTCATTCGTAAGCTGCTGCTGGAGGAGAACCTGAAGGTTCGAGGCAGAAAGGACAGCAAAGTGAGCAAACCGGTGCTTTCCAGTTCTGTGTTTTAAAGAGCAAGTCACCTCCAAATCAACGTTTCTTTGCTGATAAACCACATAAATGAGTGTCTAATTGTGCTGTAGACATGTGTGGTCAATAATGTGGCACTTTAGTGCATCTTGGTTAAAATTTGAATATTCTGTCTAAAACTGTCAGTGTTGCTCCCTCTTCAGGTAAAAACTCTGCACTACATCCTAATTAAAATCTGTCATCGCTATTGGCTAAGAGGAACTCTATGATGTTGGCTGGTACCATATGATGTCACAGTGCTATTGTGTGTGTGTGTGTGTGTGTGTGTGTGTGTGTGTGTGTGTGTGTGTGTGTGTGTGTGTGTGTGTGTGTGTGTGTGTTGTTGCATTTTTCAACCAGGAAGTGGGAGTGGGGTAATACTCTGGTAGGGGGTGACTTGCTCTTTAAATTAACTTCCTCAGTCCAATTTATTTAGTGATACGTTTTCTTGCCCATGAAGCTGGAGCTGGTGGCTCTGCTCTTCTCAGACGTGCTCCTTCTGACTAAAGTCCAGAAGAAGGTTGAGCGGCTGAAGGTGGCTCGACCTCCTCTGGCCCTCGACAGAACCTCCTGCGTTGCACTAAAAGACGGCAGTGAGTAACTCTCCCAACGACAGAACAACAGAAACCTCATAAACACGAACAAACTGATGATTTATTTTAGATTCATTTGCTCTGGTGGAAGTCGGTGAGCTCAAGTGTGCTATGAATGTCATCATCCTCGTGGCGAGTTCCCCAGAGAGATGCTCCTTGTGGGTCTCCAGCATCCAACAGGCAAAGGTACAATTTGACAGAGAGAATTATCAACCCAAATATTCTGGTCTGATTTAGCTTTGACCGCACTGGCAGCAAAGCTTTTAATTATCTCTGCGACTGTGAGATGGATTGTCTTCAGATTGTCTTCAGATGATATAGAAACATTTACGAGGGAGAAAAGGTGCAAAGAAACAGGTGAGAACTTGTACAAAATGCAGATTTAGTAGACTAAAATCTACTGAATCCTCAGAGAGGAGAATAGAAAACCTTTCCGCTTACATCACCTTGGTTAGATGAAGAAGTACCTCTTTCTGCTCGTGCCCCAGGTCTAAATGGTCCAAAGTTGATAGCAAAGCTGTTCCTGAGCAGATGCCATCTTTGTAGTTTTTCTCCATTGCAGCTCTGGTGCTAAGCCTACCCAGTATTTCTGTAACCATAGAACGCTGTGATTGGCTGTTCGGGCTTTTGTCTAGTTTTCTAAGGTAGCAAACTTTTCAGAGCCTTGAAAATCCAATAAATATTTGACTCCTGAAAACCATATTTAATTTATGTGCAGCTATTTTCTAAATATGACTCTGTTACTCATTACTTTTATTCTGAAAATATGACACCTATGGAGGCTATGAAATAACTGCATAGAATATTTAAAACTGGGCTTCGTCAACACAACTGGTCATTTTTTTCATCGTTTGACCATTTTTGATTTTGTTGGGTACAAACCTGATTCCAAATATGAAATCTAATATTTGGTGTTACTCTGTTGTCAGGAAAACCTGATGAACCTGAGAGAGCAGGAGAAATACAGAGTGGACAGTTTGAAAGAGCTTGAACGGAAGACCAAACCAGCCGCAGACGTCACGACCAACGACACGAAGCCAGAAGAAAAACCTCCACCTCCTCCTCCACCTCCCAAAAAGACTCTGATGGATGAACTCAACGATGTTCTGAAAATGAATCTGTTACTAAATGGGTTTGCAGAACCAGAACGAACTCAGTCTTCAGAGGAAGTGCCTGCTAACGACACTGGAGGAACTTTAAGAAACTCCCCGAGGGTTAGCCAGAAATCAGGTCAGAAGACAAATTTGGGTCGGAAGCCAGCTTTTAAAGGACTCGAATGGATAGAAATGGCAAGAAGAGATCAAGTTTTAAACAAGTTTGAGGATGAAGATAAAATAATTGAGACTCCGATGGTGATGTGGAAGTACGTAGGGCAAAATTCTTCAAGAGTCAATCCTGCAACACCCAATAAACCTGCAGAACCCTTGAGGCTCCCCACAGCTAGACCACCCAAACTTCCGGATGAGATACCAGATATCGACTATCCGACAGATGAAGAGAACACTTTAAAACTTCCCAACAAGCCCCAAATCTCCACAGAAAAGTTTCTAAAGCCGTCGGTGGATAGGAAATTTTTATTAAGGAGCAACTCGGATTTGCAGCTTGTGACTTCGGATATCAGGAGAAGCTCCTTAACCAGTCAGTCTGGAGACCTAGAATCTCTAGAGGTCCGTGGCTTCCCACAAAATTTAAAGTCACCCGTCTTACGGAAGAGGAGGCCAGGGAGCACAAATCCGAGTCCCGCTAATCAGACTTCCAAGCCGTTCAGCCAGGACTTGGGTCAATCAGTGTCTGCCTCAAACAGCTCGTCCAATTCGGACTCGGACTGCAACTCGGACTACAAAAGAATCTCTCTTCCTGTTGTCTTTGTCTCCGATTCACAGCAAGCTCCCAAAGTGGGCCCCAAACCGAGCCAACCGAACAAAGGAGCCTCCACAGATGTCCGGAACGTTTCAGAATCCACTGAGCCAGAAGTGAACCCCCAGATATCAAGGCCTAGTTTAAGAGGCATGAGAAGTGCCTCCAGTCCCAACATGCTAAGCGATGGACGGCTCCCTGTGACCCCGACTAGAACGTACCAATCACCCCAAGAAGAGGACCCTCCCGGGTTAGGATTTAATTCCACTTCATACGTCTCTCCTGTGGAGGGCCTTTTAGAGAGGGCCAAGGAAAGGGGGAAAAGTGGAATAAAGAGGGACATGAATCCAGCCAGTCCTAGATCAAACCACCAGGCTCGTGTAACCTCAAATAACCCTTCACCTTCACCCACACCCAGTGACGAAGACAGGAATGCGGAGGAGGGGGAGGTGGGGATAAGGAGACGCAGGGCTCTCACCGTGAGCACGAGATGGAAAGAGCAGCTGGTGGATGGAGATGAGGACGACAGGAGGTTAGTGTGGAATGTCGTCCCTTTGATTTTTTTCAGTAACGAAGCTAAACGAGGTCACGCTCAGTCTGACGTAGCCGTTGTGTTCTTGAGCAAGGCACTTAGCCATTTTGCCTGCTGGTGGCGGTCAGAGGAACTGATGGCACCAGTGTACCTCAGCCTCACCTCTGTTGGCGTGTCCCTCAGTGGGGAAAATGCATTGTTGCAACAGCTCAAGGACAGAGGAGAGCATCAGTAGCACACAAACGATATCACACGGGGGTTTAATTGTAGGTTAAGATGCTCGAGATAATTATTGCACATAATATTGATAGTAGTAGTAACATTGCTCATGTCGGTGATTATGTTTGTATGGTGGAATGTCACAGATGTATGGGTTCCATGTTAGCAGTGACCATGTAAGAGTCTAGCAGCAGCAGAAAGGAAAGACCTGCAGTATCTCTGCTTCGCACAGCGAGGATGGATCAGTCTGTGACTGAAGCTGCTCTCCAGAGCAGACAGGGCGTCCTGCAGGGGGTGTGACTCATGGTCCATTGTGTGTGAGTGTGAATGGCTGATTGTGTTGTAAAGCACCTTGGGGGGGTTGTGGAACTCTTGAAGGCGCTAACTAAATACAGACCATTTACCGTACATGGTGTTCATTCTCTATTTGAATAAGCACTAAGGGAAAAACACAAATGGGGCATTTTACACAGGGACGGGAAAAAAGACTGAAATACTGTGGGAGGTGATGTTTGGTCGCCTTACAGCTGCGGTCCAAGTGAGCCGACGAGACTTTGTTATGTCAGATATTTGGTCTCCGTGGTTAGGCCTCCAAGCCAGAAAACAGTGACTACGTTTACATGCAGCCAATATCCGGGTTATGATCGGGTTAAGGTTGGTATTCGGGTTTCTGAGTTGATCAGAATAACCCGTTTACAAGCATAAATAGAAAGAGTTACCTCTAACTTGCATAACCCGATTTAAATGCGGACATTGGGGTAGCGTCAGGACGTATGGACTACATCAAGACGCAATTTGCGGTTACCTTCTTGTATATTTCGCTGTCTCTGTACTTTCGGCCGTCAACAAAAGACAAAATGTTCATGCTTTTCACCAGATCGATGAAGACAGAGGTTTCCTCGTCACCCCAAAAGTGTGGTGCTGTGCCGCGACTCGCCATGTTGCTCCCAACTTGTTGTTTACTTCCGGTGTTCTGGCGCATACAAGACGTCTCGCTACTCAAAAGACCAAGATTCCTTGCGAACAGAGCATGCGCAGAACACACGCTTTGATGGGGATATCCCGATATGCGTTTACACGACCAAACATTTGGGTTAGAAAAGGGTTAACTCAGGTGTAGTAACCGGGTTTTTAAAAACCTGGTTATGAGCATATCCGGGTTTTTGGCAGTGTTTACGTGGCCGTGCGGAACCGGGTTATTGTGAATATTCGGGTTTTAAAAGGTTTACTGGCTGCATGTAAACGCACCCAGTGAAGTTAACCCGTTTTCCACATTTTCCCAAGGAAATCGTTGGGCTGTTTCACCTCGCAAGAAAGAAATGATTTACCGTGGTTGAAAAATAAACGATCAAATGAATAATCGATTAAATGAAGCTGCAAGACCTAGACTGAGCACGCTGTTGTCTGAAGTAACTAGCAACAAGTAAGGACTCAGAGGCTGCCAACATGGCGGCTTCGTCGGTGATGATGATACGATTCCAAGACCTTTTCTTGACAGTTGTGGGTGCCCCCCCCCCCCCCCCCCCCCCCATGTTCACACAAGCATCTGGCTGCAGACATCATCTGGCGTCTTTGCCGTGACCAGAAATGACGTAACCGGAAGAACAAGACATCGGGTCATTACCTTCGCCGGAAGAAAAAAAAATGTATTTTTGGGTGCACAGGACCAGTTCCAGTGTGGGCCAGATGCTGAAAAATAAAGTCATAAATCTGTCTTTTTTGAAGTTTCACAAATCAGAGAAAGGTTTCACAAATCACAAACTATGTTTTATGCATTCTGCTACGAGCCCAGAATAATCTAAAACAGGTTTGAAGAGTGTATGTATTCTAGTTTTTGAGCTAGAGCAGATTAAAAATGGTCAGAGTAGAGAAAAATTGGGTGTATTAGCCCTTTAGCCATTTCTCGAATCGGAAGCTAACTTTAGCCTCGTATGAAAACTAGTGATTGAAACCACTTACAAATTTCTGAAAATCTACGCTTTTCAATTAAAAAAAGGGTATTAGTAACGTTTCAGTCAAGTCAGTATTAGAAATTGTGGTCTTTATATCATATCTAAATTATATTTAAAGTTAATATTATTACTTTAACTGTTTTAACAAACAGGGAGACCAGAAAAATGAAATAGCTAAGTTAAAGCTAAGCTACAATTGCTGATTGCTTTATTTATGTAGCATTTGTGTTAGCTTGTGAACTCCCTGCATTAGTTTTAAGACTGCGTGTTAATATTGATACTATTTGCTATGAAACATGGTGCCTTTGCAATAATTCTCTGGTAAAGCTTTAAATGCTTTAGTGCAGGGATTCCTAAAGTGTGGTGCGCGCGAGCTGCCGCTAGGGGGTGCGCGAGGTGAAAAGTGTAATGGCTGCGGAGCTCAGAGAAGTCTGTCATATGTCACCATTAGCGTAGAAACTCATTTGTGGGTGGGCCAAAGAAAAAGAAAGTGGGCCCAATAAATGTAATTGAAAACAAGTATATTTTTGCGCGCGCACGCGCGTGTGTCCTCCACATGTGCCCTAGCTTCATAATAACAATGCGCCGAGCTTCAGCACTCTGGCCTGCGCACGCCGATATGTTCCGTATTTGATCATCTTAACGGTGTTGGAGAAATCTGAAGGTGGCGAGTCATTCTGGCAGATTGTAATTAACACCTGTCTCATGCAGGTGTTCTGACATTGTAAACCTCACACACAGAACATTGTGGATGTAACAAAATAACAAGAAATGATTCCCATTCCGGCTATTAACAGCGCGCTGAAGATCTGAAGTTCAGAGCGCGTCTGTCAGAGGTCAGACGTGTTCCAGCGGAACCACGGCTCACGGGTGCACATGTGAGCACATCTGGGCTGGGCAGAATGAATTTTACAACATTGGTTTAAATAGCGCCAAATAACGAGACGCGGTGACTTGATGAAGTAAAATCCAAGCTGATCCCGTTCACGTTCATGTGTTTGTTTACCTTTTTTTACCTGCCAAAATGGCGTCTACTAACTGAGAGTCACGTGGGGTCCGGAGCTCTATTGGTGTCGTAACTCTCTCTACAGCTCTGACAGAACCCTGCCCTCCTCTCCCAATGATTGGACAGGAATTCGAGAAGCGTGATTGGTAGCTCAGACTCATGCTCTCATTGGTTCCACCCAAGTTCCTCCCACTGACACTAGAATCGAGACAACAAGATCCGTAACGGTAGATTTGAGGTTTGTACCTGTAGAATGAAATGTGTGTTTTGAGAGTTTTGATTTCAAACTTGTACCTTGATTTTTTTCAATTTGGAAGTCTGCTAGTTACAAAACGAAAGTTTCATGTTTCTGAATGAATGTTTGATGTTACAAAATGAGTAGTAAATGTACAAAATAAAAGTTTGATTTTACAAAATAAAAAATACATGTACAAAATACAATGTTCCTGTTACAAAACAAGAAATACAAGTACGAATTGAGAATTACAAGTTAGAAAACTAAAGTTACAAGTTACAAATCCAAAGTTACAAATCCAAAGTTACATGTCATGAAACATGTTCGAAGTTACAAAACTTGGTACAAGTTACGCTGAATATTGTCCCAATCCTAGCTCCATACGCTCTGTTCTTCCTCGTAAGCATAACACATTTGTGGCACGTCAGCGGTTATCAAAATCATGTTTTCCACCAATCCACTGATAATTTTCAGATAATTTCCACATTTCCTGGATTTAAATTTACATCAATGTACAGTATTTACTCAAAAGGTATTTTGTGAGTTCTTATTCCCCCATATAGATACCACACCATCTTTTCTTCGGCATGAGGTCAGATTCAGTCTTACGAATCCGCCCTTCAACTAGAACCGCCAGTTTAAAACTCTGACCACCAACTCGAGACGTGTGCAAATGAGTTGTAATATCTTTCTTTCTTCAAGAATAAGCAAGTCCAGACACTTTCTCAGTCATTCGAACAACAGTTAAAGCAGACAACATCTAAGACAAACAAACAACAACAGATAACTAGAGTAACGTTTCTATTTCTCTGGCAAAACACTCAAAAAACCAAGCCAAATACAGACAGCATTCAGAGAATCTGTCAAAAACCATCCTATTCAAGGAGGACGTCACCACTTAATCTCATAGTTATCACACTGGTTTAGTTCATTTCTTACACCAGAGTTGCATTTCTAATTTTGGCTAAAATGCAGAAAACCAAGCCAAATACAGACAGCATTCAAAAGAACCTGTCAAAACCGTCCCATTTACGGCGGACGGCACCCCTTTATTCTCTGGTCACCTAGGATTTTCTCTCGTTACCACAAAGACAAACAAACAAACAACAAACTTGTCTCACCAAATCTCCACTCAGGTCTTGAGTGGTTCATGGATCCGCATTTCCTCCCAGCGACGTCAAGACCCTCACACCGACCCCCCCAGCAAAACTCAGCGCTGGAGGGGATTTAGGTTGTCGATAGTCCTCCGGCATCGGTTCTTCACGCCACGAGGTGACGGGACTCCGGCTCATGAAAGACCAAATTATGTTAGGGATTTTATCAATATGATTATCTATAAACCCATTTCCTTTAGTGAAGAGAGAAGGAGACAATGAGCAGACGAGTCAACCAGTTATAACTGTGGCACATGCACGAGGCAAAATGCCCCGAACATCTGATCACAGAGTTTATTTAAACAACGAGATAAAGATGGGAGTGAGGTCATTGTGAGAGGAGAGAGAGAGCCGGTGTGTGTATGAGTGTAGGCGAAGAGCAGTGTGTGTGTGTGTCTGCGTGTGAGAATTCTTCAGGACATTTGTTAACAGAATTAAAGCAATGAAATATAAAATTTCCATAGCAGTGGGGAAACCCAATCTTCCACTGTAGGGCTTTGTTGTGGGGTTGTGTTTGGCCATTTATCAGCTCTCATGGGCCTTTGGGAGCCAAAACAAAGTTTCACATGCTGTGTAGAGGCTCAGAAATCAGTTTCCAATCGTAAAAAAATAAAATATTTTCTAGGCCACATTTTAAAAATATCAAGTGTTTTTATTGGGGCAGCAGTAGCTCAACCTCAGGTTGTCCAGTAATCAGAAAGTTGTAGGCTCAATCCCAGTTCCTCCTAGAGAATGCTGCTGTTGCGTCCTTGGGCAAGACATTTAACCCGCCTTGCCTGCTGGTGGTAGTTGGAGGGACCGGTGGCGTCAGCATTCAGCAGTCTCGCCTGTGTCAGTGAGCAGCTGTGGCTTCTCTGTAGCTCATCAGCACCAGTGTGTGAATGGGTGAATGACTGATTGTGTTGTAAAGCACCTTGGGGGGTTGTAGAACCCTAAGAAGGTTCTATACG
This sequence comes from Nothobranchius furzeri, assembly GCF_043380555.1. Lineage (NCBI taxonomy): Eukaryota > Metazoa > Chordata > Actinopteri > Cyprinodontiformes > Nothobranchiidae > Nothobranchius > Nothobranchius furzeri. The sequence continues at coordinate 73,869,756 of NC_091745.1, forward strand.
AATACAGGCTATTTACCGTTTACTATTCCAGAAAGACCACAATTAGTTCAACATTATTCATTAATGTATTCACTTATTATTAGTGGGCATTTTGGTAAAGTTAAATAAATGTAATATTTATTTGATAATTTGAAGGATTGTAATTGTAATGATGATTTAATTTACGTTTGTGTTACCATCTCCCATCAGTTGTGTGTGTAACCGGATTACAGGATACAATAAGATAATTAAAAGAAAAAATAAACAAATGGGCCAATAATTAGGTTCGGGGAGAATTGGAGGTTGTTTAAGAATGACTGGAGTCACGGGTATAGCATGAAACGGTTTATATACTAAATTTTAATAATAATGGGAAATATAACACATAAAGATAACACACAAAAACAGATGAAAACAATCGACAATAGTAAATTGCTCGGTATGAGATTTGATCATATGAGTCACAAGTCAGCCGGCGTCAAGTCAAATCCCCACGCTTGGGGTGAAAGTCAGAGTCCGGTGGTGCGATTTTTTCCTACCGCACCGTTGAGATTGTTCACAGAAGAGAGCAGTCTGCTCTTCAGTTACTTGAGATGTCCTGGTTCGTTCAGTGGTTAAGGCTCGCCATCTCCCTCGTCAGGAAGAAATCCAGTTCTCGTTCCAAGTGAGTGATCATAGGAGTCGGGATCAAACCCAAGGAAAAAAAAAAACCCCAGCCTGTAAACAACAGGACTGTTAGCGAGTTGGCATCGACCCTTCTCGTCACATCACAGCATAAAGTCTTACAGACTTAAACAAATGCTTCACTCTATTGGCATAGCCAATCATGTTTGGGTTCACAGTTCAACTAACATAACATCAATTTGATTGTCTATTAAAATAATTCTCAGTAGCTCTGGAAATATAATTACATATGACAACAATTGTTCAGCTCAATAGGCTCAGTTAGATTCTATTACTCTACACTATTCAACAAGAAATACATTCATGACAACAAGGATACATTTAGTTGTGTTTCTATACAGCATTGTGACACCTTGTATATCTGTAACACAATAAATAAATAAATAAATAAATAAATAAATAAAATGTTCTATAACAAAATTCAACAAAATATAAATTCTGGTCCTTTGGTCCACCTTTGTAAAATAATTCCTCCCTAATCAGTTAGCTTTTATTTATTTTTATTTATCTATTTTTTTTATTATTAAATGTTTGGTTAAGGGACGCATTGCTAATTCTATGGCGTTAGCTATAACGCCCCTGAGGACCTTGTACATCTAGGCCGTACCACCATTAACTGGCGGTTTGAGCCGTTAACTCCTGGGAATCCCATATGCCGTACCGCCGTTAACTGGCGGTTTGAGCCGTTAACTCCTATATGCCCTACCACCGTTAACTGGTAGGTTGAGATGTTAACTCCTGGGATCTAACGTCTAGCAGCCCACTGCTGTCACCTCGGTTGCTGTAATTAGCTTTTTGAATTTAATAATTTACTGAATTTAATCTCATTCACTCACCAACGCGCTCCAACGGTTCCCTCCTACAGAGAATTGGTTCACTCTGTCGTCTCCACACAAATCTATAAGAATGGAATTAATTTGATAAGCTATTTAAGTTTCCTTTTTTTTTTTTAAGTTGCATCGTTAGCTTTTTCTCTTCTTTTTTCTTTACTCACCGCGTTGGTTCCAAGTTCCTAGCTCTTATTAGAAGGAGTCAAGTCCGCCTCTCCCTCTATCTATGCGGCACCCAAATCAGGGTTCTTCACGGCCTCGACCGTTGTTTTTTTCTCTCTCTCTCTCTCTCTCTAACCGCTCAGTCTTTGCTTTCTGTATCTGCGTGCTGCACAGCCGTTTGTCTCTCCTCTCGCTCAGCTGCGTCGCACGGTTTTATTTCGCGGAGGCGGGACTTATTTCTCTCAGCCAATGAAATTTCAGATTCCCACCTGGACCAATAGTATACAGCTTTCCTCTTCTGTTTCTGTTAGGGATGTTCAAGATTCTTGTTTTAACCGATGTTTAATATTAAACTCGTTATTTTAGTTATTCACCCTTCCAATAATTCATTATGAAATTATCTATTAGTTAATTAGATATCTATTAATTAGTATTGTTAATTTCCTTAATTTATATTTTATATTTTATCTAAATTGAGGATGGATCATATTAGTAAGCCAATTAGTTAATACCTCATTAAGGTTCTAGCTTCTGGGTTACATCCTCCCCCATTAAATATCATGCACGTCCCTGTGCATTGTTTCTACGGGGTACACAACTTCTTGAGTAAGAGAGTCAATAAAAGCTTTATTAAGTCCTTGGAAAAGGGACCTAACTACGGTCACTAGTGGATTGCCCAATTGAGAGTAAGTTAGTCTTTGAGGAGGCTGACTACTTCGTTCAGATCTCCTGACATACATCTCTGGTTGCACAGTATCATGCTCATCCGTTTCGGTTTGATTCTCAACTGAGACAGGACGAAGTGAGCTCTCTGTTTCCGACAGAGCTGATGAGCTATTCTCTAAGACTTTGGTCTTTTCAGATGTATGTGTCTGATCGTGTATGATGGGTTCAAAACTTACATCACGTTGCTGCGACTTTAGGACACCATCCAATTGAGGTAGGTTTGTGTTAGTTTCATCCCCCGTTTCTACGTCAGGTAAGTATACTTCGTTTTTTTTCGTTTTTTCAGGTAAGTATGTTGCTGCTTCTTTCACTCTTTCAGGTAAGAATGTCGCAGTTTCACTCATTCTGTCAGGTAAGAATGTTTCGGTGTTGATGCCTTTGTCAAGTAAGGACAATTCAGCATTTTCATTACCAGCTAAGGTTGGTTCCTTGCGATCCCCTGTGTGTAAGGATAGTGTGTTTTGTTGTTGAATATTATTTACCGGTCCTGAATCTGCTATGAGTTCCCTATTTGGCAAGGTGACCGCTATTTGATGGGATGGTCGGTTTAGCACTTGTGGAAGATCAGAGTAATAAAACTCATCTACCTCTTCGTCAAGTGGCTCATCTGGGTCAGGTTCTAAGGCTGAACTCTGTCTTGTATGAGGTCTGCTAGGTTTCGTAACGCGTTCTGTTTCATTTTCTAATGAAGAGAGAAAACCACAAGGCAGTAAAAGATCTCTGTGGAGTGTTCTGTTGGGTCCTTCTCCGTTCTCTGGTTTTACAGTGTATACTGGCAAGTTTTCCATCTGTTTGAGAACTATATACACTGTTTGCTCCCATTTGTCTGCTAATTTATGCTTTTCTCTTAAGCGAAGATTTCGGACTAAAACACGATCTCCCACACCTAGTGTGGACTCACGAATGTTTCTGTCGAACCGTTCTTTGTTCTTCCTCGCTGTTTTTTGAGAGTTTTTTATGACAATGTCATAACTCTGTTCCAGATGACTCTTCAGTTCTTTAACATACTGAGAATGAGTTATAGAGGGCTTGTTCAAATGCGGTAACCCAAAGGCAATATCTATAGGCAACCGAGGCTGCCTACCGAACATTAGCTCGTAGGGAGAGTATCCCGTCACGTCATTTTTTGTACAATTGTACGAGTGAGTAAGTGGTTTTACAAAATCGCGCCAGTGATGTTTCTCAGTGGCTTGTAAAGTTCCCAACATGCTGAGTAATGTACGATTGTACCGTTCAACGGGGTTGCCACGAGGGTGATAAGGGCTCGTTCTGACTTTACGGATACCAAGTAAAGAACAAAGTTCCTTGATTGTACGTGATTCGAAATCCCGTCCCTGATCACTATGAAGACGCTCAGGAAACCCGTAGTGGACTAAAAAATGTTCCCACAGGTTCTTCGCGACGGTGGTGGCTTTCTGATCTTTGGTTGGGATGGACACTGCATACTTTGTAAAATGGTCTGTAATCACTAAGACATCTTTAGTGTTCTTACTGTCTGGTTCTATGGAGAGAAAATCCATGCAAACTAACTCCATAGGTCTGGTGGTGGTAATACTCACCATTGGAGCAGCTTTGTCAGGGAGGGCCTTCCGACGGATACATCTTTCACAAGTTTTAACTTTGATTTCGATATCACTAGCCATTCTTGGCCAGTAAAAACGGGACCGAATGAGATCTGTCGTACGTTCAACCCCAAGATGCCCCATATCATCATGTAGGCTTTGCATGACTGTTGAACGTAATGAATCTGGCAAGACTAACTGCAATGATGTCTCTGGTCCTAATTGGCGTCTCCGGTACAGTAAATCATTTTGAAACTCAAACCGTTTCCACTCTCTCAAAAGGTTAAGAACCACCGGGGGTTCTGCAATAGTATCAGTTGGCGGTTTATTGTCAGTCATAAGCAGCTGAATGACTCGGCCAATGGTTGGATCTTTCCTCTGCAAGGAGACAAGGTCAGCATGGTTATACTTGGGCACAGCAAAGAAACTGTCACTATTGTCTTCCAACTGGAATAGGTCTGGAATGGCCGCTGCAGACATGGCAAGTGACTGAACTAAACCACAAGGAGAATCAGTCTCATCCAAGACCATGTGCTTTTGGCATGTTGCCTTCACTGCTTCGGCTTGAAGTTGAAGCTCGACTTCTTTGACAGAGGATAAAAGATGAGATCGGAACTCATCTAGTCGTTGGCATTCCTCAGTGAATTTTGAGTTGTCTTCAGGTTTATCATGCAGCCTCCTAGACAGGCCATCCGCGTCAACGTTCTGTGTACCTGCACGGTATCTGATGTCAAAATTATAGGTGGACAACGCAGCTAGCCAACGATAGCTCGTTGCATCGAGTTTTGCCGTTGTTAAGAGGTAAGTTAACGGATTATTATCAGTAATGACAGTGAATGTGTTCCCATACAAATAGTCATGAAACTTATCTGTTATGGCCCACTTTAAGGCTAGAAACTCCAACTTGTGCGCAGGGTACCTAGTTTCACTAGAGCTTAAACCGCGACTTGCATAAGCGATTACCTGTGTGACACCGTTTTGCACTTGGTATAGCGCTGCACCGAGTCCGGTCGTACTAGCATCTGTGTGTACTAGATATGGGAGTTTTGCGTCAGCGTAGCCAAGAACTGGCGAAGTGGTAAGTTTTTCAATAATAGTTTGAAAGGACTTCTCACAGTCTTGGCTCCAACGATTCCCAAAGGGTTCTTTGGGGTTCAAGTACTTTGATCTACATGGTGGTGTTTTAAAGTTTTTCCGTTTGGGTGGATAACCAGCCGTGAGAGATGTTAGTGGCTTGACAATATTTGAGTAATCTTTAACGAAGCGTCGGTAATAACCGGCAAATCCTAAGAAAGATTGGAGTTCCTTCAAAGTCTGAGGCTTCGGCCATGTTTTGAGTGCTTCCACCTTATCTGGATCGGTTTTTATGCCATCTCGAGATACTATATGTCCAAGATAACGCACAGATGTCTGGAAAAAACGACACTTATCTGGTGATAGCTTGAGTCCGTATTCTCTAAGCCGTTCAAGAACGTGAGAAAGTCTGGTTTCGTGTTCTTCCAAGGAGTTGGAAAAGACGATCAAGTCGTCTAGGAAAACTAACACTTCCTTCAGATTAATGTCCTTCATACACTTTTCCATAACCCGTTGGAAAGTGCTTGGAGCATTTGTTATTCCTTGTGGCATACGGTTAAATTCATAAAACCCAAACGGGCAAACAAAAGCAGTTTTAGGTTTATCCTTTTCACACATCTCTATTTGATAGTAACCTGACTTGAGGTCCATCACAGAAAACCACTGTGATCCAGCGAGAGCAGAAAAGGACTCCTCCAAGTTAGGCAGGGCATATGCGTCGCGAATGGTTTGCAGATTAAGCTTTCTATAGTCTATACATAGACGTACCTCACCATTCTTTTTCCGAACTACCACTATTGGTGAGGCAAATGGAGACTCCGACTCTCTTATTATACCGGTTTCCAAGAGGGCTTCCAAATGTTTTCTCACGGCTTCATAATCATGTGGATGGATCGGCCGAGATTTCTGTTTGAATGGGGTCTCGTCTTTTAAGTTGATGTGATGTCTTATCTGTTGTGTATGACCAAAATCAAGATCGTGGTGCGAAAACACATCGGAGTAAGTGTTAAGTTTGTTGGTGATCCTCCCTTTCCATTCTTCGGACAAGGGCGAAGTACCGAAGTCAAAACTGAGAGGAGGGTTTGAAGGTGAAGTCTGTTGCTGCGAACTACACGCCGCAAGTACTTTCTGATCACTTTTGTCAGGTTCTGGATATGGCATAACACGATCGGCTTTAACTAACTCAGCGATCACACAGTTAGTGGGTAATGTGATGTCATGGTTAGTTTCGTTTCTTAGTACAACAGGTACTTTGTATGGACCATGTGAAGGTAAGGAAATGAGGCAACAGTCTACAATTATACCCCCTGGTAGAGAACCATTGGTGGGTTGTTCAATGAGTGCATAAGGCTCATGCTTGTTTTGGCTGGGTTGCATAAACCCTTCTAGTAACAGTTTTTTATTTGCAGGGAGAACTTCTTGGGTTCTCCCTCGAAGCTTCACCACACCAACTCGTCCATCTTTGCTTTGTTTTTTTCTGACTGCTAAGGCTTTTAGCACGTGTTGGTACCCATAAGAGAGTGCCTTGGAATCAGGTAAGTTATTGGCAGACAATTGCTCATACAAAGGATCGAGTGTGTTTGTGCCAATGAGTAGTGGTGTATCAGAGTTTGAGCTTATATCCGGAACCACTAACGCAAGGGTAGGTAACTCAAGTCCAGACTGATCGAGCTCTTTTGGAAATGTGACACTTATCTCTATGTATCCTAAATAAGGAACTGCTTGACCGTTTGCGCCCTCGACTTCTAACAGACTACTGATGGGTTTAATTGAGAGGTCAGGTAAGTGTTCTTGGTAAAAAGAATTGGCAATGGTGGTTACCTGGGACCCTGAATCCAGTAAACAATTACATTCAACACTGTTAACTGAGACTGTAGCTGTGCATCGCCCACCCACTAATCTTTTGGGAAGTTTTGGCACTGAATGAGCATGAACTGGCTTGCAAAAAAGTCTCTCTGTCCTTTCCTTAGAGGGACTTGGTTCTACTTTAGCACCTATCTGTCCCACGATAGGAGCTTCTACCGGTTTAAAGGAGGAGACTGAGCAATTGGCTTTGACATCTCCCACTCGCGCTGCTTCTGTCTAAGAGCAAGTCTTTTAGTTGCAACTAGTGCTGGATTTGGCTCGTTGCTACAGCTAGAAGCTATGTGCCCATCTTCTCCGCACTTAAAACAGTATCCAGGCTTTGGTCTGGGCACCACTGCTGTTATCTGCTGAATCTGTTTGGGCTCATCTGGAATTTTAGTCCCCACACGGGGTTTTGACTCTTTTTGAGTTTTCTTTGCCTTTTTATCTGTGTTGTTAACCTTAAGCTGTGCAATTTGGCTCCTGAGCTCAGCGATTTGTTTGCGTAAGTCATCACAGTTATCATCTATTTCCAGTTCACAAGTGTTTTTACTCTGAGAGCATGTTGTTTGCACATTTGAATACACTCTAGTTCGTTGTGCCCCTAAGTGTTGTTTCATGCGTGCTGCTTTAGTAGCCTGTTTGTCTTCTTCAGTGCGCAGTTTGAGGAGAAGTGCTGTAAAATGAGGCGGGTTGTCTTTCTTTTGTTCGAGTTGCAGGTTTGAAATCAGCGAGCTGTCCCAACAGCCTCTGCAAAACTGCTTGAGCAGCTGCTGGTCTGCGTCACTGGAGGAAATTCCATTCCTCTGAATAACTAGGTTTAACAAGGTGTATAACCTCTGAAAGTAATCGGAAGGTTTTTCACCACTGTCCTGGTTTGTGTTTAAGAAGCGAGCAAAGAGCTCGTCGCCGTCTTCGACAGCTGCGTAAGCTGAATCGAGATGTTCAAGGTACGTTTCCGGGTCGGATTTTGGACTAAGAGCTTTAACGATGCTCGCTGCTGGGGCTGACAGACTCTCCACGATTCTTCGTACAATTTGGGACTTGGTGAGTGAAGGATCATTTATGCATAACACTACACTACTACGCCAAGTATCATAGTCAGTTTCAAAAGAAGGGTGTGGAACTCGCCCTGAGAACGGTTTTAGTCTGTATTGTGAAGTAGGCGGAGGGATAACCTCACTGCTTTTAACAATGTGTTCCACAATAACTCGCTGAACCTCAGGTGTGTTTAAAAGATTTGGTGGAATGCAAGGGTTTTGTTTTCCAGTCTCTGTAGGTGGACAATTGTCCTTTGAGTTGTTCATATAGTTAACTTCTGGTGTTAAAGGCAGGGAATATGTAACTTGGTCACTATGGAGCATTGGCTCTGGTTCAGTGACTGGTTCAGATGCATGGGTATCCCTTCCTAAAGATTCCCCAATTTTTGCCAGTTCCTCCATTAGAAGGTCTTTAAATGATTGATTGCTACGCGCAGCTATGTCCCTGAGCTCTGACAGATAGGCATCAGTGGCAGATGTGCTAGTTTCTAGACTGTACGCGCTGGCTAGGTCTTGAATATGGAAGAAAACATCTGGGTTCCTAGTACAAGGTTTGTCATAGGGTAAACATTGTTTCTTTAATTCCTTAACAGTGGCTTCATGTTGAAACTCCACAATAATCTGATCACAGTTTGGTAACTTAATGCGCCTGTTAACTGGTCCGAATCCTTCCATAAACCCAAAGACTTCGTTATCAAGGTCTGTATCAGTTAACCCACTGATTAAAACAGCATTTGAAACTTTGACCTTTTCTGTTTTCACAACTTCCATTTTAAAACACTCAAAAGTACCAATAATGCCAAAATGGCAAACCACTGTGACCTCCAGGCACTCTTATGATGTCAGTCAATGGTTAGCTAAGGTAACAACTCTACAATTCTCCTGGCTGGCTCGCCAAGTTTTATGTAACCGGATTACAGGATACAATAAGATAATTAAAAGAAAAAATAAACAAATGGGCCAATAATTAGGTTCGGGGAGAATTGGAGGTTGTTTAAGAATGACTGGAGTCACGGGTATAGCATGAAACGGTTTATATACTAAATTTTAATAATAATGGGAAATATAACACATAAAGATAACACACAAAAACAGATGAAAACAATCGACAATAGTAAATTGCTCGGTATGAGATTTGATCATATGAGTCACAAGTCAGCCGGCGTCAAGTCAAATCCCCACGCTTGGGGTGAAAGTCAGAGTCCGGTGGTGCGATTTTTTCCTACCGCACCGTTGAGATTGTTCACAGAAGAGAGCAGTCTGCTCTTCAGTTACTTGAGATGTCCTGGTTCGTTCAGTGGTTAAGGCTCGCCATCTCCCTCGTCAGGAAGAAATCCAGTTCTCGTTCCAAGTGAGTGATCATAGGAGTCGGGATCAAACCCAAGGAAAAAAAAAAACCCCAGCCTGTAAACAACAGGACTGTTAGCGAGTTGGCATCGACCCTTCTCGTCACATCACAGCATAAAGTCTTACAGACTTAAACAAATGCTTCACTCTATTGGCATAGCCAATCATGTTTGGGTTCACAGTTCAACTAACATAACATCAATTTGATTGTCTATTAAAATAATTCTCAGTAGCTCTGGAAATATAATTACATATGACAACAATTGTTCAGCTCAATAGGCTCAGTTAGATTCTATTACTCTACACTATTCAACAAGAAATACATTCATGACAACAAGGATACATTTAGTTGTGTTTCTATACAGCATTGTGACACCTTGTATATCTGTAACACAATAAATAAATAAATAAATAAATAAATAAATAAAATGTTCTATAACAAAATTCAACAAAATATAAATTCTGGTCCTTTGGTCCACCTTTGTAAAATAATTCCTCCCTAATCAGTTAGCTTTTATTTATTTTTATTTATCTATTTTTTTTATTATTAAATGTTTGGTTAAGGGACGCATTGCTAATTCTATGGCGTTAGCTATAACGCCCCTGAGGACCTTGTACATCTAGGCCGTACCACCATTAACTGGCGGTTTGAGCCGTTAACTCCTGGGAATCCCATATGCCGTACCGCCGTTAACTGGCGGTTTGAGCCGTTAACTCCTATATGCCCTACCACCGTTAACTGGTAGGTTGAGATGTTAACTCCTGGGATCTAACGTCTAGCAGCCCACTGCTGTCACCTCGGTTGCTGTAATTAGCTTTTTGAATTTAATAATTTACTGAATTTAATCTCATTCACTCACCAACGCGCTCCAACGGTTCCCTCCTACAGAGAATTGGTTCACTCTGTCGTCTCCACACAAATCTATAAGAATGGAATTAATTTGATAAGCTATTTAAGTTTCCTTTTTTTTTTTTAAGTTGCATCGTTAGCTTTTTCTCTTCTTTTTTCTTTACTCACCGCGTTGGTTCCAAGTTCCTAGCTCTTATTAGAAGGAGTCAAGTCCGCCTCTCCCTCTATCTATGCGGCACCCAAATCAGGGTTCTTCACGGCCTCGACCGTTGTTTTTTTCTCTCTCTCTCTCTCTCTCTAACCGCTCAGTCTTTGCTTTCTGTATCTGCGTGCTGCACAGCCGTTTGTCTCTCCTCTCGCTCAGCTGCGTCGCACGGTTTTATTTCGCGGAGGCGGGACTTATTTCTCTCAGCCAATGAAATTTCAGATTCCCACCTGGACCAATAGTATACAGCTTTCCTCTTCTGTTTCTGTTAGGGATGTTCAAGATTCTTGTTTTAACCGATGTTTAATATTAAACTCGTTATTTTAGTTATTCACCCTTCCAATAATTCATTATGAAATTATCTATTAGTTAATTAGATATCTATTAATTAGTATTGTTAATTTCCTTAATTTATATTTTATATTTTATCTAAATTGAGGATGGATCATATTAGTAAGCCAATTAGTTAATACCTCATTAAGGTTCTAGCTTCTGGGTTACATCTGCACTTAGACGTGCACAAAGACGACATCTGATTTCATTCTTGCAAGTTTTTTTTACCAGATGCAACAAATGATTAAATAATTCAGTGAGAAGCATGAAGGAATCTAATTTCTCAACCATTGTTTCTAAGGTCATCCAAGCAACAAGATGGAGGTCTACTTGTTGAAACAGAACCTTTCCTCCATCTGATATTTTTCTGGATGGTTTCTAACACTGAGGGGCAGCGGTAGCTCAGGAGGTAGAGCGGCTTGCCTTGTGATCGGAGGGTCATGGGTTCAATTCCAGCTCCCACCAGGAGTATTCTGCTGTTGTGTCCTTGGGCAAGACACTTCACCCAACTTGTCTGTGTTGGTGGTGGTCAGAGGGACCGACAGCACCAAATGGCAGCCTCGCCCGTCAGACCTCCCCAGGGTAGCTGTGGCTACCTAGTAGCTTATCATCACTAGCAGTGTGTAAATGTGAGAGTGCATGGAAGCGTCTTTGAGAGTCCTAAAAAGCGCTATATAAGTTTGATGTATTGTTTTTATTATTATTAATATGCATCATAACTAAATAGTAGAAAACAATTTGATGCTCTGTCTTTCCGTGTTTCAGTACCGTCTTCTTGGATGGTGAAAACGTCGACTGGCCAGGCTGGTGCTTCGATGACGAGGAAGTGCTGAATTACCTGAGTCCTAGGAGCCAAGGACTTCCAGAAGGATCAAGCCGATCGCCGGCCAACTGGGTTCACCTCGAAAGTCACGACGACGGGGAATGTAGTCAGGTGTAGCGTTAACCTAAAGCTAGAGCTGGTTTGAAAGCTCAGATTTTAGTTTGAGGTTCTGAGTTTTAGATCGACAGGCTGGCAGGAATAACAGAAAAAAGCACATAAAAGTTAAATGGAGATTTGAAAACGCCGTAAAGTTTCTTCAGTGTCTGAAGTCGCGGGAAAAATAAACTGTAATTTATGTAAAAATGTATTTATATTTGCACAAACACGAGACAAATTTCAAAGCTATTTTTTTCTAAGTGAGTGTACATCTTATTTATGTCTGAGAAATAAAACCACATCCGTTCTGTTAAGTGCACTTTATTTATGAGACATCAACACACGAGCAAATCGGGACAGTTAAGAATATTTACAGCTGAAATACTGAAAAATTTAAATACATTTTAAATTCCTTTATAGTTTAAACAATTATTTCTACAAACTTTACCAGGGAGACTATTTACAAAACATGTGCAAATACAAGCTTTTTTAATCTTGCAGGTGTTTAAACGCGTGATTACATTTCCCTGCGACAGCTCCGCTGTGACGAGTCTTTCACGCCTTCACTCGACTCTTTTCTTTCTCCTCTCGTTCGTTGGAGACGGTATGAACGATGGTCTCCATCGCAGGGTACCGAAAGACTCTTTTCCTCTGTAGAAAAAAGACAAACGGAAACGATTAAAGAAAAACTCACGAAACTGATTTGTTTCAAGGTCTGAAAACAGCTTCTCACCCTTTGGTGGTTTTTGTACGTCTGAGCGAGGATCAGCAGCAGAATCACCAGGAGAACGCTGAGCCCGATCACGACTCCTTTGTTGCTCGGTTTTTGTCCACTTTGACTGCCTGGAATGAAACGAGCGTTATCAGAAGAGGATATTTAAATTACATTCCTAATTTCGTTCTTAATATTCGGTGCATAAAAGAAGGAAACTCACTAATCAGCTGGGTCAACACTTGGGTCGTCACGTTCCCCAGAAAGCCTTCTTTTCCATAGTATTGACACGTCCATTCACCCCCATGCTCCGGATAAATGGTCTGTTCCTTTAGGATGGGTCCGTCTGACTTGGTGCCGTTGAGGTCGTAGGTCGCGTGAACCCACTCGTACTTGGTGACTTCGCTCGCGTCGCTCAGCTGGCATGTCAGTCCCACAGAGCCTTTCTTTTTTGACTGGATGACTGAAAAATGAAAAGATCAAATAATTTTATCATTAAAAATAAAGATGCCTGAATATTTGTTTTCTTCCAGCTGAATTTATGCAAACTCACTTTTAGCAACGACAAGCTGCATTGTCCGAGCTAGTCTTCGCCCTTGCACAGTTCCTGCACATCTGTATTTGCCCTGATCTTCAGACGTAACCTCCTGAATTGGAACCGATGCATCTGAGGAGGTCTGGAGAGACCTGCTGAAAGCAAGCGTTTTACCAACGCCCGTCTTCTCGAAAACGGTGGATGTGGGGTTTAAATCAGGAGAGAAGACACAGGGGAGAGTCATTGGAGACCCAACAGCAGCGTAGACCTTGGTGTCGTCTTTGGGAGGTTGCACAATTCCTACAAGGAGACAAAATGTTGAGTTTATTGTAAAAATCCACCAGCTTCACCTTCTGGTTTACCCCAGTTGTCCAAGTCTCACCTCTCACAGACAACACGGCTGTGGTCCGCGCTTCTTTCTTGTGGTTGAAGACGCAGGTCCAGTTTCCTGCTACTTTCTCAGTCGCTCTTTCTTTCACAACACTTCCTGGTTTGTTTGAGGTCGATCTGGGCTGAGACCAAAGAGGACGGTTGTTCACCATCCACTTCACACTGGCTCCATTAGGCCATGGTGTCACACTGCAGGTGGCCGACATCGAGTCCCCCCACATGGGAGAGGACGGAGAGATGGACACTAAGGAGAAAACATCAGTCGTGGTCATTTTTAGTTTTCTAGCCAGTTTAGTTTGGTACTGACAGAAAGTAGTGAGCTGAGAATTCTGCTTCTTACCTTGAATAACTCGGAGCATGACTTGGCGTCCAGTAATATGACCTCCAACTACCACCCTGCAGGAGTAAACTCCTCCATCCTCCACCTTCACGCTGTTGATTTGGAGGCCGTAATCCCCGTGAACGAACGCCGAATGCGGGCATCGCACCCGTTGGGTGCCGCCCTCCACCCAGTTGGAGCCCCAGTACTGCAGACCGCTGGTTTGCCTTCTCCAGACAGTGCTGCATCACAACAAACACCCAGGGTCAAAGGCCGTGCACATACAAGAAGCTGAAACAGACGTGAGGAGGGAAGCAGCTTCCTACCCTTTTCCTGCTTTGGTCCAGGTGATGGCGGCAGGATCACACCGCTTTATGCCACATCTGCAGGGTAGAACCGCCTTAGATCCCATCTCAGCGATCACCTCCATCTCCTCACATCTTCCTCCTTAAGGAATGAAGGTTAAAATAAGCTTCAAGGAAAGCCAGATGAATATTTAAAGAAGATGTAAATATTAATTGACCTGGTGTGAGAAAGAAAATCATTCCAGTGACGAAACCTTCCAGAAACATCAGTTCTTGTTTCTTTAGCTTTATCTAGTTTTTCTGCTCCTCCCGTTTCTGTTCCAGTGAAGTGCTCGGCGGTGTGTCTGCTCTCATCGGGGCTGCGAGGTTTAAATACGAGGCCGTGGGTGCGAGCGCAGGTGGAGTCCTGGGTAGTTCCTCTGCTGATCACGTGTCTTCAGCTGCAAGTGAGACTTTGATGCGGTCTGACTGTCAGCTCGGAAACTGTAAGACAGAGATGTAAACAGGGAGTCCCGCTTCCTCCCACGGATTCTCTTTACTTCTGTTTTCTTCTTCTTCTTCTTCCAACTTGAACAAAATTAGACTATCTTCATCTTATCCAATGAAATATTGAAGAACATGAAAAAACAAGACAGAGCATCTTCACTGATCCCTAAAATATCTACTTAAATTTAATTTAATGCTAAAAGAATATTTGGATTTGTTCTAAATTTTTCCACAGACCACCGTGGGAGATTCTTTTTTAGAAACATTGTTTGTTTCATTCAGAGAGGCTCTGGTTGTTGTTTTGAAACTAAAATGGCAAAAGCGCAGCACCAAACCACCTCACCGGTACTCCGTCACTGCCAGTCATTTACGTCCACAGATTCTGGTTAACAAGCCTGAGAGCGAGCACACGGCCCGGCTCCTCCTCTGGATATTCATGAAAGTGAATCACTCCCTCCATTCTCATTTCTTTACTTTCCTTTTCGTCGATTTAAAGGCAGGTGTCACAGCAGCAGAAACAGACTCGCACTGCTGCACAAATGTTCGTTTTTACAAGTCGTTTTCCACTATTTCAGTCTGCGTCAGCCACCAGGAACTTTAGTTACTGTAAAATATTTGTTTGAATTTGTGTTTTCCTCCAGAGGAAACGGACATTTTCTTTATGATGATGCAGATTAAAGAAATTTCAAATGACGCTGCTTTGTTGGTGTGAAGTTTGTTACATGAAAGAATCAGGAACTGTTTATGAAAGGAGAGGTTTGATGATTTATGTAAGTTTAATGGTTTGATGGTCGATACAAAACATATTTATGAAGTTCTTTGCAGTGAAACAGCCACTTCAGAGCTCGGCCACTTTAAGAAAACAAGCTGGAGCTGGCCACGCCCACCTGTCACCAGCTCAGGCTGCTTTAGGCTGAGAAGCTCTGATATCCAGAAGGGGCTTTTAATAGAGCTGCTGCTCCTCCAAAAGCAGCTCTCTCTTGCAGGTGAGAGGTGGTTCTGTTCTACTTTGCCTGTTTGTGACATCACAAACTTTTAGTGGTCCCCAAGCACAAAGTTTTTTATCTTTATTCCTCTCGAAGGAAAGTTCTGTGGAGTTCATGAACACTGAAATGAAATTTTTTATCAAGATCAAACAAACCCCATGGAACGCCATTTTCTTTTATCTGGGTGTCCTTGAAAGCTTATCGAGCCAAATAATCTCTTACTGTGCAGAGAAGAAATAGAAGAGAGATGATTGGCTGAAATCCTTGGCAGATGAGATGGTGACTGGCGACGCTCTCCCTCACGACTTAGATTTTAAAAAATGAATAATCGCTCCAATCCATGGGCGTGATTTTCACTTTAGAAGTGGGGGGGTTATCTTTACAGAATGCTCTAATGGGAAACAGGCATCAACACAAACGGTTGTTTTCCACTTGGTCCTGGAGCTCAACCAGTGTCAATTTAATATAGCGCAATATTGTTTTTGGATGGTAAAAAGTGCAGGGGTCAAAACTTGACTTTGGAAAAAGTGGGGGGGCATGCCCCCCCTGTCCCCCCCAAAATTTACATCCATGCTCCAATCGTAATTAAACATCTCCTCGAAAGTCCACATTAGAGGCCGACCGATGTGGGTTTTTTAGGCCGATACCGATTTTTAAATAATTTTGTTACTGATGGCCGATATCTAAAGCTGATTATTAAAGCTCATGTACACATTTTAGCAGCCATTTATTGTGAAAGACAACTGAATGGTCACTAAATGCAATATAACTTAAATAAGTAATTAAATCTCTTCATATTTATTGAACTTCAAATATAAAACAAACTCAAAACATGAAAAAAAAAAGATGTGTTGGGGTCCTTCGGGTCCTTTCTTCATTAGTAGTGGCAGGAGATGGCCTCACAGGTGCCTGATTTTTTTTGTTGGTTTTTTTTTCGGCTTTTAAAAATAATTTCAGCCAATGGCCGACATAGAAAACATTTTATATATCTGCCCTATATATCAGTCAGCCTCTTGTCCACATATGCAATTTCTAAATCATGATGTGAATATTATGAGAGAGAGAGCTTGACGTGTGCTTGCACTTCAGCTGCGTCAAAGATCGGTCTCTCAGGACATCACAGCAATTAATAACTATCAAGGAATCAGGTGCTTGGTCTTTGTATTCAACTGATCCCTCCTCTGGGGAAATCCTAAGACGTTCCCAGGCCATCTGGGAAACAGTCCTTCCAGTGTGTTCTGCGTCTTCCTCCAGGTTGAACGTGCCTAGAAAACCTCACCAGGGAGGCGTCCAGGAGGTATCCTAACCAGATACTCGAACCGCCTCAATTGGCTCCTCTCGATGTGGAGGAGCAGCAGGTCTACTCTGAGCCCCTCCTGGATGACTGAGCTTCTCACCCTATCTCTAAGGGAACCCAGACATCCTGTGAAGAAAACTCATTTTGGCCACTTGTGTCCACGATCTCGTTCTTTTGACATCATGTTGAATAAATTGAATCAGTCGCAGGTGAACTCCAGATAAGGCGCAGAAACATCACAAGGATGATCTGTGGAAAGCAGATGCACCTGGGCTCAATTTGGAGCTTCATGGGAAAGGCTGTGAATGTTCATGTACATATTTTCTCATGTTTCGTTTTCAATTTTTATATTTTTCTAACACCCCCCCCCCCCCCCCATATCACTGTGGGGTGTGTGTAGACTTCAATCATTTGAGCTGGAAGAAATGAATTGAATCAGTTTGAATATCGTGGGTTTAATCGACCTTTTTTATGCCTGATCATTTGCATCAAACAATCATCAATTAGACCTTAAAATGAACATTCTCTGAAAAGGAGTGAGTATGTTTAGTTTGTGCGTGCAAATAAAATGGAATTAATCTAAATAAATGAAGAAAACCTCAACTTAGATGTAATTGTAGCAGTTTTTTTCTGCCTACCTACAATTAATATAACTGTAATAAAATCAAGAAAACACAGTTCTGGTCGGTCTTTTTCATGGACGTTTATTAAAATAAAATTAGCAAGATTTGATTTAAAGATTTTTAGCAAAAAGGTATCATAATAATCAGTGGTGTGTCCAGATCTTTTAAAATGGGGTGGCCCAGGTGAGGCACCACTTTGTGCATGGGTGGCACCAATGGTTATGCTTTATTTATTTTTAACCCCAAGCCTTTTGTGGACAATGAAAAGCCTATCTAAAGGGAATTCTGTGTGGTGGCACCTGGGGTGGCCAATCAGATTCTAAGGGTGGCATTTGCTACCCCAGGCCACTCCCTGGACACGCCCCTGATAATAATAACCATCTATGACGGGCAGACCACAGCTCCTTACAAATATTTTACATTTTGGCAGATCCTCACTTTTAGATACTCCAATTCCTTCACTTTTGTTGCTTATCTAAATCCTATGAATCCTCACATGGGCTTTATAATTCATAATAATTCAGTTCACTCTCCCACCTGACGGTTAATCCTGCTGCTTAATAGCTCACCCTCTCCCTGTCTATCTCTGCCTGGCTGTAGAAAGTCAAACAGGTTCATCTGAGCGTGTGGGTGAAACCTCCGAGTAGTTTTCTTCCTCTCCTGAAGACGTTTTCCTCTGTAAAAGCCACATTAAATAACACCAAGTTTGTGAAACTGTAGCTTTTATTCTTTTCATCTCTGCCTCCTTCAACTTCCTCCTCGTGTCAAACTTCAAAGCCTGTGAGGTCAGTTTCAGTTAAAAAAAAACAAAAAGTGTTCTGGAGAAAGCTGGGCCCAGGTGGGGGGCTTGTATGCGTCACCCCCTGTGAGGGGGTCTTTCCTACAGCTGATGCCTCATCACCACCGCTGGATCTGAATACGAGCTGAAGGCTCTCTGGGGAAAACGCCCCTCACATGGAAACAACTGCACTCTGAGCTAGAAGACAATGATGAGCATGTTAATCAGGATGAGCTTGGAAAATAGTCAAATTGAGTTCTTTAGAAGCTCTGAAGATGAGTAGTTTGTTCCTGCGGCACGTTCTCGTTCTCTCATCTCTGCTCTTGTCCCACAGCAGGTTTGATTTTCTGAGCTGACATGAGTGTTAACCCCCCGTTGAGAACACACTCCTTCTGCTGCTGTGGTTTCATTTCAACAGCAGATATGATGATGACCGTGTTTTACATCTGTAGGTGATGCTAAACGCTGTTCCGCTGAGTTTTACTGGCAGAGGAAGCTGATAAATGTGCTGCTCTACTGAGAAAATCCACTTTTTTCATGTCAGCGTTTTGTCTAACGCTCAAGTGGAACCCTTCACAAGAACAAAGATGTGTATCTGAGTTTTCGGCTTCCATTCCTTGTAGCTCAACAAAATAATCTGTGCATTTTTATTTCTTTTAATCACACGTGTGGGTTTATTTTTGCACGTGGGTTTGCTTTAAAGTTTTATAAAAATCCAGCTCAATGCATTCAGTTCGGTGTGCAAATGCCCTGCAGGCTTACAGTAAATCAGCACGGCTTCTCTGCACAGGCAACGCTTGCAGAAAGTCAACAAAAACTAACGTTTAATAAAGTTTTGTTCGGACTAAATTTCCACACGCCTGCGGGCGATTTAGCAAGAATGAAATACTGACAAACATCATCTTTGCTGCGCTTGTTATTTTGAAAATGACAAAATATTCCATTAAGCTTTTGACAACAGTAAGACTGAAAGTACTCACATCTGTCAGCGTGTGTGTGTGTGTGTGTGTGTGTGTGTGTGTGTGTGTGTGTGTGTGTGTGTGTGTGTGTGTGTGTGTGTGTGTGTGTGTGTGTGTGTGTGTGTGTGTGTGTGTGTGTGTGTGTGTGTGTGTTCAGTCCTGCTGCAAGCACAACAGAAGGGAAAAAAATACATTTTTTCAAACGGATCACTCTGTATTTTGTGTTTTGCTGCAAGTATAATAAAGTTAATAAAAATGCAGATATGTGTCATTTGTAATGGAAACCCATCATACTAGACCCTTCAAGGCCACAGTAGCTTGGATAAGTGAAAAATGAACACATGCTGTGTTGTCAGTCCAGCCCTTGTGGCTCCTGAAGATTTTCCTAATCAGGAAAAATCGTTTCTGAAAAAGTTTGCAAATCAACATCTCAGCGACTCCTGAAAACAAAAATATTTGATAGGTTCAAATCTGAATTGAAGAGCTGCGTTTGGAGAAATACAGATGTGGACAAAGTTGCTGGTGCCCTTCGGTCGATGAAAGAAAAATACTCACAGAAATAACTTGAATCTGGCAAAAGTAATAATAAATAAAAATTCTATGAAATTTTAACAATGAAAGTCAGACATTGCTTTTCAATCATGCTTCGTTTATTTAAAAAAATAAAAACCTGGAACAGGCCTGGACAAAAATGATGGTGCCCCTTTAGAAAAGACCAAAGGGACATGTTAATTCAAGGAGTGTCCACTAATTAGCGTCACAGGTGTCTACAATCTTGTGATTAGCCAGTAGGGCTCCAGGTAGGTGTGCACCACACTCAGCATGGACCAGAGGAAGTGAAGGAAAGAGTTGTCTCAGGAGGTCAGAAAGAAAATTATAGACAAGCATGTTAACGGTAAAGGCTATAAGACCATCTCCAAGCAGCTAGATGTTCCTGTGACTACAGCTGCACTTATTATACAGGCATTTCAGATCCATGGGACTGTAGCCAACCTCCCTGGGTGAGGCCGCAGGAGGAAAATTGATTACAAAACATAGAGAAGGATGATCTTAATGGTAGCAAAAGAGCCCAGAAAAACGTCCAAATGTGAACTTCAAGCTCAAGGATCTTCAGTGTCAGATCTCACCATCCATTGTTGTTTGAGCTAAAGTAGACTACATGGGAGATGACCAAGGAGGATGCTGTTGTTGAAACGAAATCACAAAAAAGCAAGACTGGAATTTGCTAAACTACATGTGGACACGCCTAAAATGGAACTTCTTGCTAAGGCACATCATCTCTATGTTCACAGACAGAAAAACGAAGCATGTCAAGAAAAGAACACTGTCCCTACTGCGAAACACGGAAGAGGCTCTGTTATGTTCTGGGGCTGCTTTGCTGCAACTGGCACAGGGGGTCTTGAATCTGTGCAGGGAATGATGAAATCTCAAGACTTTCAAGAGAAATGAGCTGGCCAGTGTCAGAAAGCTTGGTGTCAGTCGCAGGTCATGGGTCTTGAACAAGACAAGGAGCCAGAACACCGCTAACAACACCCAAGAATGGCTAAGAGGAAAACACTGGACTAATCTAAAGGGGTCTTTTACGACCCCTGACCTCAATCCTATTGAGCATCTTTGGAAGGAGCTGAAACATGCCGTCTGGAAAAGGCGCCCTTCAAACCTGAGACACTTAAAGCAGTTTGCTCAGAGGAGTGGGCCAAAATACCTGCAGAGAGGTGCAGAAGTCTCATTGACAGTTAGAGGAATCGTTTAATTGCAGCAATTGTCTCAAAAGGTTGTCCAACAAGATATTAAATTAGGTACACCATAATTTTTATCCCGGCCTGTTCCATGCATAGGCAGAGATCCCAGGGGGGACGGGGGGGGGGACGCGTCCCCCCCTCACACAAAGTTGTCCCCCCCATAAAAGTTATTGTAAACACATAAATGCTATCAGTAAACCTGTATTGTCTTCTAAAACCACAACGTAAAAGTTGGTCTGCAAATACAAAACAATGTGTTTTTAATTGTTGAGAAATTATAGTCCACCCCCCTCCCCAATTCCTCAAGTTGGTACGGTCGGTCCACACGCGCTGTTTCCAACGGGCGGGGCTGCCGGCTTTGCCCCGCTCACAGCTTCACAGAAGCCCGCAGGCTCACAGGAGGCGGGAATCAAAAAGCCAGCGGTTTCCAGCAGTAAGTCATTTATCACACGCTTGTTCTACAAACTTGAATATGTATGTCAAATGTGGTCATAAATGTCAAACATAGACACCAATTATCTTTAGATTTTGATCACCGGTTGGAGATCCCTTTACGACAGACCACCACCACCACAGTAAAAAAAAAGTTGTCGCTTCATGTTCTCTGGTCATTCCAGGATTATTCTGCTATTATTATTCCATTCACTAAGGTGATCAAAAGTTCCTTTTTCCCGACACGTACGCTTTCACGGTCTGCCCCTGGAATCTGCGGAGCATTTATAGATCGATGAAAATGTCCGCGTTTCATCCTATTTAGCAGATGAATATGGTAGAATCAAAACTAACTGGCCCAATGTATGGAAAACCACAGCGTTTAACCGCTCTTATCACGTCTTCCCCAGGCTCTGCAGTTGTTTACAATATGTCAAAGTGCAGGTGCACCGTGCAGCTTAGGGATGAGCTGGTTGCAGCAAATGTGTGGAGGAGGCACGTTACTCAAAGCTCTCAGTGTAAAACATAGAGCCAAAGATCCCGTTGGCCACACCGACCCAAAAACACCATGAAAACTGAGAAAAGTGAGAGATCGATTAAACTGAAAGATAAACTATAGAGTATGTATATGTTTAGTGTATTTGTAAAGTAAAAGCTTTTAATTTTTATTATTAAAATGAAACAAATATTTCAAGAATATATTTTTCGATTTTGTGTATCTTTTCGTTCAGTAGGACTTAGATAAAGTTATTAAATATTACAGAGTTATTCTCTAAGAGTCAACAAACATTTCTATGATTTATTAAAGAGATTTCAGTCATTTTGATACTTGACTTGTGAAAGCTGATTTGAAGGTTGTTATTTTTTCTAGCCATATTTAGAAGGAAATTTTCAAATATATTAAAATCAATATGGAACTATTTGGATTTTAGTAGCTTTCATGTTATGTGGTTTAATAAAATTTTAATTTGACATTTTGTGTTCTCTCTCTTTTTTGTAAAAAAGTAAGATATGTTTTAGTACTTAAAATTAATGCATTGCATCCGTCCATACGTGTAGTTGTTGGTCAGCTAATAGCCATGTCATTTCAGGACATGTTGCTTCAACTATTAACGATCTGCTTTTAAATCTTTATTCTGAATTGCTTATTCCGTTTTAGGCCACAGTCTTGTTATTGAAATGAAAACAAAAAGAAAGGATGCTTATGAAGATGTACAAAATTAGTAAGATATTATTGTTGATCAATATCCTCCAGCTCCGTTCTAATGACAATATCCCATCTGTGTGTGTGTTGCTGTCCAACTGTCAGCAGACCAGGTCAGTTGAAATGGCAGAGAAATGAAAAACGGCAGACATCAGGTCGTTTCTTAATGCTCCAGAACGTCAAGTAAGTAGAAACTTGCATTTTGATAAAGACATCTATAAGAAAGAAATGAAATTGTTTCTAAATGGTTTCATTAGGCAAAGTCCAGTCACTTGAGCACAGGCAGCCAGAGCCTGTCAGACACAGGCACAGAGTCTCAGGTCAGTCTCTCATAAGGACATACAGTGTTGTATGTAGAGAGCATTTTTTCATGTCCCCCCCAAAAATTACTCTCTGAAGTTTTACTGTTTATTGTCCCCCCCCCCCCCCCCCCCAATTTGAAATGGGATTTCCGCCCTTGGTTCCATAAGTTTATTCTTTTAAACGATTCTGTTGAAGCATGCTTGAAAAGCAATGGTTACATTTCATAGAATTTTTATCTATTATTACTTTTGTCAGATTAAAGTTATTTCTTGTGAGTTTTTCTTTCATTGACCGAAGAATACCAACAACTTTGTCCATGCCTGTTTGTTCCAGAATAATGTTTTCAAAGTAAAGTACCTTCTGTATGTTCATTTTCACGCATCTAAGTCAAATAATCAGCGACTCTAAACACAAACACAAAAAAATCACCCTGTGATGCCTCTGGGTTATTATTTAGAAGTATCAGTTTAGATTTAAAATCAGTCCACAGTTTGTGATTTTTGTCAAATGTATGTAGATTCTTTATTTTGTTTCATGTTTTTCTGCAAAATCTTCACCAACTTTTTCTGCAAATGTTTTCTATTAGCCTTTCTTAACCAGTGAATGCATTTCCCAGCAGGTTAATATTTGTGTCCTAAGCCAAGACACAAATATTAACCTGTCAGTGCTGATTGTTGGTGTGGTTGTACTCTACTCTACCAGTGACATTTGGAACAGATGTCACCTTTCTTTGACCCTAAAAGAGATAGACATGAAAAAAATATATAATAAAGAATGAAAATATTAAACATCAACTTAAAAAGTAAATTGTGGGTTGATTTGACCTATTTTAAGGATCAAATTGTAAATTAAATTGTTTTTGGTATTGCTTTCTATTTAAATGTATTAAATTTATTCAACATTTCCATAAAATTTTATTTAAAAATGCAGCAAATACAAAGAAAATCCTTACCCCTCGTGTTTTTGTGCCACCACTGTTAAAACATGAATAAATAAGTTGATTGAGCCAAATTGTGAATGTGCTGTACACATATTAAATTAACAAAGACTGTCTATGTTACACAAAATTTAAGTCACAGCTTCATTTAGTTATTATATATGTAAGAAATGTGTCAGTGTAATTTGATTGTAAGTGTTCATGCAAAACCCCCATGCTAGCATAGTTAGCTAAAATGAAATGGAAAATGTGAATGGTGATTTAATTAAATATTAAAAATGGGGTATACTTTGCCTAAACTTCTATCTGATATTTGGTATTATTTTCAAATAACTGTTTTCTCTGTTCAGATTAAATCACAGACACAGAGGTGTAATCTGGTACCAGAAGCACCCTCTACTGGATAAAAATAAAAATGAAAATAGGAGGGGGAAAAAGGAAATGCAGGTTTAATTTTAGTTGCGCTGCTCCACTGACATTACGGTACAGGCGCGTTGCATGGTGGGACACACAAAGTAGCATGGAATCGGTCACAGAGGGCATGTTGAATGGTTAATAACAGACCTTTTTGTTATTATTTATTTTTGCTTTAAGAATCAAATGTTTAAATAGCTTAAGCTTGATATCGCGCTTGGGAACAGGTAAGGGCTTTGAACTAACATGCTAGCTAAAGATAAAGCTAGCTTTTAGTGTTTGAGGAAGCTAACGAAAGCTAGCTCTGAGATAGCTTAGCTGGAGAGAGAATTCTGCCTGGTTAATTTTCGTGATGATTCTTGACTAATATTCTCTTTGTAAATATTGATTGTAGGTATTTGAACATGTCGATTCTCGTGGGATTGATGAAAGCTGGAGCGTCTCTCTGTCACTCATCTGGGACACTGCTAAACTCAGTCAGGACCATCTCCACAGGTCAGAACTGGTTCCAGTTACACGGAGTTGCCTGTACCAGTTAGTCTTTAACTTCTGTTTTGTATCTGTGTGTGTGTGTGTGTGTGTGTGTGTGTGTGTGTGTGTGTGTGTGTGACAGTGATTGCTTTACCACCAGGCATGAATCATCCCTGATTTGTTTACATTTATTAGTTAAGTTAGTTTAAAGCTAATTAGTTTTTTTATTTCCGCAAAAGTGCTGTGTGTGTGTGTGTGTGTGTGTGTGTGTGTGTGTGTGTGTGTGTGTGTGTGTGTGTGTTTAATTACAAGGAGGGGTGTAGAATAGATAACTATGATTTTATTATCAAAACCATTTAAGTATTTTTCCCAAACAGTTTGTGAAAATAATACAGCAAACCTAAAACTAAATAGGCCCAATAAGATGTGTATTTATTGAATTATTTGACATGTTTGCTTTATAAACCTTACAAATTTTACCACAGTTGAAAATAATATGAAATTTACCGTTCTCTCTACCAATTGTTACTGCTGTAGTTTAATTTAATTATTTAATCCAGTTGTTTTTTTCTTTTGTTTTTAGGAGCATGTTGCCAGATTAGGATGCATGCTATTCCTCAGCCAAAAGTAGTTGACAGGTGGACTGAGAAGAGGAGCATGTTTGGAGTTTACGATAACATCGGCATTTTGGGTAAGGGTTTAGAGATTTTTCAGTGCAGCTATTCTTTTTTTTAATGAATGATTTGACTAAATAAATTAAATAATTGAATCATATTGTTTATATGGGCCTAACTGAACACTGAGTGAGAAGAGCTGATTTGTCTTCTGTGAAGATCATGTTTACAGTTTTACTGAATAATAAAACACAGTAAATAATTTCTATTGGTTTTAAAACTAAAGAGGATGCAAGTATTCACGAGTCCAGTCTTCTCTCCTATTGTGCTTTTTTCATTGCATTTTCTCTATTTTATTTGTTTGTTTGTTTTTCATCCTGCAGGGGACTTTAAAGCTCACCCCAAAGACCTAATTAATGCCCCCTGCTGGCTGAAGGGTTTTAAAGGTCATGAACTGCAGCGTTTGACTAGAAAAAGGATGATGGTGGGAGACAGGATGATGACTGCGGACCGACACAACTTGGAAAAGAGGATTCGCTTCCTCTACAAGCGTTTCAACCGTACAGGAAAACACCGCTAGTGCTGTACAAAGCATCAGATCAGCATTTCAGAACTGTCAAAATATATTTGGTGGGATTTTATCCACCCATCATTCTATAATGGTGAAGAAATGTGTTTTTCAGCTTTAGGAACTTATTCTATGTTTTTGTATTCTGTAGCAAAAGCTCTTCCAGTAAAACAACATATGACATAAAATACTAGCTGTGGAACGTAAAATGTGGATTGTTTTTATTTCTTCAAATCACCCTCCTCATTTAGCTCTTACTATGTCTCAATGAGTTTGGACAGGAGACCCTGGCAGGCCAGAGCTGCTTCGGAGGAGGAGCTTCCTGCTCTTCCTTACCTGATTTCCTTAACCATCAAGCCATAAGATCAAAAGAATGCCATTGATTATTTCCACATTTAAATGTTGGAGGCAAGACAAATTTGCAGTGTATTATGTAGAGATCAGTGTCTTAATGAGGTCTGGGGAAAGTCAAATGATGACTTAAACCTGCTGATGTGGTTGAAGCCTGTAGAGCAAGAGTGGGGCACCCTGGTCCTCGAGGGCCGATATCCTGCACGTCTTTGCTCCGACACTTCTGATTCAGTGGTTGATTCACCTGTTCAGCAGCTCATCAGGCTCTGCAGAAACCCGTTAATCACCTGCTGATTGAAATCAGGTGTGTTGAAGCAGTGTTGAAACTAAAGTGTGCTGAATACCGGCCCTCGATGGACCAGGGTTCCCCACCCCTGCTGTAGAGGATCTTCTGTGGCACAGAGTTCTGTAACTTTAGTGCTGCTTATTCGAATTTGTTTTTTAATTTTATTTCGAACAAGATTAATAAATTTGCAGAGTTAAAGGGAAATAAAATGAGAAATAAAAAATTGCATAATACTTTCAACTTATTCTAAAGTAACACAGTAAACTAGCTCGAAAAGAGCCAGAAGTCATTTTAAATATCACAAAGATAACCAGAGGGGGTAAAAATTTAAATGCTTTAATTCATAAAGTCAAATGGGCATCTATACCAGCCGGGCCCAGTGGTTCTCTCAGCATGTGTGGTGACTCGTAAGGAGTCTCGTTTTACAGGTGGAAGCTATTGACCCACTTTTACATGATCGTTTTAATTCAGCCACACGGGAGGGGTTTCCTGCATTAAAAGTCTTTAAGGTCAAAGGTCAGACATTCTTCCATCGTGATTTCCTGCTAGCTGAATTAATTCCACCAGCCTTAGACCATCATACCACCACCACCGTGTTTGACTGTTGGTAGGCCTTTTTGTTCATCTTCATCAGCAGATGTTTTCACATTGGAGCCCCCCCCCCATGGATGCCATTTATCGCCTCACATTGCCTCTTTATCCTTTAAGTGTGCCTTGTTTTTCAGCCTCCTAATGCCAAGCTCATTTAAGGGAATTCTTAATGTCACAGGTCTAGTAATCAGGCCTTAGTGCGGATAATAAAAATCAGCTCAGCTTTTACATCAATGTGGTTAATCTCAGTTAATTTGTGATTTAACAAAGAGAGGGATTACTTTGGACAGTTTGTTCCCCTCGTTAAATAAAATCATGGTTTAAAAGCTGCCGCTGGTGTTCACTCGGGTTATCTTTGATGCAGAAATGTGTTTCCTGGTTTAAAATGGTGTGTGAAAAAAAATTAAGCAGATGTGTGTCACAGCAAATAGGTGTTAAAACTGTCCACGTGCAGTTACACGATTAAAATGTTCTTACTGTGTCAAACTCACATATGCATCCTTTTGTGCTGCCAGTCTCCATTCCCTTTATAAACACTCCGTCTGTGTAATGGCGGTGTTTGATTTTGGGAATTATGACCCTAAAACAAGCTGTTTCAAAAGTTCCCCGTTTGTGACGTCACAAACGGGGAAAGTAGAATACCACCTCTTGCGTGCAAGCAAGAGCTGCTGCTGGAGGAGCAGCGGCTCTACTCCAAGCCCCCCTCCAGGATATCGGAGCTTCCCAGCTTATAGCAATCTGAGTGGGGGAAGGGTGGGCGTGGCTAGCTCCAGCTTCTTTTCCTAAAGGGACGGAGCCCTGAAACGGCTCATTCTGGAAGGTACTGAAACTCCCCAAAACAAAAATGCTGAGATCGCTTTATGAGAGAGGAACTTGTTGTAAAGAACTTAATAAACATGTTTTATAGACGTGTTATAATTTTTTAAATGTTATATTATGTTCATTAAAGGAATTATAAGTAAAGGAGCTTAGCTTCTGAGTTCCTCAACTTAATCTGATTATTTGCTACACGTCTGATGGTAATAAGTCCACCAAGACTTGCAGGACTTGAACCAGATTTGTGCTGATTCTCAGCTGGTTGGGACTTTTCTTTATAGATGCTGGCTACAGAGGTTGTTTTCGCTCCACTATAACATCACAGTGAGATCAGAGTTTTACTGGTGAGCTGAGTCAGAACATCAGTTCATCCCAGTGATGTCAGAGCTGACTGCAGACCACTCGCTGCTTGATGTTTTTCAATGCAAAAGCAGAGTCACACTTGCTGCAAAATACCTTTTGGTTTATTTTGTATTTTTGCACTTCTTTAAAATGTTTAATACTCAAACTGCAAACTAAGGACATTTAAATCTAAATTATGCACTAGAATTTTATTAAATAAGCCAAATAAATCTTGAATCAAACTGCAGTGAAAATTTTAGGATTAAAAGGAAGTCGAATCAGACAAAGAGTGATGGCAGAGGCAAATGTGTTACAATAGCAGGATGTAACTGGGAGAATCCCTTAGCAGGCCACAGAGAAAACAGTCGACTCAACACTCTTCTGGTTGCACACGGTTCCGCAGTCTCGTCCCGCCGCCCCATCCGACTCGGAGAGCTGCGGCACTGCAAAGTGAGAGGGGAGACAGGGGAGGGAAGGGGGGAGGGGGTGCCGCACTGTCGTTAGGAGTCCAAGTGCATTATTGCAGCTGAAACTTCGCACGCACCCAAGGTAGCGCACTTCCTCCAAGACGCGCACATAGACACTGAAAGGGAGGAGGGAAGGACAGGAATGTGAGATTTTTCAGCTCACTTCGCCTTTTAATCATCATATTTGAAGGATTTATTTCTTTTTAAGGTATCTTTCAAAAGAGGCAACTACCCGAACCAGCCAATCAGCGCTGTGTGCCGGCCAGCATCCAGGAGGAACGAGCTGGATGCGGCAGGAAGCGAAACATCCGCGGATCTTTTAACTGGAATACAATTCACAAGTGTTTATTTTTCTTTTGTTCCTCCGCCATCCTCTTACTCCAACCATTGACTTATCCGACCTGTTTGCGTGGTTCTGTATTGCGGTACTTTGCGGTTTGAATCGCTGGAAGAGCCGCTCCACTGCGCCAACAAGACTCCCAGCCCTTCATCAGCCTCTTTGCTGATTAAAAATCCCTAAATTTTGTTTGGACAAGTGCCCACAGACCTATTTTCTCCCTGTGAATTATTTTTTTCGTTGCTGCTGTACTTCAGATCCTCCCTCTCCTGCCTCGCAGCGACCCCTCCTCCTCCTCTTCCTCCTCCTCCTCTTCCTCCGCTCCGTGAGTCAGTTCAAACAGCTGCACACACGATGTGAGTATTAATGCGGCTCTTTTATTGCGCTTTTTTTTTTGCAAAAACATCTAATATCTCACTGGTGATGAAGTTATCCACCTTTTACTTTCTTTAGTTTTCTTTTGCAAAAGGAAGATCAAAAATGGAGCCGATTCATTCCAGTTGGATGGATCCTGCTGACGCAAGTGAAACTGAGCATCAAGGCTCCAGTGAATTATGCATTCAGCCAAGCATTTATCAGAGTTAAACAGAAGTTTTATATATATTTTTTTTCATATCACTGCAGTATGAAAACAATGACATTAATCTGAATTTTGAGTCCTAAAATGTGATACTTATCATTAGGACTTGAGCTGGAATCGTATTTAAATACGTTTCCTTTTTTTTTTCCTGTGATGTGAAACCCATCATTCATGTCAGCTTAACTCGTCACAATTTGATTGTTTCATTTCTTACCAAAATCTCTAATTAGTCAAAAGGGGGTTTATTATTTTTATGTTATTGTTTAAACATTTTATCTCATTTTTCTTCTTGTGTTGCTTTCTTGTATATTTTTATGCAAACATCCTCCTTTTATTATTTACTCTCTGTGATCATTTTGTTGACCAGAAAGCAAATTTTCTATAAAGATGCACACTTTAACTTTCTATTTTTATTCATTGAAGAAACTGATCTCATTACTTCTTGTCTTGATGACTCGGCTTTAATTGGCGCTGTCGTGGACGTAATTTTCACTTTAGAAGTGGGGGGGACACGGGGGCTGGG
Organism: Nothobranchius furzeri; assembly: GCF_043380555.1. Classification (NCBI taxonomy): domain Eukaryota; kingdom Metazoa; phylum Chordata; class Actinopteri; order Cyprinodontiformes; family Nothobranchiidae; genus Nothobranchius; species Nothobranchius furzeri. Next base: position 73,899,680 of record NC_091745.1, read on the forward strand.
GGGGTATCTTTACAGTATGTTCTCATGGGAAACAGGCTTCAACACATTGTTTTCTGCTTGGTCCTAGAGCTCAACCAGTGCCAATTTAATATAGCGTAATATTGATTTTGGATGGTAAAAAGTGCAGGGGTCAAAACTTGACTTTGGAAAAAGTGGGGGGGACATTCCCCCCCCCCCAAAAAAAATTACGTCCATGGGCGCTGTTATAAGAACATACATCTTTCTTTTTCAGGTCTGCCCCTGAAGCTGCACCACCAGCTGGAGCTCCAGGTGCTCCAGGTGCCCCGGGTGCAGATGGAGCCCCCGCTGGCCCACCTGCTGGCCCACCCAACACCAGCAGCAACCGGAGGCTACAGCAGACTCAGGCCCAAGTAGAGGAGGTGAGTCCTGTTTGATGTGAAAAATCAGAAATTATTCTCATTCAGGAACAGGAATTAAACTAAAAGTTTCTTATAATTTGTGAAAAGGTCAGTTTATAAGCTAATAGTCCACGATTGTTCTGCGTTTTCTCACTGCCTCTTCCTCCCTTTGGTCCCTCTCCTCAAATGCTTTCTCATCCTTGTTGCTAGGTGGTGGACATCATGCGGGTGAATGTGGACAAGGTTTTGGAAAGGGATCAGAAGCTCTCAGAGCTGGATGACAGAGCGGACGCTCTCCAGGCCGGAGCCTCCCAGTTTGAAAGCTGCGCAGCCAAGCTAAAAAACAAGTACTGGTGGAAAAACTGCAAGGTGGGTGCATCGATGTCTGGCTGGAGCGAAACTAACTGTGTTATGAGTTTTCTGTGTTTAGTGTTCTGCTCAGAGGAGGAAATGTGGTGATGAGCAGTGCAATCCAAACAGGGGCAGCTCCAGGAAATTTGCAAGCAGGGGGCAAATGGGGGCACTGAGGTGGTTTAACAAAACCAGAAGCAAAAAAAAAGTTTTTTTTAATATAGAAGAAGAGGAAATTTTTTTACATAGCGCCTCTCAAGATAAAAATCACGAGGCATTTCACAAGAACAAAAATAAAACATAATTTTTTAAAAATCATGATAAAAAGGGGAAAGGGAAAAAATTTGATGAGAAAATGGAGAAAAAATAAACTAAAGAATTCGTCTCATATAGATAATTAGAAAAAGAAGCTGCGTTATCAGGAATCAGTGTTTAGTATTGAGCTACTTTATCAAAAGTCCTTCGCTGAAACTAAAACACTGAAAACTCAATAAGCACTCAAAATAATTACTTATCAACAGTTTTTCTGAGCGCTTAACTGAAGGACATCTTGTTTCAGATGATGATCATGATGGGCATCATTGGAGTCATTGTGGTTGGAATAATATTCTGTAAGTACAAGATGGTTTAACCCTAATTATACAAAGTTTTATACGTCTGAAGCCACTTTTTAAAAATAATCATCTAGATCAGTGGTTCCTAACCTGGGGGGGGGTCCCGACCCCCACAAGGGGGCGCCAAAGCCTCTCAGTGGGTCGCCAGGACCTCTCCACTTTAAGGGGTTAAAACTTCATTTATTACTTGTTTATAGCCTACATTTTGCTCACTTTTTTTTCATGAGTGAAAAGTTTACTGATATTAAGACAGGAAATAATTAGTACAGAAAAAGGAACACACTTTTAAGCACATTTTGCTCAGCTCACTGTTTTATTTTCAAGTGTCAAAAGTTCATTAAAGATAGGACTGGTTGATTAATCACAGCCTTTACAGTAAATAATCTAGTATAAACAGTAATATACACATTTAAGTACATTTTGCTCAGTGTATTTTTTATGTGTCAAACGTTTATTGAAAGGAATGACTGATTTATCAGTGTTTACAAGAAACAATGTTTTCAGAAAAGTAACACAAACTGTCAAGCACATTATGCTCTGTTTGGTTTTGTTAATGACTTTGTTCTGTACTGGAGCCTACTATTACTGTTATCTATTGAATCAAAGCATATTAAAATGTGCTTGAACAATTTTATCATTTCTTAATAATGTTTGTACTGGAAGAGAGAATGGGAGGGGGTCGTCAAAAATTTTACTGGTAAAAAAACGGGGTCCCTTGGGAAAAAGGTTGGGAACCACTGCTCTAGATTGACAAAATGATGAAGCAAATGTGTGAGGTTCCTATTAAAACTAGATAATCCCTCTTATTCCTGCGCTGGTGCATTCCTACGCGTTTCTGTCGAAGGATCCGTCAGACTAACGACTCCCTGTCCTTCTGTTGCAGTGTACTTCTTCCACTGAGCGTCGCCAGTCATCACAGAAGGATATGAACTTGAGTAACAATAAAGGGAAGAGGATAAAAAAGAACCCCAGCGCCACTCCTCCCTTTTATCAGTCTTCTTCGCTCTCTCTCAGTCTTCATCCAACCATCCTGCACTTAGCTTCATCACTGCTCCCTTCCTCCATGTTGCTTTTGTTCTTTACTTCTCCTGTCTCTACCCCTCATGTGTTATTGAAAGCTGCGGCTGGCAGACTGAAAAGAGGGAAGAAAGAAGAAGAAAGTGGAGGGTAAACCCGTGGAGACGTAACAGGAGGTTGATCTACTCCAGATACGCCAAGGCTTGTTCATATGACATTTTTCAGAGATCTGCATTTGTACAAATCTAACCAACTACTGCTCCAGACTTCACTAACATGTTAGTTTAGCATCATGTCTCCTTTACTCTGTAGCCAACAGTCTTTTTCCAAGTTTACCTGATAGGTTTTCCATCTTCTGCTTAACTCTTCTCCTTTGATCTTTTATTTCCGCAGCAAACGAGAAAACAAAAAAGGGGAAAGACTGAGTTTTCATTCAGGAAAAAGTATCAGAAGATTTTTCAGCATATTTTCCGAAGCTAAAAAGTAAAAGTCATGACTAATAAGCAGCCTAGTTGTGTAAATAGACTTCACCTGCACCGTAGGTGGGGGTGTTAAGCTGAAAGGTGTTACAAAATGAGAATTACATGCTGCAAAACAAAAGTTACAGCTACAAAACATGGTACAAGTTACATGTCTCGATCCGAGCTCCGTACACAGACGGACGAACACGAAGCAGCTCCTGACTGACTGCACGACCGAACCGACTCAGAGGAAAGTCTCTGGTTTAAAGTCTCAGCCGTAGACGGATGAATGTGTGGCGCCACGATTTAAAGCGTTAGTTCCTTTTGGTTGTCAGAAAGCCGGATTATGATCCTCGGAGCCATCTGGCTGTCCCGTCCGCCGCTGATTCACATACGAACAGGCTCATCTGTCACCTGCAGCACGTTAAAACCCAGACTGAGGTGTTCCTTTCTAATCTGCATGGCAAACAGTAATCCATACTTGTGTGACCTGTGTATCTGCCATCTCGGAACCTTACTGCCGATTGTACATTTTCTTTTGTTAGTGGTTTAAGGATTTGTGTATATTGTCTTTCTGATTGGATACTTACTGCTTATGCAATGTGCAATGCAACTGCTCACAAGTTTGCCAAAATAAAAAAATCTCTTGCTTTGAAGACTTTCCATTGAAAGACAGCAAACAGCTGCTACCGTAGTGAAAACGTAGTGTTGTTATAACAGAACCACATCTTGTCGATTCACGCTCCTGAATGTGTGTTAATGTAAATTCCTTCAGGTTTTTGGAGGGACGGTCGGTTATGAGTGGAGATCTATTTTTCTTTGATTTGGATTGATTTTGAAAGTTGCAATAAAAAGTGCATTTATGCATAACTGTAGCACTAAGGCCAAATTAACTGATGATGGCGTGCAACAAAATCATCAAATAATTTACACAAGAGTTAAGAGGATAAAGTAAGAGATACAACTGGATTAGCAAAAATAAAAAAAAAAACATGATGCATGTTTACCACTTTTGCTGATGCCAATAAAGAAATTCTCAACTGAGCTGCAGCGTGATTTGTTTTTTATATTTTTGTGATTTGATCGGTTAGAGAGACCTGTGCTTAAATGTGAAGCCACGTTTCTCTTGTTGTCGAAAAAAAGCTCAAGATCTATACGATTTACTGCTTTATAGCCAGTTTTTGTTTTGGCCAAAGCAAGGTTTATTAGCTGTTGCAGTTGTCTTGAATGAAATTAACTCCAAAAGCGTATCAGTTGTCACTCGCCGTTCAATGAAGACTTTCTATCTAGAGATTCGTGACAAATTGAATTTCCTATAGAAGATCTTTGAGGAAGTGGTTTATTCTCAGCTCCAATATCATGTCTGTAAATGATTTTGCTGAAAATTTTCTATATGGATTCAAGACGCGCCATAGTGCAGAAAGTGCTATTTTATGTGTTTTTAAAGAACTTTAGATTTAGCTGCTTTTGAGATTGTCAATCACGACATTTGCTTTCTCACATGGAGCAAGACGTTAAAGGTCTTGTCCTTCAGAGGTTTAAATCCTACCTACAGGGTAGATCGTTTTCAGTGAGTTTGAGATTTTTTAATTATAGCACGACTCCCTTGTAGCGTAGATATTCATGTCGCTACACCCTTGAACTGTGATGTGCCCCAGGGCTCAGTTCTAGGCCCAGCACCGTTTTCATTGTTCTTACTGTACATCCTTTCACTGCTTTGCTGATGACCTGCAGATTGTCAGGTCGAATTGGCTGAGCTGATGTTTGACTGAGGTTAATTGTAGCGTGGCTGTGTGACCCAGACGCGGAGTGGCTGGCGGTGGGTTAAACAGAACACGCGGCTTTAATCTGGGAACAGCGACGCAGCGCTCGGCAGGAGCTGAGACTGAGCGGCGGTTCCGACTGAACAAGGAAGCTGACTTACTGGTAGCAGGCAGCGAGGAAATGTCTCTTTCTTGGTTTGAGGGCTGGTGAGCTTGAGAACTCGGGTCAATGTCTGGACGATGACTGAGTGATGAATGAGTGGCGGCACTTCCGTAAATAGAGTCGGCGTGATGACGTCGATGAGCCACGCTGGTGATGGGAATGCTGGGAAGTGTAGTAGTCCGCCAGTTGGGTCCGTAGGGGGTGATCAGGAGGAGTAGTTTGTGACACAGATTTATTTTCCTCTGGTCCCAGTAAGCGAACATCTTTCACTGGGGCCCCTTTTTGGAATGCCTAAACAGTGGACATCCTTAAACTTCCTAAACTTCCTTTGTGGCAGCCAGAACTCTCTAAAACAGTGGTTCTCAATCTGGGGTCCCCACATGGGAATGGATGACGCTTTCACTATTTTTTGCATTTCAAAAAGCACACTTCCAAGAATAGGTCGATAATTGGTAAATAAGTTAAAATTTGGTCATGAAAATGCTAGCATTGTAACTAAATCACTATAATTTAGTTACAGTTACTTTAGATACAACAGCATTTCAATGAGATTCAAATTATAACTAACATGAAAATGTTTTTCTAAGCAACTATTTTCAACTCCAGATCGATACATCCACATCTCGCATTAAACAGAATTATCCCATTCTGGGCACCAAGTTTGCTCTTGCCACCCTGCCCTGGACCCACCCTAGAACTGCCCCTGGACATGAGAATAATTAGTGGGAACTGTTGTATCTTCTCATATAGTTGAGTAGGAATGATCATTCATCATGGCGGAGCCTTTGTCTGTTCTTTATTCAGCCATCTTTATTCTCCCTCTGCATACCAATCTCGCGTGAGTTTGTCTTCTCACACTACGGTGGCCCAAATGGCCAGGCTGTTACATCTCCCTTCTTTTGAGTAGCAGTGACTGCACTTTAGGAATGATCCTTGTGTAAATAACTAGCAGACATTTTAACTCGTCTTACTGTTAGTACACTTAACTTTAAATGATAGGTATCTTTGACTGGACTTAGCATGTCACCGTCAGGTGAGCAAGTAAACGTCATGACACTCCTATCGGTATGTGGGCTTCTCATGCCATACGCGGCAACAACAGAAACATTACAAAACAACAGAAACATTGCAAAACTGTATAGAATGTCCAGCATGTTAACATTTTTATTTATTTTTTTTAGGGCAGCGATCTGCCTGCTTCCTTTACAATAAATACAAGTCTAGGACTTGTCTTGGTTTGATGGTGCGACCAAACCCTGTTATGTAACCATGGGTCTGTTCATCTGGTGGCACATAGTTCAAGGGCTCGGAATGAGGTTGTTGTGTGTTGTTTTCAGGCATATGTTGTGGCTCGTTAGCAGTTTGTGTGTGTCTTTTGGGCTCCTGTGCTTGTTTTGTGTGCTTGTGATGGTTGGATCCTCCTTATTCTCATGTAAGTGTCGCCTGTTACGCCGGAGCAGTTGTCCTTCACCTGTAGGGATGTGGTAGCACCTTTGGGTGTTGGCCAGCTTTGTTACTGTTGCCATCCTGCAGTATCCATCTTCGTTTTGGAAACGGATAGGTGCGCTAACAGGTAGGTGTGTAAGTGGTCTTGCAGATCGCTTATAGTACATCTGCTGGCAGCATTGGCATGCCTTTCTCCTGCCGTATACAACCTCTTGGCGCATTATGCGTGATTTAAGCTGCTTCGTGGTTGTGGCGAGTATTGAGCGCAGTCTGCGGCTCATCAGGAGTTGCGCAGGGGATCCCAGGTTGTCCACTGGGGCGTTTCTGTGCTCCAGCAGGAACAGATAGTGGTCCTTTCTTTCGGCTTTGGCCTTGTCAAGGATGCGTTTGGCTGTCTGCACTGTTCTTTCGGCGAGGCCATTACTCTGGGGATAATGTGGACTTGAAGTGACATGCTCAAAATCCCATTCCTCTGAGAAGGTGCAAAACTCTATGGAGCTGTAGCATGGTCCGTTGTCACTGATTACAGTGTCTGGGATACCGTGGCGTGCAAATGAAGCCTTGCATTTTGAGATGACAGCAGCTGATGTGCAGTTGGTAAATTGTTCCATCTCGAAGTATCTGCTGTGGTAGTCTACAAGGATGATGAAATCATGCGAGTTCCACGTAAACAGGTCTGTTCCCACAACCTGCCATGGTCTCCCGGGGATGGCGTGTGAGATGAGTGGCTCTCTGGCATTGGAGTTGCATCGCTCTTGGCATATTTGGCAGTTTGTCACAGATGCTTCTATTTGCTTTCCCATGCCAGGCCAGAAAAGGATGTCACGGGCTCGGTTCTTACTCTTCTCTGTGCCCATGTGCCCGGTGTGAATGCGGTCAATCATCTCAGCTCTGAGGCTGTGGGGAATGATTATTTTCTCGCCCTTGAGCATTATGCCACCTGCTTCGGCAATTTCGTGTCTGTGGTTCCAGTATTCTTGAATGCTGAGCGGGCATTGTCTCCTCTCATGTGGCCAACCTGATTTAGTGATGTTTCTGAGTGTGGTTAGCTGTGTGTCTTGGGTTGTTGCTTCTCTGATCTCCTGCAATTTGGCTGAGCTCACTGGGAGATTCCTAGTGACTGTGTGTACCTGCGCTTCCAAACCTTCTGTTATGTTGTTATCGTGATGCTGTTTCGACTTACGTGACAGGGTGTCTGCGACTGGTAAGTCCCTCCCAGGGCGGTGGATGATATGTATGTCATATCTCTGGAGTTGCAGTATCATCCTCTGGAGTCGTGGGGGCACTGCAGCCAAAGGTTTGTGCAGTATTGCTTCCAATGGCTTGTGGTTGGACTCGACAATCACTCTGCGGCCGTACATGTATTCATGAAACCGTTTGCATCCAAATAGCAGTTCTTTTTCTATTTGTGCATAGTTCTCCTCTGTGCTGTTAAGTGATTTGGACGCGTATGCCACCGGTTTCTCATCTTGGAGCATGACAGCTCCCAGGCCGGATTTTGAGGCGTCGACCTGGAGTCTCAGTTCTTTCTGGGGGTCGAAGAATGCAAGCACGGGGTGATGCGTTATTAGATGTTTCATCTGTGTGAATGCATCCTCATGCTGCCGATCCCATGTGAACTCATTTTCTCGTTTTAGAAGCTGTCGCCGTGGCGCAATTATCTGAGACAGGTGAGGTGCAAATCTTGCCAAGTAATTGACCATGCCCAGTATGGTCTCCAGCTCTGCTTTGTTCTTGGGTGGCAGCATCTCCTGGATGGCTTTCACCTTTGCAGGGTCTGGTTTGATACCCTCGTGTGACATTGTGTGGTCGAAGTAACTGACTTCCGGTACACAGATCTGGCATTTTTCAGGATTCAGCCGTACTCCCTTTTCTCTGGTGCGCTGCAGCATGGCTCTGAGGTTTTTGTTGTGCTCCTCTCTTGTCCTTCCAAAGACCAAGATGTCGTCGACTACGGCTGTCACTCCCGGTAAGCCTTCGTACGTCTCGTCCACTCACCTTTGAAATTCATCTTGAACTGAGTTAATTCTGAAGGGCAGACGTAGGAATCGGCATCTGTCAAAGGGCGTGTTGAAGGTTGTCAGTATGGATGACTCTGGGCTCAGTTTAATGGCCCAGTATCCAGATCTGGCATCTAAGACACTGAAAAACTTTGTTCCTGCTAGTTTTGTTGTGACATTTTCTAGTGTGGGCAGTGGGTAGTGGGGTCTTTGTATGGCCTTGTTGAGGTCCCTCAGGTCGAGGCATGTACTTAGCTTGTTGCTGTGTGGTTTTTCCACTACCACCAGTGCGTTCACCCAGTCGGTGGGCTCTGTCACTTTGCGAATGATGTTGGATCTTTCCATACTGTCTAGCTCTTGTTTGAGCCTGCCACGTAGTGCAATGGGGACGCGGCGTGGTGGGTATGCTACTGGTGTAACATCCGGGTTGATGTGAAGGTGGCATTCGCCTGGGAATTCGCCAATGCCTTTGAAAACGTCCGCATACTCCTTTAAAAGTGCCTGTGCGTCTTCTTCTTTTGTAACTGCGAATATGAATTTGATCAGGTTCAGGTCTAGGCTGGCTCTTATGCCTAGCACGGGTGGTGCTTTTGTGTCGACTATGTGGAATTCCAGCATCGCGGAGCGATCTTTGTGCATACACCTAATTTTGCAGGTGCCTCGTACTTTCAGCTGTTCGCCTCCGTATGACGTGAGTCTCTGTGTAGCTTGTTTTAGGGCTATTCTGGGATGGCATTTGTCTGTGCACCTGTGTCTATTTTGAATTTAATGTTCTGTGCATTGACCTTGATCTCCGCATAGGCTTGTTCGATGTCCTTTCCAGGGTTCTCAGATGTGAGCCCGTCTATGAAAAGCTCTTGTTCATCTTCTTCGCTTGCCTCCATCACGGTGTGCATGGCTTTGCCATGGGGCTGAGCAGCAGTTTTTGATCTGCAAACTTTTGCATAATGGTTTGGCTTTCCACAATTTAGGCATTGTTTGCCCTTTGCTGGGCACGCATCTTTTGTGCTGTGTTGACTTCCACATCTGCCACAGCCTGAGTTTGTAGACGTGTGTTCCCTTAGTTTCGTTCTGCGAGCTGGTCGCCTGGTGTCTGGTTTTCTGCTGACAGAATGCACTGCCTCTCTGGTGCGTTCTTTATGCGCCGACATCTCATTCATCTGGGCTTGGGCTGCTTCGTGGGAGCGGGCTATGTCTGTGGCTTTTTCTAGAGTGAGATCTGCACCATAACTGAGCAGCTTCTCGCGCACGCATGGGGAGCTGGTCGCTATGACGATTTGGTCTCTCACCATTTCCTCGCTATTTGGGTAGCCGCAGTCTTTTACGAGCTTTAGCTCAGTTATGAAATGATCGAATGTTTCATTGTTCCCTTGTTTCTTTTCGTGGAAGCGATACCTGGCATAAATGGGGTTAAACTTTGGGGTTAGGTACTCCTTATACATGTTGTAGTAGGTCTTTAGCTTCTTTGCGTCGTCTCCAGACACAGAAACACATCTTTGCACTTTTCCCCGACCCATAATAAAAGGTAGCTGCACTTATCCTGCTCGTCTTTCTCACGTAGGGGTCCTGAGAACATTAGTTCGGCATGTTGTTGAAAACGGCGCCATGCCTCCGGTAGGTTCGCCGAATCCCAACCCATCCTGGGTGCCGGGACGCCAAACATCTCCATCTCCGCTCAGAAACGCCTCTACTCTGACACCATGTTGTATCTTCTCATATAGATGAGTAAGAATGATCATTCATCATGACGGAGCCTTTGTCTGTTCTTTATTCAGCCATCTTTATTCTCCCTCTGCATACCAATCTCGCGTGAGTTTGTCTTCTCACTACGGTGGCCCGAATGGCCAGGCTGTTACAGGAACCAGCCTTTGAACATGGCTGATGGGGTTAGACGGAGCCAGGTGATTCGTTGTGGCGACTCCTGAAGGTAAATGCCAAAAGAAAAAGAATAAATACCATTTTTCATTTTTCTTTATTCTTTAGGATTTGTGTCAAGAAATTCAAAAAATATATATCCATTTCATCCGCACTGAAACAAGAAATGTATTCATCGTTGACCATTACAGAAACCTTAACAAAAGTTTTTGAGTCACATAGATCATGTCAAAGGTGAATTACAACGTTAAACGCGGGAGTAAGAAAACTGTGTAACACAAAAAATTCAATAAAAAACAATAAAAGGTGCTATATTTTTAAAAAGTACCAAGAAATATTCCCCAATTTCTTCCTGATTAATAAATTTTAAAAAAGAGAAAAATGTCCATTTTCCACAGTCTGGATAAACGTCTGTTTTTACTGCATCAGCCTAAAAAGCCTAATAAATGAGGATTTTCCCCAAATCAGACTGAGAGTGGATGTCTGTGAAAACTTTATGAGTTTTACTGGTTTAACAAAGCTGGACTCAACAAATCCAAAAAAAACTAAAAATATAACAAAACTAGTTGGAAACATGTTTAGTGCAAAATGATTCAAAACAACAAACACCAAAGCTAATAAATAATAAAGCCAGACTGTTTTAACACACAGCCGGTTCTCATGAACGAGTGTTTATTCCAGGTCAGCAGGTAAAGAACCTTTTAAAACATTTAAAGTGACTCAATAACAACATTCTGGGCTCAGATTAAAGTCGGGATGATCTAGGATTAACTTATTTTATGACCTGATAGAAGAAAAGTACAGTGATGATGAGGAAACCCAGAACAAACCAATAGGAATCTGCAGAGAAAAACAAAATGCGCCAGTTAGAAACATGACTGATAACTAAGTACATTTTATGACTTGTTTTATTTTAGATATTTACTCCTAATTTATTCTAGAACGAGTCTAACTTTAGCGTTGTAATGTTTTCCCCCACTGAGTTATTTAACCCTGAACATCTGAATGTACGAGCTTTAGCTACTTGTATCATTTATTATTTAAAACTCTATTTTCAACACATTTGCGGTGGTTTCTAGTATAAATTAATTATTTGTGAGTTGTTTTCTGTGGAAAAAAAGCTCTGGCGCCCCTGTTTCAGGAAGTAGAAGTTAGCCAGAGGACTGGGCGCAGGACTTGGAGTCTTACTCATTATTATTCATGATTATCAGACATCTCTCCTCTGATTGGCTAACAGCAATGTGATTCTACCACTGACTTGGTTTGCTCTGCAACGTTGATGTTTTATTTCCACAAATAAAACAAGCTGGAGGAGTTCAGCTGTGTGGTGGAGTTGCTAACAGTTAGCTTCTGCTAGCACCCGGATGCTAAACCAACAACAGTCTTCCCGATCATGAACCAAAATGGGTGAGTCCATAAATGTTACTTTACAGTGTGACGTAGGTCTGTGTGGCTTTTCTAATCCGAGCATTTCCCTGTTGGTGACTGATCATATTTAAAAAATAAGTAAAAAAAAAAAAAACTGTTTCCAGTGAACCTGGTCTTTAGTAAAAAAAAACTAGATTGAGAAACTTTCTGATTTTTGTTGCTTACCCAGTTGAGGACTTTCCACCACAATGATGACATCAACTGGAGAGTCCAGCACTGGGTGGTTCACCCTAGATGACCTTAGTTCCTGGGGAGACACTGGGGGACACGGTGAGGTAAGAAGACAGGGAATACGTCCCGTCTCCATGCTGTCGATGGCTGCTCAGAGAGCCCTGATCTGGAAACAGCTGTTCCTTCGAGTCTGACGGAGAAAGATAAAACCACTGCATCTGAAAGCCAGAGGAGAAGAGAAGATTGTTGTTATTTTAAACTCTAAACAAACAGAAAGGACTGTGCTTTGGCTAATGCTGTGTACTATAAGTAAACATCTATTTAATCATAGGATCTAAATTTATTCAAGTCTTTTTATAGTCATTTCAAAATATAACAATTTCAAGTGAATTCCATCTAAAACCACACATACTGACCTGTGCATCTAATGGATAATATTTACGGCTATGACAGCTCAATGTCTGGGAAGTTTTTAATTTTTCATCTGACAGTGAAACTTGAGGTGGTTCTGAAAAAAGGAAAAGAATCAATGGAGGAGAGATGATGGAATGTGCAAATGAAGTCATGTGATGAGCGTTTAAATCAAAAAGCTGGTGTTCTTTCGTCAGAGGGCACCATCTAGAGGCAGAAAACTGTATTGCACCTCAAACTCCTCTCCTTAATTCCACGAAACACGCACCTCTAGGCCAGGCAACAGAGCTAAAACACATAGTTATTACTTATGATGCTTGCACCTGCTCTGTGACTGGCTTCTGCATGTGAGCATTTGTCTGACACTAAAGGCTAATGCTAAACAGACGTAAATTCCATTTGCATAGGGCTCTGTGGGACGAGCGTAGCAAAAACAAACTGACATATGGTCAGACTATCATTTTTATGGACTTCCAAAAAATCATCCAGATTGCTGCTTGAAGAAACAACAAATCATATTAAAGTGGAACTTACGATAAATGTGGAGCTGAATGACCTGCTGGGCATGGAAACGACCCACGCTGACAGTACAGATGTAGGTCCCTTCATCGGCGACCTTCAGCTGGGTCAGACTCATGGAGACGTTCCCCTGACTGGCAAGCTGAGCAGCATCCATGCTGGAGCCCTTCCTCTCACCATGCACTGACAGGAAATAAGGGAAAATTAGACATTCCCTGCATGCATGGAATAAACCAACCAAATACTGCCTTTACAGCTGAAGTTAATGCAGTGTGCACCTTTGCCACTAGAGGGCACTGTAAGAACTTTCTACGCCCTCTATTGCAGATTTCACACAAGTACTGACTCAAAAAATACTTTTACATTTTTTTAAAGTAAACTATCTTTTAAAATGGCCTCATGTGCAATGAGAAGCCTGAAACACATTTTTTTCAAACTGATACATTTCTTTTTCAATATTCATTTATTTTTGTATCTTAAAATAAAGAAGTTTATTATTTTTACTGTAAAAAATGTATTTGAGAAAGTCTAACTGGTAAAAAAAAAGAGCCTATAATTTACAAAGGAGCACTTTTAATAAAACAAAATCACTTTCAAACTCTTTCAAAGACTTCTCTGAATCCTTTTGTAAACTGTATACTCTGGATTATACTCACGTACAGTCCCTTTTGTATCATCTAGATTTTTCTTCATTTCCAGCACTTTATGACCTTTCCCTCTGTGCTGTAGTCTCCATTCAACGCCCACATCTGCTCCTAATGGCACCTCCTCTTGCTTGAAGCCACAGTTGAGGAGAATGTCACCTCTCAACGGAGCCAGTACAGACTTTTTGTTGGAAAACACCAAGAAAATCCCTAAGATAGAGAAAGATTACTGAGAAAACATCTAATATGAAAAATGTTTTGTCTTCAAAAGCAAATGAATACATTTAATTTTCATATTTTCATGATGGGAGGGGTCACCTTTAGTCTGCAGGGTTCCTGACGAACTTAGAGGTAAACTGAGTTTTTTCTGGATCAAGGCTGGCTGATGCTTTTCCACAGACAAAGTCTGCAGAATCAGCGACATGCTGAAGTCAAGTCCTTCCACGCTGAGAAACACCATAAAATAAGCCGGATCTGAACTTTCTTGGAGTCCCCGTGGAGTGTAGCGACTTATCTCACACGTCACCTCCTGCTCATTGCAGTCTGCGTGCAGCAGCACCTCTGCATTGGGGATGTCAGGTGATGATGACACTATAACAATGAAAGAAGATTAATCAAACGCTGTTTTGAGCGCTCAGCAGACTCAAATGAACACAAACTGAAAGCAGCAGGAGAAACCTTTGGTCTCAAACAGGAGGAGGTCTGGATCCGGGACCAAGGGGGGGACAAATGGAGTGAGTGTATCTAGTGATTCGTCTAGACCCACTGGAACGTCTCGTAGGACCAGAGTGGATGGAGTCCTGGTAAAAAGAGCAACACCTCCCAGTCCAACTCCTTCCTCCACCAGAGCACAGGACAGTACAACATCTGCAACCCCGTCAGCTTAAAAAAAAGGATAATTTAGAAATTGAGGTATTATTGAGAAGGTGACACATTTTTAGTACCAGGTTTCCACTGGTGGACTATCATGAGTGTCATGGGCTGTGCTGAGCTAACCTCTGTCTGGTCTGAGTCTTTCTGTTTGCAGGTGGGTGTGTCCCGGAGAGCAGCTGCTGTGGATCTTCTCATCAGGGATCAGGGGATTTAAGGAACGGCGTGACAACTCACTAGTGCCGGATGATTACTCAGTATTGGGTAGTATCTCACCTGCCCTCTGCTTGTCTCCAGCTTGTTGTTACCTCTCGTTCATGTGACTGCACCCCTCTTCAAGAAAGAAGCTTCTGGATCACCCTGCCTGCCAGCCACACCGCTCACCCTGACCGCCTGCTCTCCAACGCTCACCTGCCCCGCTCGGATACTTTGGACTCCTGCGCTCAGTTCCCAGCCATCATCTCTGCCCCTCACAACCATCTCGCTCAGCCAGACCTGACTCGCCCTCCTCTCAAGCTCCCCAAACGCTCAGGAAACCGTAAGCCCCCTCTCACCTCGCTTTATTCTCATTTTACTGCAACTACTCATCCTCTGCTTCTGTTGGACCCTCCCGACCCCAGACCTTCACCTGCACTTCAACCAAACAAAAATAAATACTTTTTTACTTTTGCCTCCGTGGTGATTCTACATGTCGTGGGTCAAAAAAACTACACCCCAACATGACTATGAGAACTCATGGAGATTACTTAGAACAATGTATATATATATATATATATATATATATATATAATACAAATATTATAATATATAGTGTTTTCTAATTAGGTTATAATTCTGAGCACTAAAAGGAATCTATTTATCTCAATTACCTGAATGAATGAATTAATGAAATGAATGAATCATTTTTTTAGTATAAAATTCTAGCAAAACGGAATGCTGCTTTCAGCATACAAGTTTTCATTATACAAAGAATAAAACCTCTTACCATTGAACGCCATCAAACATCCAAAGAATATTACTTCAATCATCATGGATGCACAAAATCCGTGTTTATGTGGAAAAAATGTGTAAAACTATGTAATAAAACAACATAAATCCTATTTGGATGCACCACAGCACTTTCACTTTTGATTTCAAACGTTACCAACAGAGTCGAATCTCCTTTTTAAATGCAGGAAAAGGATTTCTTGACTTTTATTCGATCCATCAGTGAACTCAAACTAATTTAACGCTGCTGTTAATTATAAAAAGCAAAAGTGAAGTTTCTGTAGCCCCTAGTCGCTGATGGTCCCAAGAGCATGCGCAGACTGTAGGGTAAAAATGAAAGTGAGTGGATCCTCCAATCAGAGATCAGCAAGGTGAGTCATTTGTTGCTATGGGAAAACGCAGGTAACATAACCTAGCTTAGCGTTAGCATTAGCCACCTGAGTCGAACTGTTGCTTAGAGTAAAACATTTTCTTTTTGAGATCGTTTTGTTGTTAGTTAGAATCTAAGCTGGCAGTCCATCTTTATAAAACCAGGAAAGACAATCATGTACCTTTATTTGTACTTAAAAACAGAAAGGCTAAACTGTAGCTAGGATTAAAAAAAACAACTGGGAATAAGTTTCATCTTTTTATTTTATTCTAAGTGTTATTACTCCATTGAATGCACAAATGTTTATAGCATATTTTATGCTTTTAATTTGTGTGGTACCAATAAGAAAAACACAAACATTAATACAAACGTAATTAACAAAAAAATAACATTATCACGTTTTTAGGCATGTGCACAAAATAAAAAAAATGACATGTCAAAATATTCTGTAGCAACTTGAATTATTTTCTTGTGTGATCTTGTAAGGTACATTCTATGTCTGATTGTATGCAAACTTGATTTTCAGAGGGTAACTGTAAATGTTCAGCGCCTTGGGCTTCCCGACAGGGTGGCGGAATGCGCTTTATAATTAAAGCTTTGATTGATTGAAATGTCTATTGCCTTTAGTGCAAGACTACAGGGCATCGCACTGGACTGTTGTGGAGGCTGATGAGGGAGGACAAGGGCAAATATGCGAACTCCCTCATTTCCTTTGGATAGACATTTAGAGTCTTTTCAGCCAGTCTCCCTTGATGACTTAGTTAAGTTGGTGGATGTAATTAAACCGAGTGGATCTCCTGAAGACATCATACCACCACGGCTGTTTAAGGAAGTCTTTCATGGAATAGCACCATTAATATTGAAAGTTATTAATAGCAGTTTGGCCTCTGGCTATGTCCCAATTGATTTTAAAAGGACAGTTATTAACCCACTGTTAAAGAGAACGGGGTTAGATGTTATGCACCCTTGCAATTACCGGCCGATTGCAAAGCTCCCTTTTCTGAGTAAAATTCTGGAAAAATGTGTCTATACTCAGTTAATGGATTTCCTAGAAGAGTCTAACATCAAGGAAACTTTTCAGTCTGGCTTTAAAGCTTTTCATAGTACGGAAACAGCACTGATAAAGGTATTAAATGGCATTATGTTGGAAACTGATAGGGGAAATCCTATGTTACTTGTTTTGTTGGACCTTACAGCTGCGTTCGACACTGTGGACCACGAAGTGTATGGGATTAGATTTGTGCCAATAGGATCAAGAAAAACACTTTGAAGATCAAACAAATATTAAGACATTGAGAGAAAAAAATTGTTTCAAAAGAAAAACTTACAACCTGAATCAGATTCTTAAAATGATCAAGAAAAACGCTTTGATGGTCAAACAAAAATTAAGAAATTGACAGAACAAAAATATTGACTAAAGGAAAAAAGTTTCAAAAGTAAAACTTACTATCTGAATCAACTTTAAATGAGTAACAAAGTATGTTTCCTTTTTCTGTTTGCCTCTATGTGTTTTTGTTATCAGTTTCCTTAGTTTCATTCTCGCTGCTCACAGCTTTGCTCTCACTACCAGATTTACTTACAACTCAGGGAAAGGTTTCGCAAATCCCACACTGTGTTTTATTTGATCTGCCATTATTGTAGAATAACCTAGAAAAGGTTTGAACAGTGTGGCTGTTGTAGTTTTTGAGCTGCAGCTGCTCCATCGTTGGCCAGATGCTGAAAAAAAGCATAAATCTGGCTTCGCTGAAGTTTCACAAATCAGGCAAAGGTTTCACAAATCCCAAACAAGGTTGTATGCCATCTGCTATTATTGTAGAATAATCTAGAAAAGGTTTGAACAATATGACTGTTGTAGTTTTTGAACAACAGCTGTTCCATCGTTGGCCAGATGCTGAGAAAACGCATAAATCTGGCTTTGTTGAAGTTTCACAAATCAGGGAAAGGTTTCACAAATCCCACACTGTGTTTTATTTGATCTTCTATTATTGTAGAATAATCTAGAACAGGTTTGAACAGTGTGGCTGTTGTAGTTTTTGAGCTACAGCTGTTCCATCGTTGGCCAGATGCTGAAAAAACGCATAAATCATGCTTTGCTGAAGTTTCACAAATCAGGGAAAGGTTTCACAAATCCCAAACAAGATTGTGTGCAATCTGCTATTATTATAAAAATAATCTAGAATGGGTTTGAACAGTGTGGCTGTTATAGTTTTTGAGCTAGTGCACATTAAAGATGGTCAGAGCAGAGAAAAATTGGGTGTATTGGCCCTTTAGCCGTTTCCCGAATCGGAAGCTGGAATCGGAAGCTAACTTCCTGAGGCTAGCACAATGACTTGCTTGGCAGCTAGCTAGTGAGCTAACGTCTGGTTAAAACCAACTTAAAAAGTGGCTTAACTTACAGATTAACTAAGAAAAGATAAAATATATTATCAGTACTTACTTTAGATCCTTAGTAGACAACACAGACAGCAGAAATAACATGTTTGGGGCTCAAAATTCATGTTGTTGACCGAGGTGGAAAAAAAAAGGCTTGGAGGCTACATCAGTTCCGGGCCACTGAACTGTCTTGTCACTCAAGAGAAACCACTGTCCTATGGGAGAGGACTTCTCAGAAGTCCTACCCACCAGAAAGGGTTGTGTCAGAATTGCAACCAAAAACTCAGGGATTGCAAAGGAGAAAGCCAGAAAGTGTAGGTGCAAATCTGGTAGTGACAGCAAAGCTGTGAGCAGCGAGAATGAAACTAAGGAAACTGATAACAAAAACACATAGAGGCAAACAGAAAAAGGAAACATACTTTATTACTCATTTTAAGAAGTTGATTCAGATCGTAAGTTTTACTTTTGAAACATGTTTTTTTTCTTTAGTCAATATTTTTGTTCTGTCAATTTCTTAATTTTTGTTTGACCATCAAAGTGTTTTTCGTGATCATTTTAAGAATCTGATTCAGATCGTAAGTTTTACTTTTGAAACAATTTTTTTTCTCTCAATGTCTTAATATTTGTTTGATCTTCAAAGTGTTTTTCTTGATCCTATTGGCACAAATCTAATCCGATAGAAGTGTTGCTCCATCGTTTGTAGTATAATGTAGGAATCTCTGGTCTGGCCTTTGACTGGTTCAGATCTTATTTGAAGGATAGGACTGTAAGTGTAAGGATGGGTGGGTTTAGTTCTGGATTCACAAACCTGCGGTGGGGGGTCCCACAGGGTTCAATATTAGGACCACTATTGTTTTTGATTTACATTTTGCCACTGGGGGACATCATGAGGAAGTATGGAATTCGATTTCATATGTATGCTGACAATTGCCAACTTTACTTACCCTTGGATTATAGAAGCGACTGTCCCATTATTACCTTAATGCACTGTCTGGACTGGACTGTGCCATGGATTGGTGGCTCAGAAACAGCCCCAGCACAGACACACTGAAAAACACAGAAACCTGGAAGAGAGTGTCAACAGAACTGGAGTCCAAAGTTGATGCAAGCAAAAACTGAGCAAACTAAGTCATTTCTATCATCTCTTCGTTTTAGCCGTTTCATCCACGTAAAAACATTTGTTTCATTTTTAGACTTCTGAGCCTTACATATAACATAATTACGTTATCTTTTGAAGAAGCAACATGCATACAATTGTAATCAAAATGCCAAATATATAAAAATATCTAAAATTAAATAAACAATAACATCTTAAAAACAGTCTGTTTGCTGGTGAAAATTCTCAAATCAAACTCACCAGAAGATAAAGCTTAAGTCCATGTCTGAAAAAGCTGTGATCCAACTTGATTGAAGAGACGTCAGACACTCATAGAGCCACTTCCTTTAGCTCTGGAGCCCTCACAGTGGAGTTTAACCAGCACATTTAGTCTGTTTGTTTTGGCACAAAATTTAAATAAAAGCAAAATTCGAGCGACATGCCAGCATTACAGTGGGCTGTTGAATGGAGGGAAACAAATATAGAACTGTTCATGACTTTTATGGACAAGATTTCTAGGTGCAGCCAAGGTGCCGCGAGGATCCGTTTTGGTGCCCTGAGGAGCAGTCTGGTTTTTGCAGATGATGTGGTCCTGTTGGCTTCATCAGAACGTGATCGCCAGGTTTCGCTGCAGCGATTCTCAGCCGAGTGTGAAGCAGCCGGGATGAGAATCAGCTCCTCTAAATCCGAGACCATGGTCTTGA
Source organism: Nothobranchius furzeri (assembly GCF_043380555.1). NCBI lineage: Eukaryota > Metazoa > Chordata > Actinopteri > Cyprinodontiformes > Nothobranchiidae > Nothobranchius > Nothobranchius furzeri. The sequence continues at coordinate 73,919,302 of NC_091745.1, forward strand.
GTCGGAAAAGGGTAGAATGCCTTCTCCAGGTCAGGGATGAGGTCCTGCCTCAAGTGAAGAGTTTAAATATCTCGGGGTCTTGTTCACGAGTGAGGGAAAGCTGGATTGGGAGATTAATAGCAGATTGGTGCTGCATCTGCAGTGATGTGGGCATTAAACTGATCTGTCATGGTGAAGAGAGAACTGAGCTGGAAGGCAAAGTTCTCAATTTACCGGTCGATCTACGTTCCTACCCTCACCTATGGTCACAAGCTTTGGGTTAGTGACCGAAAGAACGAGATTGCGGATACAAGTGACTGAAATTAGTTTTCTCTGCAGGGTAGCTGGGCTCTCCTTTAAATATAGGGGGAGAAGCTTGGTCATCCGGGAGGGGCTTGGAGTAGATCCACTGCTCCACCACATCGAGAGGAGCCAGTTGAGGGGCTCGTGCATCAGGTTCGGATGCTTCCTGAACTGGTGAGAGTTTCCAGGCATGTCCATGTGGGAGAAAACCTAAAGGAAGACCCAGGACATGCTAGAGGGACAACGTTCCTCATCTGGCTAGGGAACACCTTGGGATTCCCTCAGAGAAGCTGATCCAAGTGGCTGGGGAGAGGGAAGTCTGGGCCTCCCTGCCTAGGCTGCTGCCCCCGCGACCCGACTCGACCCGATAAGCTGAAGATGGATGAACAGAGGATTTCTACAGCATCAGTGCAGGAAAACCAACAGCTGTACTTTATCTCCTGTCCAAGTCCTGTAAACCACAATGCTGCAGTCACAGGAGAACGTCTGCCATCCTCCTGTTGGATGTTACTGATCACAACATCAGATCATGTGCTCCTCAGTGCTGAGGTTAATTTAAGAGATAATCAACAACCTAAGAGACAGCAGATGCATTGACACCAGTACCAAGCTCATATATCTGGACGCAAGGATTTGTATCAGACTCCTTTATTCACAAATGAATGAACAAATCTCTATAGAGATTCAACAGGAGCATTGAATCATCTACCAAAACACCACATTTAGTGTTTAAATACATGTGGTCTGACATTTATTGCAGAAGTCTTTATTTTTATATTTGTTTCAAAAACATATTCACTACTTATTACGCCTGTAACTTGTTTCTTTCATATGTTTGATTTGTTCAGCAGCTTAATGTATATTTAGGTTGGTGTTGCACTTCAAATGCTTTAGTTTGACTTCTGTCTCAACAGCAGCTTCACCACTTGTTGAGTTTAATCATTTTAACTTTCAGTTCTCCTGCATGACTTGCTTGATCCAGTCCAGATAGTTGATGACTTTCGTATAGACTCCATATTTTCCCCTCTGTCCACATTTAATCCCCCAGCTGACTATCCCAGCAGCCCAGGATCGGCCATTAATATCCACAGAGAAGGGACCCCCGCTGTCACCTTGACAGGAGTCCTGCGTACCTTCAGGAGTTCCAGCACAGAACATGTTATCTGTCAAGTCTGGTGTGTTTGGCCTTATTTTTTTCCACAAAGTGATTGACTCCCTGCATTTCTCCTGATCCACCACAGGAAGCATAACATACTTTAGCTTATTTGTTATCATCTGCCGTCCACCGTCATTGGTAGTTCCAAAGCCTGAAACAAGTCTAAGAAATAAAGAGATAAAACATTAATGCTTAACTATTAATTAAAAAAATACCACGTTGAGTTAACCCTCCCACTGTCCTCATGGTTGACCCCGTGAGGAAAGTTGAACATTTAGCGGGATTGATGGTTTATCCCTTGAGGTCCACGTGACAGGGGTGAGGTGGTGCTCACTCCTCATCCCTGCCATTTGGACTTCAAGAGATAAACCATCAATCCTGCTAAATGTTCAACTTTCCTGGCGGGGTCAACCATGAGGACAGTGGTAGGGTTAAATATACGAGCAGAGGTAAAAGCAAATGGAAAGATTTAACAACAAAGTAAAAACTATTTACTTATGAGATTACCATAAATGATATTTAATTGTATGTTTTACCCCACTAGTCCTGTGGTATACGTGGCATTCTTTGCTGGTAAACACAGTGGCATTACGGCTGCATTGAATGTGATCGGTTCTTGCAGTTTGATCAGTGCAATGTCATTGTTGAAATTTAATCCATCCTGGTCGTTGTATTCAGGGTGAACATGGACTGAGGCAGGATGTACAAAGGAGGTCTCCATTCTGTGAATATCTGTGTCTCCCATGAAAATCTGCAAACCAACAGCAGACATTTGTGTAGCTTGAAAAACACAAAATCTCTGGGTAAACAGTCCATATACCACTCACCCTTATAGACTGAGCCGGCGACTGTTGTCCTTGGTGTACCACCACATGAGCTGCTGTCAAAATCCAACGATCTGCTATGACCATACCTCCTCCCCTGTTGCTGTTTATATTTAATAGCACTTGCCAGGGAATGGTATGTTCTGGAGCTTCACTTCCTCCAATGATCCTCTGGTAGCCTTCGATGTATTGTGTTGGCCGGCCACAGACTAATTGGAATAAATAAATGAATAAAATACACAAATATACAAAATTACATTATAGAGTTTTTGTTATTTTCAGTAAGACTAAAGTCATACCTGGTAGACATACTGGACTGAAACTTTCATCACGGGTCAATCTCCACTTTCTGTCTGCCTCACAGGTGAAAGTAACTTAGAAGCAGAAAAAAAGGGTTTTATAGATCAGCATTTGGTGTAAGGATGCACTCTTCACATCTGTGAGAGCATGTAGTGCAGTGAGATCTCACCATTTGTGCTGCCAAGTAGAGAGTAAAACGGTTCGTTGCAGTGATACTCAACAGTAGAAAGGTACTGATTCTCAGCACCAGACAGGAAGCGAACTCCTCCGTTCAGCAAAGGATCCGGTTCACCACAGTCAATTACTGCAGGAGAGCAGACCGTATCTTCACAGTATGTTCTAATGGGACACAGGCTTCAACACAAATGGTTGTTTTCCGCTTGGTCCTAGAGCTCAACCAGTGTCTATTTAACTCATTCACTGCCAGCCGTTTCCTGATCACTAACGGCCTTCGCTGCCAGCGTTTCTCTCCGTTTTTACTGTTTTTTAAGAGTCACAGAACGTTGCGCGCTAGCATGATGTCGATGCCAAAACAACCAAAACAAAGAGGAGACTCACCTCTTACATCAGGAAGAGTCCGCGTGTTTCAAGCGTTATCCGTTCTTTCATAATCCGTTGTCGAATTGTGATCGGCAGACGCTTTTCTGGATCGCACCTCACTTTTTTTACAGGAACGGCCCAAAACGATCTCCTAATACATGGATGTGTTGCTTCCTGATCATGTGATCTGTGACGTATGCAGATGAAGATCGGCTTCAGGGCTGAGATGTTTGTTCTCTCAGCGCGGGGGCTCGTTCCAATGCTCAAACAGTAAAAAATTGCAAATGACGACTTTAGTCGTCATTGGCAGTGAATGAGTTAATATAGCGTAATATTGTTTGTGGATGGTAAAAAGTACAGGGGTCAAAACTTGACTTTGGAAAGGGTGAGGGGGCATGCCCCCCCCCCCCCAAATTACGGCCATGCATCTTATAACTAACATACTGTGGCATTCAGGCAGAGGGAGGTGCCACTGTGCGTTGCTTTGACACATAGTAGAGAAACTCTCAATCTCCCGGCCATCCTGAGAATTAAAGAAAAGCATGTTACATATTTTCACGACCAACTTTAGAAACACAAACAAAAGAAAGTTTAAACTTACCGCCATCAGCTTGTATCCTTGATCACAACGTACATAGATGTAGTCTCTGTAGAAGTATTCTGTTAAGGAAGGAGTGACCCTGCCTTTAACCACAACACCTGGAACTGGACACTTCACCCCTGAAGACATGAAGAAGATGTGTGATCAGCCTCATGTTTGCTGTTCGGTCTGTTTTTTGGTGCTTTCGCTCTCTCACTGTTGGTGCTGTAGTCCAGGCTCCATCCATTGCTCAGTCCCTGATCATCAGTGTGGTAGTCCAGCGTGACATTGTTTGAGTTTGTGTTTATCAGCCCTGGGCTTGTTCCACCGCACAGTTTCACAGGTTTTTCATGTGGAACGGTGAGCTTTAGGAAATGAGTAGTTAACAGTTTTATTATTGTACAAAGATTTATACACTAGAGATATGGTCACATGATATTACCTCCAACCAGTGATAGTAACAGTTTGGGCCTTCCTCTGTGTTTACACTTTCGATGTGAAATTTATCGGAGAAGTTAAGATACACGGTGAAACCAGCTTCAACAGAAATGACGTACTGACAGGACAAAGCATGAGGCGCAGGGTTTGGGTAGCCAGGACTGAACAGATGTCCCGTTGGTTCATCAAATATACCGCCACCACAGGATACTGGACACAAGGAAAGAGAACAAGACGATGTTCTAGCAAAGAGTCGTTATTTAGCTATTCAGCTTTCTGTCAAACAAACCTGAACAACTTTTCTGTCATGTTTTTGTGAGTTGAAGTTCCTGGACATTAACAAGCATAAGACTGTTAGAAATCTGGCATTAAAGTAACACTAGATGGTTTTTTAACTTTAAGCTAGAGCTTTAACAGTGATCTCGGTAATTGTTGGGTTAGAAACTTGACCAGTTTCAAATATGACACCACTCTACTGCCCTTTGCTGACCAAAAATCACATTTGATAGTTTTGTGGAGTGGGTAGGTGTCCTATGGGGGTGCTCTTTTCCTCTTTCACGGCTGTTAGCTGTTATGTTAGCGGTTAGAATTTTCAGTTTGCCGATCATCAATGAAAAGCACAAGAAAAAGCCGTTTGATTTTTTTTGTTGGCATCATGGCGGAGCCTGGAAGTAAAAGTAAGAGAGTCGTGTCTTTGGAGATTTAGCAAAGAGCTAAAACCAGAGTGAACATCGGCGCAGCCTACGCTAGTTTGTCCAACAGTGTGGATCTTTTTACTTCGTGGATTATTTTAGTATTAGTTGGCACACGTTAGTGTTAGCTTGTTGTTAGCGCTAGCTACAGCAGGCTGCAGCAGTGGTTGTTTACGACTGTGGTAGTTCCACTTTCAACCAATAGGGCGGAGGAGCAGGAAACTGTGTTGCTTTAAAGCTTGTGCTGTACGTGCTACCAACTTACACATGCAGGTGCGCTGGTCAGAGTGTAGCTCGTAACCATGGTGGCAAGCGCAAAGATAGGAACCAAGTGTGTTGAGGCAGATCTGAGAGCACAATGGACCGGATCCATCTTCAGGTTCTGGTGCAGAACATTCATCTATGTCTGAAGATGAGAAAGTCTCTTCAGTTAGTGAGATACATGACAGTTGTGGTGGAGGAATGTCACCAAAAACCTGACAGAGGAAGAGGCACCTGTCGCCTGGTACTGAGCAGAAAATCCCACATTCTGACGCCTTTCTGGGTTGTAGTCATCCGTCTGGAAAACGAGGGTAAGCCTGTTGCCTGGAGACAAAATGGGCTCATAGCCTGGGTGATGGTCATTGGCAGAGTTCTCAGTGCCACAGAACTTCCCAAGCAGTTTTTTATCGTACAGAACCTGACAGATTAAACAAAAGAATTAAATCTTTAAAAGAACGTAGAAAAAGTGCATTAAAGTCCATTAAAACAATGTCGTATTGCCTTTTGGTTGTCTTAGCAAGGATGAGATCCTTATCTACAGATACATAGGCTAAAGAAGAGCATCACTGAAATAGAACTTTAGCTGTTGAATCATCAGATCTGCAGTCTTTAGTACAGTCTAGTTCTATGTAATTGCCATCTTGTCGAGTTATATTTAACAAACATAAAGGAGAAAGATTATGGGGTTTAAAGGTGTGGAACACTTGTTTAATCAATACATTTGCAATTGTGTCTGAATGCCTTGTAAGTTGTACTCGGGGGGGGGGGGGGGGGGGGGGGGGGGACGCAATAAACACCGGTGCATCATTTCCAGGAAATAGAAGTGAGCCACCTCACAGCTGAGCTTCAGACGGCAGGTTTTGGGGTCTTATTTCCTGATATTTGGACATCTCACCTCGGATTGGATAACGGCAACGCGACTCTACCACTGACTTGTGGATGTTTTATCTCCACAAATAACACGAGCCTAGAGGAATTCTGCTATGTGGTGGAGTTGCTAATGCTAATGGTTAACTTTTACTAGGTGATATGTTCTCTGCTGTTTGCTGGACGCTAAACCAACAACAGTCTTCCTCGTTGCAAGTCAAGATGGAGTCATGAATGTTAAGTGACAGTGTGACATAGATCTGTCAGGCTTTTCAAATCCTAGCATTTTACAGTCTAAATTCAGGTGTAAGAGACTATTTTCAAATTCAGCCTGAATGAAAAAACCTGAGTGACAGATTATAATCATAAAAAAGTTTTTAAAAATGTTTTTTCAATGTTCCACACTTTTAATAGCTGATGGATCCTTTGACCTGGTTGTAATTTCTGATGCATAACGGATGAGTTGATAGCCTAACAATTCCCATTTAACTGCATGTAAAAGTCACATTAAATCTCTACATTTACTCCCAAATTCTGCCTCAGCAGCAAAGTGAATTCTAGTTGATTTTATCGCAATGAACCTTTTTACAATTTGTCTTGGTTTGTGTTATTTTAAAGCAACCTTCAAATGAAGTGTTTTACTATTGATCTGTTATTTTGGGTAATGCTGTAATGCTACATATGTAAAATGTGGCTCTGACTGTGACTGAGTCGTAATAACAGCCTGCAGATGGTTCTATATCCAGGTGTGTGAAGGTCAGTCGGATCTGGAAACCCTCTGGCACGTTGAGGTCCCACTGCTTCAGCAGGTTTGGGGGGTACGGCTGGGGATACTGGGGGGACTTGACCTCCCCATGAATCAGAGGGCCTGAGTCAGGCAGCGGGAGGCTCTCACACACCAACACGTACAGAAACCTGAAGAGATGCAGGAAAAGAGTTTGATCTATTTATCAGGCTGTTGCTGCTGGTTCAAAGTCGATTCAAACTGAAAAATGCAGTGGCACAATCAAGACGAGTAGAAGCCATGTATTAAAACATGTAGGAAACTGGAATTAATTGTTGTTTTGTAAATAACTATAATTGCAGCAAAAAAGAAGAAATTCTCCAGTTAATGGGGCATTTATGTTGAAAAAGTAAGTTTTAAAATCTGATTCCAACACAAGTGAATAAAAAATATTTAAACTAAACTTACCAGACGATGAAAGAAATCCACCTCGACCTAGGATCAAACATTTTCACGACTGAACTAATCCGTAGCAAAAGTCTGACAGAGCTGTAACACATTGATATCATATAGTTGTTTCTGGGGTTTAGCAACTGATTGCGTTAATGCCAGGAATGTTTTATTTGTCTTGGCAAAATCATGTTTGACCTTGAACAGCAGATATGTCAATAAAACAGACAAAAAAACTTATTGGGATTAAAAGGTGAATGTGAGATAAAACAATCGTGATTTATTTTTTTACATAGTTAAAAATAATATTACGTGTACTTTGCTTTTGTTTCTTTATTTTTCTCGTTTTTCCAGTCTTCTTGGTTACTTTTACCAGCAGGGGGCAGCACACGGCTTTTACATATAGCCTAGCTTCCTTGTTGCTCTTCAGCAGAGCCTGTTTAGAAACGTTCCAGGAAACGAAACAACTTGTAAACATTTTAACGAGGCAAAATAATGAGCAAGTGTCGGTTTTCTTGTCAATATTACTTTAAATCCTTCAGGCTAAGATCTGGGAACTCGCTACTTCCTAACTCAGCCCGCTTTGAACTACAATTCCTACAATTCTAGTACTTCCGGTAACTAGACAGGAAGTGTGTAACTGGTTGATCTAAAGCGCAGAAAAACGTTTTGATGCATTTAAAAGTTTAAAGTTTTTGGATCTCCCCCCACCCCCCGCTGTTCCCATGTATGTTCAGGTAACTTTTGTTAATTTATTATAATTTAAAAAACTGTTACAAACAAAAGGCCTTTAACTTCCTGTTTTCTTTTCCGTGCTCTTAAAAGTTTTACCACTACTACCAAATCTCCTAGGTTTGATTGGACTTTACAGTTTGTAATAAAAAGCAAATAATTAATTATTTGTCTAAATTATTTAGCTTCACCACATAAAAAAATTGATCACAATTTCATTTCTGAAAGCAAATAAAGCATATTTGAATGCAAAATGGGATTTTTTTTTGTGTGCACATTTTGTTTTGAAGGACCACAGTACAAGATCTGAGATTTAAAATGACATTTAAATGCTCTTAAATTGAGAAACTATGCTCTTGATTAAAGGCAGGATGTTGATCATATATGTAGCTGAGGTGGTTCTGGCTGGTGGTCTCTAGGCCTCCTGGACTCCTCCAAGGAGATTTTTTTCAAGCGTGGGAGGAGTTCCCAGGGTCAAAACAGGCTGGGCAAAAGCCCCTTGGGATCCCATGAGTAACTGGCAGTAGATGTTCTAGGCTTCCTGACTCCAAGTCTCAGACACTGAGAAGCAGGAGGCGAAGTGTTGTAGAGACATGATTGAAAGGTCAAGACATTCAAGGTCAAGGTCACTTTAATTGGTGTTGCACATTTAAAATAGCTGTTGCTGACCTAAGTGCTTCACAGCGTGAGGAACAGCTAACAATACAAAAATAAAAATGAAATTATACAAAGTGACTAGATCGAAAAATAAATACAAAGTAAAAACAGGGAAGATTAAATGTTTAGGGCAATCACTGATAAAAATTTGTCATCTTATACAATTTAAAATAACATGAGAAAATAGTTAAAAGAGGTAGAAAACACCTCGTCTGTTCCTAATTAAAAGCCAAATTATCTGTTTTATATGCAGCATGGGCACTGGCTGCCAAAATGCCAAAAATAGCTTTTTCTACATGATCTCACAAATAGCCTAGAATCTAGACAGGTCATTTGCTGAAGCAAATAAAGTTTTCTTTGCATTAGGATGGCTTGTCAGGTTATGAAATTACACCTAGCTGGTTCAGAGAATTGTTTTATGGTAACATGTTCTGACCCTTATGATCCCTAAACCATACATGATCCATGTGCTGCTCTGTCTACCATCTCCATATAATATAAAACCTGTTAAAGAAGTGTTTAAAATTAATACCAAGATAATGGCTTAATACACACAACTTTCTTCGTTGTCTTTTATTTATTTGACAAAGGTTTCCTGTTTATACAGAGGAAAATCAAACATTTTGAATATGATATAAAAGTCCATCAGACTGAGAGACCATCTAAAGGCTCAGGAGCCCTTTGCATGTGATTTAGATCAATTCACTGATTAGAGTGTGACTCTTTGAATATTCTAATTGTGTGATATTTTGAATGTGGTGTTTTCATTAGCCATAATCATCATAATTATAACAAATACAGGCTTGAAATATCTGGTTTTGAATGGAATGAGTCTGCCTCAAATATTAGTTTCACCTCAAACTGAATTACTAAAATAAATGAACTTTGGCACCATATTATAATCTCTGGAGTATTTATCATTTAAAGACACCAAATTTACCATATTTAACGTTGGTTACAAAATAAATGCTATTTTTAATCATCACATTGAATCATTATCCCAGACAGTGTTGCATAATTCAGAATCATACAAGCACATTTTGTGTTTAATACAAACTACAGAGTATCTGGATACAATCTCAGTACAGAAAAATAATCAGGTGTGTCGATTAGGGATTATAAATTCTCTTTAATACCAGAATGAATTAGGCAGTCATAGTGTGTTATTGTGATTGGAACAAATGATTCATCGCTTTCATACGAGCTGTTAGTTGAATCAGATAAGTTCTTATTTCTATAGCCGTGAGCACGTTTTGCCTTCATCTTTACTTTTCTTTTCTACTTTAACTCAAAATTCCTTTCTTCTGTCTGGATTGTGTTTTTGATCCAGTCTACATAATTCTCTACCTTGGTGTAGTACCCCTTCCCATCCTTGAGGTCAGGATCCAGACAGCTGGGTCCCCAGGACACAACGCCAATCAGGTGATAAGGCCCTTCGCTTGAACCCATCGTGGGTGAAAAAAATGGCCCTCCACTGTCTCCAGTGCAGCTGTCCTTCCCAGGAGCTCCAGCACAGAACATGTTGTTTGTAAAAGACATTTCTTTGTTGTTAGAGGGCAGGGTGGGCACGTTCTCACATTTAGATGAGGAATAAACCCCAATGTCAACATAGTTTAAGTACTGTGTTTTTTGAACTTTTACAATTTTATTATTGCGTTTTTTTAGTGATGATCCCCAGCCTGACACTGTGCCTTGTTCATTTTCTGTTACACCTCTGCTTACATTAGGCAAACAAATAGGAGTGAGATTTGGCTGAAGGTTCACTCGGGACTTGAATCTTATAAGAGCAATATCATTATCATAATTTGTGCCATCGTTATTCTCATAACCAGGATGAATAATGATCTTCTCACTCTGGAGGACAATGCTGTCTGATGAATTTGCGTTAACTATTCCACCGTGGAAGTTTAAGGGCATTCCTCGATGTTCGTTCACTACGTGTGCTGCTGTGACAGCCCACATATCGTTTATCAGTGATGCACCTCCTCTCTTTGGATATTTTATTAAAAGTTGCCATGGTACATCTCCAAGAGCAGCAACGTTTCCTCCCAAAATCCTTCCTGAACTTAGGGTGTATTTTTCAGGCATTCCACACACTAAAATTGAGAAAAGGGGATTAAAAAACAAGCTCAGAAAACAGCCGATTTCATAAAACGTCAGACGAACTGTACCTTCTACACATTTTGGCATCTCTGCCTTGCCATCCATTGATATCCATTCACCCCTGGCATTGCAAGTGTAGGTGTCTGAAAGAGTGATAGAAGCACATTGATTAAAAAATCATAATATGGAAAAACCAGCGAAAAAGGTGAAGGTGACTCCTGAAATTACCATTTCCATCCAGCTTGTAGTATTTTGAACTGCAGTAAAATTGGATCTGTTTTTCGTACACGGTACTCTGTTTAGCCGAATCCACCACCTGAAGGATGCTGTCATCACCGAGGACCGGGAAACCACAATCCACAACTGTACATAACAACATGTGAGTTAAAAACATCTCCAGTAAATCCTAAAGCTGGTGTAAAACACTGCTGGACTAACTTTCACAGGGGTAGCTGGGAGCCCACGTTCCTGTACTCTGGCAGCTTGCCTCGTACTCCATGATAATATCGCTGGCTTGTGTCTGTTTACCAATAACAGGGTTTGATAAACACATTGGAGTGTTAGTATTTTTGTAAATGTAATGGTATAGTTTTGTTCCTTTGGGGACTCACTGAGATTGCAACATAGCCAACGTCACATGTTACGATCACTGTTTGGCCCCACTTGTATTCTGGTTTCAGAGGGGTCACAGTGGACTTTGAGGTCACCTCTGGTAAACAGACTTTATCTGCATTTGAGAACAAAAATCACAATTATTTTCAACAGCGATTGCATGACAAATACTTTAGTTTCTTATTGTATTTAAGCAGATGGTATTACCTCTGGTCTTGAAGTGGAGGCTGAAGCCTTTGTTTGCTCCGAAACCATCAGAGGTGAAGCGGATTTGGACTTGGTGTGAGTGAGTGAGCAAGGGAGATGGGGGAGGTTTGTCACCACAGAATGTTGCCAAAGTCCCAGAGTGAGTTTCAATCTGTTAGAGACAATGTGTAGTTTTAACCGCGCTAATCTCTGGAAAAAGCCATCAAAATGAATTAAATGATGCCCAGTAGTTGAAAAATGTTGGCGGCTTCATGACATAAAACCGTAAAAATTGGGTCTAAAATACTTGGGAGTGGGTCTACGTCTCCGGGTGGCGCCATATTAGACGCCATGTTTCCTTCTACGGGAGCCCGTGAGGACTAAATGCGTTTACTGATTTGTAACAAACGGTTACAAAACATTTTCCATTCATGAACGTTGTTATACATATTTACCTCTTCATTCATTGCCAGTGAGGAAAGAGATTCGGATGTGTTGTCATTTTGTGGGAGGTTGAGCTCCCAGAGAATTTTGACCCTAATGGCCATCCGTTGATAAAGATTTACTTGAACACAAAAATACTGCTTGCTTGCAATGATTTAGGTATGTACTGCCCCCTATCACCAGGAAAAATACAGATTGTCACTTTAAGCATTATGAAATTCAAGGTTAAGTTTCTTAACTTCCTGATGAAACATGCAGCTTACATACAAGTCAAAAGTTAAAACTCCACAAATAACTCATTGACTTTTTTCTGATGTGTCCAAATAAAAGCAATTGCATCTTAATGAGGCACAGGGAAGATGAACGGACCGTATGTTTGATTCCCGTTGAAAAGCATGGAGCTGTGGTGGTTTGAGTGTTATTGCCAGTGGTGATATTTTTTCAAACTTAGGGTAACGCAATAACCACGATATCCTGTTGTGACACGCCATCTCCGTCCACTCTCTGTTGGGACAGTTGTTTTTGATGTCGAACCAGAAGAAGTAGTTAAGTTGCCACGTGAAATGATCAGAACTTTATGGTCTTTTGACCCAAATCTGAGACAGCGTAAGTTGGACTACGTGTTGCAGCAGCTTTCTTAATTTAAACCACTTTTACTCTTTTTTCAACACGTTTGCAGTCTCTTGGTGTAGAAATCTAGACCAACTGTAGAAGTAGCAAAAAAAAATTTCTTCTGCGGGTCAGTCTAGCCACTCTCCGTTGTAGCCTCAGTTTTGTGTTTGGCCAATCACAGTGCTCTTCCCAACTTCCTGCCCCTGGCAATTGTGGATGCTTTTCTCATTTCTCCTCCTACCCTCCTACCTTTGCCTGCTCTTTGTCCTGTAGTCTATCTGGGGTGCCTCTCTGCATTTTCTTCTAATTTTCATTAACCATTGGATCTGGTCAGCTGGTCTCTGAATGCCAATGATACTTTTTTTTCCACGTTAAGAATGAAGAAGGGGGCTCCTTCCCTCCCTGACGAAACACACCCGGTAGGATAAATGATGGATTCCTGGAACGAGTGGAAGATCATGTGTTTGTCGCTGCTGTTCGTTGAGGATGAAGAAGATGCTTATATAACCGTGTTCATGATAACCGGGTTGCTGCTCTTTGGAGCGAGCGGGTTCCTGGTGTGTCATAAGATTCAAAAGCAGTCGGGAGCAATTGGCAAACTTCCTGGCTTTTACGAAGGGATGTGTCGAACTGTCAGCATTCACACTCTCGTTGAACGAGCATAACTGAAAGGATGCTTTGACCAGAAAACTGGCTTCGGTTTCTTAACTCATCAGTGAAATGGATTAGAACTTGGAAAAGCTTTCGGCTCGGCTCGATGGAAACTGATCCCGTTTCATCTGCTTGGAATTGTACCAAAGATCACTGAGATACTGAACGGAAGACGTGAAACAATTTTTATCTGAATTTGGCGCCCTCACATCAGCCTTGCAAGGTCGCTCGTACAAAACTCCTCTGTTGTTTATGCAGACAGATGCTCTACCCCTCCCTCCCCAGTTCCTCACATGGGATGATGGACTCCTTGGATCAGCTCACGTAACGTCAGATTGTTACTTTGAAATGACGAACATTGGATCTAAACTGAGCGTTTGTGATCTCCCTTACATTGACACACACTCTCTCGCATGAGCGCTCTCACATGACACAATCATTTATTTTCTTATTGTTTAACTGTTTTCCCTTTTTTTTTTTGGTTTTCTAGGTTTAGCTTTCCATGTTTTCCTGGAATTTTGTTGTTTATTATATCAGTTTTATTGTTTGTTTTTGTCTGTGAAGCGCTTTATGAATTTGATCTCAAATAAGTGCTATATAAATGAACTTCTTCTTCTTTGTTTGTTGGGTGGCCTTAATGCTAGAGCTGCGGCAGAGGAAATCAACAAAGATGGTGTCAGCTCAGGAACAGCGCTCATTTGGAACGGCTTTGGCATCAACTTTGGACTATTTAAACTTGTGCTTTTCTTTCAGACACTAGCAGATTTTGGTATTCTGATATCCCGACTCTAATTGGGTAATAGTAACTTGACTCTACCACTGACTCCATTTGCTTTCCACAAATAACACAAGCCTGAAGAAGTTCTGCCATGTTGTGGAGGTGCTAATGCTAACGGTTAGCTTCTTCTAGCTGAGACGAGCTCTGCCATTTCCTGCACTCTAAACCAAGAACAGACTTCCCCATCGCGACATTGTCATTGTGACGCGCGGCTTTTCTAATCCAAGCATTTCCCCGTCTATTTCTATCAGCGGCTAATGCAGGAAATAGGGGTATAGAAGACTATTTTCACATTTAGCCTGCATGCTAAACTTCTTTTAAGATGTATTTGAATACTCTCTGATGCAGCTCTTACCGTTAGTGCATCAATGCATTCACCATCAGGACCTTGTTCCACGTCAAAAACCTCAGAGAAGTGCAGCTCCAGCTGAAGGTTCTCCACCACGGACAGGTTGTGCTGACAGTTGGCGTTCTCTGCATACGTCTCAGGCCAAAAGGGACTGGATATGTCACCGTTGTTCAGCCCAGACAGATCCTCATTGCAGCTCACTGAATTTGGCATGAGATAATTACACAATCGCATAAAATCATCCATCCATGATCGACCACTTCTGCTTCTTCTATTCCTTAATTTCACTTCATGTTTCGTTGTAGCTTGGATTATCTGCTTCTCCTGGTTTGTTGTGCAGATATTATAATAGCTAAAAAATAGAAAAGGCATCTTTACCCGTGCAAGTGTGTTTGTCCTCCGTTAGGTAGTAGCCATGGCGACAGGCGCAGTTATAGCCTCCAATGAAGTTGTGACAGAACTGGCTGCATCTGTAGTTCAGGTTGTCCTCACACTCATTAAAGTCTAACGCAGGAAATCAGATTATTGCATCCGCAACATCATTTTATTCCCACTCAACTATGAACATTTGAACACTTTGAAGCATCCGCAACAGGTATTCATTCGGCCTAAAACAAATAGTCATGCTTGCTCAGGTTGCACAGCAAACGTTGGACATCACATCAACTATACAAGGAAATCCTGGTCCCGGAAGCTTTGATGCGGGAATAATGAGACGCTTTCCACATCAGCTTTAGCAGATGTTGACCACAGCACACTTTGTGAATGCTGTCTAAAAATATGACTGGCCTTAAATACTAAAATGGTGTTTGTACATTCAACAAAAGGAGATTTCCTGTTGGAAAAAGACATCAGCGCTTAGCTGGACACTTGACGTCTCACCTTGAATGCTGTAAAAGCCTCTAAAACCAGCATGTTTCTCAGCGTTTGCGTAGTCCGAGTGAAACAAAAGTGTGAGACAGCCACCAGGGGAGGAGAAATGCAACGGATTCACCACCTCCTCCAGCTCCTCAAATTCCTTTTTACCACACAGGATCGATATTAAGGTTCCGTTTGAGAAAACCTGTGCAAAATATTTAGAGAAAATGTAAATATTGCTAATCTTAAATCCACATTGTGATACATTCCTGTTCCTTATTGAATCTGACCTTCACTGCATCATTTGCACAGTCTTGGCTGTCCTCCAGGTCCAGGTGGATGAGCCTGATGAACAGGCTGTGACCTTTGGGGGCACATCGAGTCCAGTTCACACTGTCATGAGGCGAATATCCCATGGGATACCCCGGAGACTCCACCCATCCCAAAAGCACCGAATATGCAGAGCAGGAAATCAAGAGAAGTAGGAAACTAACAGGAAGTGAAGAAAAAGTAAAGGGAAATAAGAGATTAGTGACAGGAAAAAGGAGACATATGCTGCAACAGAACACGAGCATACATGTTTATGTAACACACAAACAGTCTGAAGCAGAGCTGCCGAGATAACGCATCATCACGTCAGCTCCGTTATTAATCTGATCCGACGCACATTCAGAAGAAAAATTCCAGTAGAATAAAGTTCTCTTCTGCGATGAATCATCTGTTGGTTTTTGCTTGTTCGAAACTATTTCTTCTTCGGCAAATTCCCAGAGAAGTGCCCCGTCATCCTCGCCTGACTCGAGTGCTGCCCGCGTTGTTTCTAAAGAAAATTTGTCATTTCTGGGTGAGCAGCTGCTGACCAATTAGTGCAGATTTCCACGCTAAGCTTTATGAACCCACTATTCATCCTGAATGCACTGAAGCCATTTTTACCGCGAAAAAAGTGTTTTAACTAAATAATTCAGATAATCTATAATCTGACTGAAAACCTGTAAGGATAAAACAGAAAAACTTCAGATTAAGTCTTAAAATACGGTGTTATAATAACGTAAACGTCTCACCCCACCTTAGCCTCAACATTGTTATCAGATCAAGTCTTTCCTCAAATGAACTCCTATCATTTATTCTTCCCTTTTCTGGTTGATTTCCTTTCTTTTCTCACCCTCCTCCTGCAGCCTTCTTCCTCTGTTTGTCAGATTTTGCAGCTGTTTGCATTTATGTCTCTATTTGTAGACTACTGCTTTCATGTTTGCAGTAAATGTCAGTGAGTTTTGGTAATGAGGGCGTGAGGAAGACACACTGAGCTAAACACTGTGAGGCACTCCTGTGAAAGTTTGGACCGAGGTTCGCTTTAAACAATGGAGGGAAAAAAATCATAGGAAGGAAATCTTGATTTGTATCACTTTTCTCTGAGTTAGTTAAACTGGCAGCATCAGCCTGTTGGTTTTGTACGGAAACACATGCACACCTCACAGAGAGAGCAAGGGGGGGGGGGGGGGGGGGCTATAGGACAGGAAGGAAACAAGGAGAGACGTAGAGAGACGGAGGGGAAATCAGCAGATGAGGGTCAACGGGGCTTTCCACTGTGTAGGATCAGAAAAGACATCAGAATCGAGTGAGAAAGAGTGAGAAGAGGGAAGAAGTCTGTCATAAACAGATCAAACTGAGAGCGATCGCAGAGGAGAGCGTGACACAAGTGTCAGGGAAGGTCGTGCCCTCCGGGCTGGGTTCAAGCTGTCATTTGGAGGTTCTGCTCAGTGAAAGGAAACCTAAAAGCTTATTTCACTCAAGTGAAGGACCGTAATCGAAGGCTCTACAAAATGACAAATACGCTTTGCTCAAAGGATCAGCTCTGTCCTGCAGGTCGGTAAACCTCACGGTTTCAACATTTCTGTTCAACTTCCTCGTTAGATTTGAAAAGATTTGCATTCCTCTATTTCATTGATCCTGGCAGGCGTCTAATACGTACGTCTGTTCTGTTCCTGGTTTTGTTGTTGTTTTTCTTTACCTGCGATCAGGGAAGTACATGGAAGCTGAATGTAAGGGCACACAGAGGACGGTGTGTGGCGATTGTACAGAGGGGTCCTTCACAGCCACTCAAAACGCCCTGAAAGAATGCAGGCCCTGCACAAAGTGCATTACCAGTAAGTCAACTACACGATCAAACAGATCACTGAAGGATTTAGTTACTTTCCTTACATCACCATAGTTTCAGTTTTCCAACCCTAACCATCTTTTTGGTAAACCTCAACTTCGTTTACATGTAAGTCACTCAAACATCACATTTCTAGAGTAACAATACCCTTTAAAGTGGTACTTTACTTGTATTTTAATACATTTGCAGTGGTCTCTGTATAAATGAATGCCTTGTTCCCCCTTCTTTGGGGGGAAAGCACTGGTGTGCCTGTTACAGGAACTAGACCTGAGCCAGATCAGAGTTGAGCTTCAGACGACGGGATTTAGAATCTCATTTCTTGACATTTCGCCTCTGATTGGATGACAGCAACACAACCGCTGTCTCAGTTTGCTTTGCAACGTTGATGTTTTACCTCCACACAAGCCTAATGGAGTTCTGCCGTGGTGTGGAGTCGCTAACAGCTAGCATCAGCTAGCCGAGACGTTCTCTGCCGTTTCCTGCATGCTAAACCGACGACAGCATTCCTCGTCGCCGGTCAAGACGAGTGAGTCCATGAATGTTAAAGGTGCGGTGTGTAAGAATATAGTGAGAATTTTACAGTGAGAAAATCCCAAAAGAGTCATTTTGGAAGGAAGGTTCTAGTGAAACATATTTCATGTCCAGCTGGCTGCAGGGATTGTCCGTTTTTCTCCTTACAAAACAAAAGAAGGAGGGACGTATGTAACTACTGTTTACCATCAGTGAGTGTGGGTATCTCCTGTGAGCGAATACTGCAGTGCCGACAACTGTGTTTTGACAAAGGGCTGGAAAAAAGCTCCAGAGTTGTTTAAAGTGGTTACAGTAACCAAATTTAACCACAGGGTGTATTTTTTTACGTCGTTTCTACACAATGCACCTTTAATACAGTTGCAGTCATCTCTAGAAGGAATGAATGCCTTGTAAGTTGTGCCTTAGGGGAAAAAAGCTCCGGTGCACCTGTTTCAGTAACCAGAGGTGAACCAGACCAGAGTTGAGCTTCAGAAGACAGGCTTTGGATTCTTATTTCCTGATATTTGGACATCTCGCTTTTGATTGGCTGACAGCAACACAACTCTACCGATGACTCATGGGCTCGACACATGGGAGGCGACAAACGACCGCGATCAGCGAAATTTGTCGCTGTCGCTTTTATTACCTGTCACACGGGAGGCGATCCGCGGCAGCGGCAAAGCCGTCTACGTGTTCTGTTCCATTGCGAAATCGAAACTTCCGTTGTTTTGTTTGGCTGTGTCAGGTTGGAGGGAATTAAGGTTATTTAAGCGGTTCAGAGTTAATAAACCGGTAGATATGATGTTTCACAAGGTGCTGCTAGAGTTATGTGAAATCTTACTTCTGATTTTACTATATAAAACATAATAATCAACTTCTCCTCCATGTTTGCTCGGAGATGTGCGGAGCATCCTGTCCGCTCATTGGTCAGTGAATGAAACCTCCGTTGATTGGTCCTCGTCCGAGCGACAGCGATGAAAAGTTGAAAATGTTTCAACTTTCTGGGATCGCGTCGCTGGGTTGTACGTGCACGACACGTGCACGAGTGCAAACTTTCACACGCACGTTTTTCGCGTTTCGCTTAGTAGGAGAGAGACCCGCAATTATCGCTTTGTCGCACATGTCTAATTGAAAATGAATGGAGGAGAGGCGATGTCGCCTCCCGTGTGTCGAGCCCATCAGTTTGCTTTGCAACGTCGATGTTTTATCTCCACAAATAACACAAGCCTAAAGGAGTTCTGCCGTGGTGTAGAGTTGCTAATGCTAACTGTTAGCATCTGCTAGCCGAGAAGTTCTCTGCTTAACCTGGATGCTAAACCAACAACAGTCGTCCCCATCGTGAGTCAAGATGGGTGAGTCCATGAATGTTAAGTGACAGTGTGACATAGATCTGTCAGGATTTTCTAATCCTAGAGTTTCAGCATCTATTTTCTATCAGAAGCTAACGCAGGAGATAGGTGTAGGAGACTATTTTAATGTTCAGCCTGCATGAAAACCCCAGAGTAACCCATTATATTGGTTTTTCAGTGAAGCACCACCTTAATTATTCAAATTTGTGATGGTTTACAAAAATAGGTGACTTCTATTTTTGGCTGTAGTCTAACCACCCACACACACATGGAGAGAGAGAGAGAGAGAGAGAGAGAGAGAGAGAGAGAGAGAGAGAGAGAGAGAGAGAGAGAGAGAGAGAGAGAGAGAGAGAGAGAGAGAGAGAGAGAGAGAGAGAGAGAGAGAGAGAGAGAGAGAGAGAGAGAGAGAGAGAGAGAGAGAGAGAGAGAGAGACTTAACTAAAGATTCTTTATCAAAAATAGTAAAATGAAATCTCATTTTTTTACAGTTTCAAATAGGAAACAACTAAGGGAGTGTACATCCAAAGAAGACACAGTTTGTGAGTGTGTGTCAGGGTACTACTGCAGTGACGATGCCTGCAGCCACTGCCAGAAACTGACAACATGTCCTTTGGGTCAGGGAGTTAAAATCCCAGGTAGGCTTCACATGTCACATCTAACATAAACATAAATAATCCTGCTCCGCTGCCCTGCTGTACAAAATAACCTAACTTGCTCTACGTGATTGATTCCTGCAGCCAGTCGCACAAGTGATGCAGTCTGTGCTCTGTGTGAAGTTGGGACCTACAGCAACGTCACAGATTACCGTTCTCCCTGTGTGCCACACACCAGGCAAGATTAGTTCCTTTTATACTCATAGTGATAAGGTTCGTGTTTTTAAAACACTGCTAAAAGTGACTGAATTACACTGTAAGAAATTAAATGTTGAATTTACTTAAAGAGCAAGTCACCCCCTACCAGAGTCGTACTCCACTCCCACTTCCTGTTTGAAAAATGCAGCAAATGCCGTTGCCTAGCAGACCGAGAGGGCGGAGCTGCAAACAAATACACACACGCAGGCTCACAATGACATTGTGACATCATATGGTACCAGCTAATGTTCTAGGGTACCTCTTAGCCAATAGCGATGGCAGATTTAAATTCAAATGCAGTGCAGTTTTTACCTGACAACGGCACAACACTGACAGTTTCAGGCAGAAAATTTTAAATTTTAACTAAAATGCACTAAAGTGCAAAACTATTGACTACACATGTCTGCAGCACGATTAGACACACATTTACATAGTTTATCAGAAAAATAAGTAGATTTTGGGGTGACTTGCTCTTTAACCAAGTTGTGTTAACCCTCCCACTGTCGTCATGGGTGACCCCGCAAAGAAAGTTGACCATTGAGCAGGATTGGTGGTTTATCCCTTGAGGTCCCCGTGGCAGGGGTGAGGTGGTGCTCACTCCTCACCCCTGCCACATGGACCTCAAGGGATAAACCATCAACCCTGCTCAATGGTCAACTTTCCTCACGGGGTCACGCCCATTAGGACAGCGGGAGGGGTAAATTCTTTATTTAGAAAAAGGATGTATTTGTGACTTCGTAGACCATGTACGGCAGACTTTCTAGTTGACTGACATCCATAGAGTACATCACGTTGTTCATTGTCCAAACGCGTTAGGTCGTTTGAAACACAAATGTAGATTCTGACCCATGATTGAGCTCTGTCTATGGATTGTTGCCGGACTATATATTCACGTATATAGGATGGCTTGCTAGGCTAGCTTTAATCGTCTTACACTGACCTGCTGTAACTATATTTCATTCACACTTTGGTAACCATGCAGTAACATCTAGTATTGTTTTCAATCTCATGTGTTGATCTCAGGTGTGAGGACATCGGAAAAGAGCCGAAAACTCGAGGAAATTCAACAACCGATGCCGTCTGCGGGAACTTCAGAAGCAGTAGGTCCTCCAGGAAATCAGATTAAATCAGTGTAACTTTTTTCTGTGAAGACTCTTTTCATTTTAAAATGAACTCAGTTGATGCGCTAAACTCTGACTCACTCAGTTCCGATTGACCTTAAAGTAAGAAAGGAAGTGACGGGAAATCGTTTCATGCAGCAGCTGCAGTTTGTGTGTCGCTAACATGAGATAAGGAATCGTAACGTTGTGACAAGATGAAAAGGAAGTATGAATAAAAAAAGCATAACCATGACTACGTACAAACAGTTTTCTTTATTGAGTTTCTGTTAGTTGTTGAGTTTAGCTCTCTCTGCACAAATAGATTTAAAGTCCTTATTCAAAACTTACTGATGGGTGTACAGAAATGGATCACAAGTGGTGCACAGCATCAGCAGCAAGGCATTTGACTGGTACAAAACAAATCAACCATGACACCCCAGTCCTGGCCCCCTACACTGACTCTTTGTCTGTTTTAGAATAGATTTAGTTCTTGTATTTATTTTTCATGTCTTGTCAGGACAAAATCCAGCTTACAGGACCTTTCATGTTGTCATGCTCCCGGATGTCTGTTGTTTGCTCCAGGGTTTAATCTTGGGTCTAGGGTTAGGGTCTGTGCTAGGGCGGCTCGCCTCTTCCCTTGCGGTTTATAAATCAAACCTGAAGTCACATTTTTTCCCTTTGGTATTAACTGAAACACAAAAAGGTTTTTTGGATGGGTTTCCTCTTTTATCCTTTCCTGTCATCATTATTTTAAGGTTTTGCTTTTTCAGAACATTGTACGTATGCTGCATACAACGCTTTGGAGCGTCCTTGAGTCTGCTGTAAAGTGCTTTATAAATAAAATGATGATGAGGATGATGAAGCTATGTGTAACACACAGGCTTCAACACACTTCTGTGATTTCATCACCGATCAAGCCGTCTATGGTCATTCACAAACACACCAATTGACCAAGTCCAGTGACAATGAGTGTGTAGAAAATCAAATCCATCATCAATGCACCACCGTTTTGTGAATGCATCTTACTGCAGGCTCCGCCCCTTCATTTCACACCCGCTCATCACAAAAGCATTGTCGACACAAAACTGTGGTCTGCATGCAGTCGACCACAGTCTGGCCTGGTATCAAATACAGTTGGCAACAGTGGCAGAGACGTGATATGTCTGCCTCATGATCGGAAGGTTGCAGGTTTGGGCCCTGCTCAGTCTGTCGCTGTGTCCTTGGGCAAGACACTCAACCCACTTTCCCTGCTGACGGTGGTCGGAGGGACCAGTGGCGCCTGTGCTCAGCAGCCTCGCTTTTGTCTGTGCGCCCTGTTGTAGCTCATCCCCACCAGTGTGTGCATGGGTTGTGCTGTGACGTGCCTTGGGGGGTTAGACTACATGCAACACAGGCCTCACATATGACTGAACGTTCAAATGGAAGGTAGAGTGTGAAATTTCTGCCAGCAAAATCAGTTTAAAAGTATTAAATGTATTTTTTAAATAGTGTTTTTTAGTTTTTTTAGTCAAGATAATGTCCCATTTGTTTACTAAGACAGAGTGGGACCTGAAACTTGTACTGGAACCAGCCACTGGCTGTGGGTAGTGGTTTGTTTTGACATCAGTTTCCAGGTTTTGTTACTGAAAGTAAAAAAAAATCTGTGAAAATTCATCAAAAAATTGCAATAATTGCTTGTACAGTTTGAACTAAAGGTGATGGTTTCTTGTTGGGTTTATGGGGCGGTTGCAGGCAGGGGTGCCTCCAGAGAATTTTGATAAGGGTGGCCAGATGGGGGCACAGAAATTTTTGGGGTGGCACACCAAATTGGTCCTTGTGGTAACGCTGCGAGAGCGTAGCCTGTGGTGATGCACTGCATTGCTCCTTTATTTGTTATTTAAAAAACTGTATGTTTCCAAAACACTTAACTCAAATGTTACAAACACAAACATTTCAGAAAAAAACATTTCAGTTATTTAAAATATTATTTCCAAATGCATTTCTTTTTTTGTTTGTTTAATTCATCTGTTACTGTGTTTACAGAAAACTATGGGGGGAAAAAACTTATTTTTAATGGTGAGCAGCAGAAACATTCTGGTTATTTTTTTACTCATAAATGTTACAATTTTATTGTGTTTTACATTTATGTCTTGAATAAATAAGATTAATTTATTGTTTGAGTGAACATTAATATGATTTATTAACGGCTTTTCCTGGGGGGGCCAGCAATTTTCTAGGGGTCGCCATGGCCACCCCTGGCCACCCCTTGGGGGCACCATTGGTTGCAAGAGGATTCTCAATTAGAATTTATGGAATGGTACACCAAACACCCTGTCTGTTAGTCCAAAGACTGCTGGAGATAGGCTCCAGCCCCGCATGACCTCTCATGGACAAGCGAGTATGGATGGATGGATGGTACACCAAACTTTACACATTGGAAAAAAATAGCATTGGGTGCTGCTTAATTCAATGGGAATTTGTTGGCATTTACCACATCTATCCCAGGGGATTTTAATTTAGAGATTATTTGAGAGTGTGTTTTAAAAATACCAACAAAGTTTGTATTTACACGGGAAAAGTAACACATCTTCAAGAGAAGAATTATCAAGTATGCACACCTTTATGTTTTTAGGGTTTAGCTCGAGTCATGGTTCCTGTTAACAGTTAGCTGGAAACTCTAAAAAGGCTACATATTCATCTCACTCACACCTTTGCAGAAACTCAGAGAAACGTTGGTTTAAAAACTTAGCAGAACTGTTGTCGTGGTTGGGATGTAGCCTTCTTCTTCTGGCACTCGCAGAGAACAGACGCTTCTCTTTTTGCTCCCTTATCTTTTTTCCCAAGGCTCTTTGTCCTGTCTGCCCACAGAGCGCTTCTCTGCATTTCTTCTGAAAAACCCTATTTTTTAACAATGAATTTGATAGATTTGTCATTCAGTGCGATTGATAAGATTTTTTCAGCAATGAGAATGGAGCAGGGGGCTCCCACTTGCCCGCAAGGGACACACCTGGCGGGGTACATGATGGATTCCTGGAAAGAGTGGAAGATCATATGCCTCTCCCAGCTGTCCATTGAGGACGTCGAAGACGTGTGGATGTTTGGCCTGATGATCACTGGATTTCTTCTGATTGGAGTGGGAGGATATTTGGTTTTCTGTAAATTTGGGAAGACGGGAGCGATTGGAGGGCGACCCGCACCCACGGAAAGCACCGTCCGTGTGGAGACCTCACAGACTGGGACGCTACTCGAGGTGAATCACAAGCTGGACAATGTTCTGGCTGCGATACCGGTATTAGTGGGCAAAATGGATGTCATCTCAGAGAGGGTCACTGGACGGTATGGACAAGTTTAAAAACCTAAATTGGCTTCACTGGAGGACTGGAATGATCAGTTTAAAGACTGAAGGCAGAGAGGAAAATTATCTCAGCCTGACCCAAACAAAGTCTTGTTATCCGAATCTGACGCCATAGCAGCCTTCGAGATGCCAACAGCAAACCCCCACGAAGGAATGCAGACAGAAGCTATGAAAACCCGACCTACCCCCCCACCCCCATCCCGCCCCGCCTTCGAATTGGTGGACTTCAGCCTGGCGAGGTCATCAACCTGCAGGAGTCAATGTGCTCTGCCCTCCTCCCAAGATCTCCCTCCCACCTGTGGCTACAGTGGCTGAGCGCCGTACATGGCTGCTCTCGCTGGGGAAACAGGATCCCAGCCCCCCCCCCCCCCCCCTGCTTTCATATTATCATGTTATGTTGTGTTGTCTGTTGCTTATCTGTTTGAGGTGTTTTTTTGCAGAGCAAAGCTGCCCTCCTGGTGAGAGAGTAGCTATGAAGTGCCTTTTTTCCCTCCTCCCAAATCAATCCTCATGTTATGCTCTTATCTCTATTAAGGTAGCGCGACTCAGGGTTGCGAATGACCACAGTCACCAATTCTTGTCATGTGTCTTGCCCAGTATGTCTGATCTCTGAATTGTGTGTACTGAAACTCTAATTTCCTTCTGGGATTAATAAAGTATCTTTGATTTGATTGATTTGATTTGATTCGAAACCATTCATTTTTGTAACAGGTGTCAAAGTTTTAATCAGCCATTTTTTTATAGTGGCAACCAAGGCGCCAGAGTTTTCCAAATATACAAGAAGTCGACAGGAATTATTAACGAAAATAAAAGTTTAGCCCTTTGTGCAATACAAAGAGACGAGTCTCCATGGCCGGCCCAAGCGTTCGAGGGGCCCTCAGCACATTTTCCTACGGGTGTTATATTAAACTATATGAGGGTAACATCAGCAGAAAAACACTGAATTTTCAGTAAAAAAGCAAAGTTTACTATTTTTTGTTCTTAAAATTGGAACAGATGTGAATAAAATGCGCAAACACAACAACATAAAACCAAAAGCATTATATAAATTATGCTATAGAACATAATATATAAATTATTTCTCCATGTTTAATATAATTTAGTTTTTATTAAAGTTATTAAAATGTACGCACCATCTTGGTTCTCTTGGGGGGGCCTTCATGGTGTGGGGGCCCCAAGCAGTCACCTAACATGAGTATGCTTAGGGCCGGCTCTGAGTCTTAAGTCTTTTGCGGATGACTTCTGTGTTTTGGTTCAACATCAACTTGTCATCAGCTAAACATCAAAGGAATGGGTCCGTCTGCTATGGGATCAAATTACCAACAACCAAAGAGGAAATTCAAATAACTTTATTCATTACTTCATGATCTCGTTACATTAATGACATTAATAATGATACTGACACCCACTTCCTGTTTGTCAGAAATGACCATAAATGATGTCATTAAACTCGTGTAACCAGGAGTCTCTCTCTCTCTCTCTCTCTCACTCTCACTCTCTCTCACTCTCTCTCACTCACTCTCACTCTCACTCTCTCTCACTCACTCTCACTCTCACTCTCTCTCACTCACTCTCACTCTCACTCTCACTCTCTCTCACTCTCACTCTCACTCTCACTCTCACTCTCTCTCTCTCTCCAGATTGTTCCTGGGTTCTTCCAGCAGGCTTGTGGGCTGGACTGGTGTTGACCATTATCATTGTGGCTGCTTTCATCTTCTGGAGAACAAAACGCAGATCACACAGAACAGGTAGAGCTCTGATGCGCGTGTGGGCGGGCTTCAATGTTCTTCTCACATTTTCTGCTCTAAAACTGTCGAAACAACTGAAACAGCATCACGAGCAAGCGTTACAGCGAAGTTCCTGCAATTGCTGGAAGAAAATATTCATGCTGGTGACCACAACTAAGATCTTTTTGCTTTGAAGTCGTACAGTTGAAGGTCATTGCAGATCATCTCTTCAGCGTTCCCTCCCACGGTTTAATTTTGGTGAATTTAGGAAGAAAAAGAACACCTTTGTTTAAGTTTCAGCTATCTGTTGCTTTGGTGTTAATAAACAGAACAAACATAAAACAGCCTGATGCTAAACCCAACAGCAACCTTTGTTGTGTTGAACAAAAGCAGAAGTAGCTGAACATGGAGGCAGGTTAAATAGTCTGCAGCGAGGATGACATACTGAATGGCGAAACCGCGTCCTGTACAGTTTCAGCCTGACACGGTTATTTTGTATGGTGTGACGCACACTTCACAGACTACCAACTCATACTGAAAACCAGTCCTACGTACACGAGTTGCTCTTACACATTGTTTTGGCTGACAACCAGATCTCATTTGACATTTGCTCATTTTCCACTGAAGTTCTGTGTGATGAAACGCAGAAAATGTCGTAAAACTCTAGCCTGATATTCGGTGTTGTGCAGTAAAAATGTCGTGTGTCGCTCTGTTATCTGTGTTTTCATCTGCATCTGTCAGCACAGCTGTGATCTCCGCATCAGCACTCACGCTAAAATATTCAGTTGTTTCAGGAGAAATGACAGAAATGCAAAACTTCCAATTTTAGGGGATTGTTAGGTTCTGTTTGAATGTCCCATTTAGGCTGATGAGAATATGATTTTTTTATACATATATGTTCATTTTGATGTTTTAGAGTCAATATGTGTGCAGATTGTCTTTAGGTTTTTTCATGAATCTGCTTCAACAGATAAAGTTTAATTAATTTTAGTAGATGAAGGACAAATTTAGCTGTTTTATTTTTTACATTACGGCTTGTTTTGAGCCAACACACAAATATCAAACTGCACTATAAAAAATGAGATGTTGAGCTTACTTAACCAAGTTATTTCAGCTGGGGCAGCAGGAGCTCAGGAGGCAGAGCAGGTTGCCCAGTGTTCGCAGGATTGATCCCAGCTCACGCTGGGACGCTCTGCTGTGGTGTCCTTGGGCAAGACACCTCACCCAACTTGCCCACGTCAGTGGTGGTCAGAAGGGCTGATGACACAAAACGGCAGCCCCACCTCTGTTAGACCATCCCAGGGTGGCTGTGGCTACCATCACCAGCAGTGTGTGAATGTGCAAGTGCATTAGTGGAAAGAGATTTGAGTGCCTAAAAAAGTGCTATACTTTGCAAATTTATTATTAATATTAACATTAATAATCAACCCTGCCACATCCTGTTGTTGCTTAGCACCAGCAACAAGCTAACGCTAACAAGAGCCAGCTGATACTAAATAAACCACAAAGTAAAAAGTCACTGTTGGACAAAAAATCATTATTATTTACAAGTCCAGTTGCAACAAAGCCAGGTCACCATCAGCTGTGATAGCCTCCTTTAGCTCCTTCAAACTAGCGTAGTTCACGACAATCTTTACTCCGGTTTTAGCTCTTTGCTTCACCTTCAAAGACATTATTCTCTTCTGTACATTCATTCTGTGTATTTTGTCAACTTGAATTGATTGGTTCTTTTAAAAGAACCAAGCAATGAAACATTATTTTCTTACTTTTAATTCCAGGATCCGCCACGATGCCAACAAAAAAAAAGCTAAATTCTTCTTTTTTTGTCCTTTTTATTGACAGTCAGTGAACTGAATAAATGAACTACTAGCATTTATAGGCTATTCGCTATCGCCACAGTAAACAACTATTGCTGTGAAACAGGCAGAAACCTTCCACTAGTGTTTCTACCTGAACAACAAAACTGTTAAGTCTTGTTTTTGGTCAGCAGATGGTGACAGAGTGCTGTCTCCTGTGAAGTTGCTCAAATTTATGGCTCAATGACCATTGAAACATGCTTAAAAGCAGTAGCTTATGTTAAAAACTTTTGTGTTATGCATTGTTTTATGTGGTTATGCTAAAAGTAGATGTACACGACTTTTTAAATGTGAGCAACTAGGTTCAGTGGAATCGTTTGACATAACTTTTATAAGTAAATAGTAAATTCATTGTTTCATTTCTTAGAGCGTACCAACATAGCTCACAATTACCAAAATTGGTAAATGGCTTGTATTTGATATAACACCTTCTAGAGCCCTGGGACCCCCCAAGGTGCTTTACAACACAATCAGTCATTCACCCATTCACATCCTGGTGGTGATGAGCTGCATTGCAGCCACAGCCACTGACAGAGGCAAGTCTGCCGTACGCAGCTGCCACCGGTCCCTTCAAACACCACCAGTAGGCAAGGTGAGTTAAGTGTCTTGCCCAAGGACACAACAGAAACAGACTCAGCGGGGCTCAAACCTGCAACCTCTTCACTATGAAGCAAGCGCTTAACTCCTGTGCCACCGTCACCCATCTTTTAGGGAAACTAAAAAACTCTCACACCCGGCAACACTTTACAACAATAATCCCTTTATTAACATCAGTTAGTGCTTTATTAAGCATTAATAAACAAATGGTTCCTTTTATTAACATCACTTAGTGCTTTATTAAGCGTTAATAAACAAAGGGTTCCTTTTATTAACATCACGTAGTGCTTTATTAAGCATTAATAAACAAATGGTTCCTTTATTAACATCACTTAGTGCTTTATTAAGCATTAATGAACAAAGGGTTCC
Source organism: Nothobranchius furzeri (assembly GCF_043380555.1). NCBI lineage: Eukaryota > Metazoa > Chordata > Actinopteri > Cyprinodontiformes > Nothobranchiidae > Nothobranchius > Nothobranchius furzeri. Next base: position 73,948,243 of record NC_091745.1, read on the forward strand.
TTTTATTAACATCACTTAGTGCTTTACTAAGCATTAATAAACAAAGGGTCCCTTTATTAACATCACTTAGTGTTTTAAGCATTAATAAACAAAGGGTTCCTTTTATTAACATCACTTAGTGCTTTATTAAGCATTAATGAACAAAGGGTTCCTTTTATTAACATTGCCGACATTAACTAGTAAGTCTCCTTAAGGTTAGGACAAAGGGCTGGGGGGGTCTGTTTAGTAATGCATTACATAATATGGTTAAGCCAGTATTAATACTTTATTTAATAGTTTACTAATGCTTAATAATGCACTAACATTAATAAAGTGACTTTTGTAAAGTGTTACCTCACATCGTACTATAAATCTATTACTTTCTGTTTTATTCTAAGCAGATATAGTACAACACAGCTATGGCAACAACATATTAAATGTGTTGCTTTTTAGTCATCACAAAGTAATAGAAAGTATTTATTATTTATCGCTGCATATCAAACAAATCATCTAAAACAATTGAATGAAAACTTTGTTTTAGTTTACAAAAACTTCCCCTTTATTTCCATTTGAAGTGTTTTTTATGATGGCGGCATAAAAGACTGTTAGCTTATAAAAACCATGTTTTACTCGAGTTGACGTGACTTTATTATTTGTTCATTTTTCCATCCTTAGTGTGTGAGACCGGTATAATCCTGCTGCTTTTGGAGCTTGCATCAGTTTAATGTTGATTGACAACAAACTGCTTTTTCTCTGAAAGCTGCGTGTTTTTGTGGTAAAGAAGTATAGTTAAGCATCTTATTTACGGGCCTAGAACTCATAACAGTTGGTTATCTCCAAAACCAGCTGCCGGGTCGACTCTTAAAACAGCGTCTGTTTGGGGAAAGTGGGGGAAGCACACATCGAGTCGAGAAGTATAAAATAATTTGCATATTAAAGACAAAGTTGCACAGTAAATTGAGAACCCACCACAGGATGTGTGAAGATTTCCTCGTCGACAGTCGGCAAAACACTTAATGCCAGTAACCCCAGGAGGGGGGTTTCACTACTGGATGTAAACCTCTGAAAACCTGACAATCAGAACGCCGGGGCTGCATTTCCCGTAAATATTTAGATCACATTTCTACAGAAGTATAAAAAAATCTATGTGAACTTAAAAATGAAGTGGCGGGAGAACAGCTCGGTGTTTAAGAACTGTTAAAGCAAAACGCATGAAGGAAAACGGAGTTATTTAAAGAAATAAACCTTTAAAAGTAATGTTGAGCATCTCTGCTGATGGTTAACTATCTCAGCATCAGCACAGATACAGTGGCCGCCAACTTCCTGTTTGGTTACTTCTCATTTGTGTCGCTTTCCCCAGAACAACAGCTACAATGGTGGTTTTCTGGTGCCACCCAAGAGCTGGCGAGTTCAGCTGTGAACCTGCTCCTGAGGTTAAGTGATGTGATGTTTGTGTTTTCTGTGACAGCCTGCCCCGTTGATCCCGTCAGGGTGCCTCTTCCTCCAGCTGTCACTCCGCCAAAGCCGATTTCTCACTGCCAAGAGACCTGCATCAAGGACAGCTACACACTATCACTTTTTAACACAGGTAAATAAAAACATCCTTTTAAACTGGTGAACTTTAGAGAATCAGGTCAAAGTGAATTGAGAATGAAAGCATGATCCTGAAGAGCTGGTTTTGTTTCCCTCCGTCCTCCTCAGACGGTCCAACGATCGTCTGCAGCACTGAAGACAGCAGCTGTCCCATAACGCCCCTGAAAGCATCCGTTTCTTTTGTTGAGTCCCCCAGCGGCGACGGCAGCATCAAATGCAGCACCGGTAACTTCTGCAGGTTGATTTCACAGCCACAGGAGGACGAGTGGTGTGGGGCTTTTTAACGCAGAGATTCTGCAAATATTGTTCAGAACTGATCAACTGCATCAACCCCCCTAAAAAACAAAGATGCTAAACTCAGGGGAGTTTAGGATGGCTGGGTGTTTGCTGCCACCTGCAGGCGGTTGGGTGAAAACCACACGGGTGAGGCTATTCACCTCACTGAAAGCTTTTTTTTAGTTAAATTATAAAAAACACTGCTCTTATGAGTCATGGGTTTCCTCCGTTATTACCTCCAGGCAGTCACAGGATCTGGTTATTTATAAGCTGAAAATGCCTCACCAATCCTTCATATGTAAGACGACGTCAGCATCAGAAGGGATTCAAAATCATAAATGGTAGAGAGTCTAAATAAGATTAGGATTTATTAGAATAAAAGCAGCTTTATGCTGTAAACCGTTCCACCTCTTTTCCAAGTAAGACCAAAAAAAGTTACGTGAAAACTGTAAATAGAGATTTTTTATGATATGCATGTATTATATATGACTTATATTGACTTATATAAATGTCAAATGATGAACTTGTTGTCAGTTAATAGTTTTTTTATATTCACTAGTGTATTTCATATATCAGCATCAACTTGCTGCTTACCTCCTTAATTGTTTAAAGGGGACATTTTGTGCAAATCTCACCTTTTGTACTGCCATGTGGGTCTCCACTGCCTCTATAAACACTCCAAACATGAAAAAAATTATTTCTATCCATTTTCTGTCTGTCTGTATTTAGGAAGTACGTGCCTAAAACATGCCGTTTCAAAAAGTCCAATTTGTGATGTCACAAACGGGGAAATTGCCATAGAACCACCTCTCAAGTGCAAGAGAGAGCTAAAGCTTTAGGAACAGCAGCTCTACTCCGAGCCCCTCCCAGAAATCTGAGCTTCTCAGTTTATTGACCCTTTGCACCTACGTCACTTGATCACGTGGGTCCACCATATCAAACTGCAACGGTGAATTATGGGAGTATTACATGGTGGGCGAACATGGCGGCCAAGCCTGGCTTCTATTAGTTCAAGCGCTGTTCACTTATAGAATTTTCACACTTAGGTGGGACTCACAGAGAGCTGTGTGTCAGCTAGCTTACAAATGTTAGCTTTCACCCTCTCTGCTGCTGTTAACCAGAGAGGTTTGTGACTTTTCCAGAATTCACCCTGCTAGACTTAAAACATTACGTGATAAACAGAGTTTCACTTTGCACTTGTGCTGATTAAAAAACTAAAAAACTAAAGAAAGTCTGGATCCATACCAGTTTTTGCCACTAGCCGGGTCACCAGGCTCAGCTGCTACTCTCACACAGGGGCGAGGCAAGACGTCTCATAATGGCTAGCTCATCGTGCTAAATAAATAACGTAATTTTAACACACATAATTCTGATTGACTGTAGTGGTTCATTCCAGTTTTCTGTCTCCATCAAATTTATTAAAGATAAGACAAGTTGAGTTTACACCCTTGTCTCTTAGTGCAGCCAGCCACGCAGCAATTACCCGAAAACTGTGAAATCAGCTAAATAAAAGCAATTTAAGGCTCAAACTAGCTTGTTTTCACTAGCTTCACAAGGGATGCAACATGTGTAAACATGTCATGTGCAAAGGGTCAATAGCAGGCTGAGTGGGGAGTGGGTGGGCGTGGCCAACTCCAGCTTATTTTGATAGAGCACTGTAATGGCTCATTCTGGAAGGTACTGAAAATTTCAAGAATAAAATAGCTGAAATGGTTTCATGTGAGAGGGAATCAGTGCAAAGGACTTCATAAATGTGTTCAGTATCGACCACAGGACTATTATAACTTAAGAAAAATGTCATAATATGCTGCCTTTAAGAAACTGGAAAACATTTCTGTAGTAAAACAAAATGATGACTGATGAGTTACTCAGGCTTGTGAGTGATTCCCACTAGAAAGCAAACATGATAAATGACATTTTACTCATATTTAGGGACTCAAGAGACCTAATCAGATGAAGAAGAGATGCTGTTTTTTATTTCTACTTTGTTCAGAATATCTCAACATTTGTTATGTTTATGCTGTTTCTTTTATAAAGAGATTAAAGTACCAGGTATTTATCTTCCGATGTGTCAGGTTTGACTCATATTTTTATCTCAGCCAGTTGTGAATAATAAATGTGAATCTTTACAAGTAAAAAAAGTTCCTTCCTGCACAATTTCACTTTTTACAACTCTGTAAAAATGTAGATGTGCAGTTGTGGTTACGGAAGAGGCAGAAGCAAAACGTGACCCGTGTCTGGTTTGTTTCTAACTTTGTAAAGCTTGTGGAATATAAGGAAACAACTTGGGAATGTTTAGTCATTTTTGCTATTTTATTACAATTAATCAGAACACTCTCCAAAAAAACAAACCTTCTTTTATGGTATCGGTATCATTTGTTAGGGACTATAATAAAAATGCTATGATTCAGTTCTGGTACTGACTGCTTAGCAGATGGCTGCAGCGCATCTGCAGAAACTTCAATCAGCCTTTTTGAAGACTTGCTTGGCGACGATGTCTTGAACTCTCATCTCCTGCAGAGAAGAGGCGATGAGGAAAATTAAAACATGTTAAAATCCATTTGGCAGATCAAAGAACAGCTAAACGTGTGAACTCCACACGTTTGCTTCCTTTTCCACCCTCACCTCCCTCATGTTAACGCTTCGTCCTACACTGCTCCCCTTCTCCTCTCATACAC